>NC_052146.1:135067609-135367609 GCF_902713615.1 Scyliorhinus canicula
TTAAATGTGGGAAGTACATCAGCAGACAAAAACATGGCAGACTTTTGTCCTTTGAAGTATTGGAGAAGGTGTGTGTGAAACTGTGGAAGAGGAGCCTCGTTGTTGTTGATTTGATGGCTGATTCAGAAGCAGATTCTCAGTGGCAGCGACTGCGACAAAAGATTAATCTTTTGGCATTACATCTTTCAGGCCTTTGTAATCAATACTGCCAGCTGTTCCACTCAATTTTAATTGTGAAAAAGCAGATGACAGTTTCTTAGTCTAGGATAGTTAAATTGGCACATCTGTTTCTCAATACTTTTACAATTGAATATCACTGCTTAGCTTGATGATTTTGTTGTTGTCAGTTCTGTTACCTTAAGGCCCTGAAAGTAAGTCAATGCACCTGAGTATACAAAATGGAGCATCTTCCTGGAAAACAACCTCCTCTGGAGTTTTTCTCACAAAAGGTGTTTTTGTTCTACCCTCAAAAGTAATGAAAGTTTTGTGTCAAAGATGAATAGAGAGAGTGATTTGTACTATATCTCAGTTAATGGGTAGATTAGATGGGACCTACTGTTACTCCAATTACACCAATAGAAGAAGCAGAAGTCATGCCTCACATTGGCAGATTCATCGTAGTAGAAAGTACATATTTTAGACTGACAAGTGGCATATACGCATTAATCAAAATACACACACAATCAAATCCTGTTGTTGAAATGTGATGGCGATGCATGGGTGGCATGGTGGCACAGTGGTTAGTGCTGCTGCCTCGCAGTGGCAGGATCCCAGGTTCAATTCCAGCCTCGGGTGACTGTCTGTGTGGAGTTTGCACTTTCTCCCAGTGTGTGCATAGGTTTCCTCCGGGTGCTCTGGTTCCTCCCTCAGTCCAAAGTTGTGGGGCGGAATTCTCCGCTCCCGAGAAAAATCGGGAGGGCCGTTGTGAACTCGGCCGAGTTTCACAACGGCCTCGGAGGCCACTCCTCGCCCCCTATTCTCCCCTCCTGGCGGGGCTAGGAGCGGCGCTCCGTAACTCTCAGCTGCAGGGGTGTCGCGCCAAGAATGATCGCGGCCCGACGATCGGTGGGCACCGATCGCGGGCCTGTCCCCTCCTGAGCACAGTCGTGGTGCTCTTTCCTTGCTGGGCCACCTACAAGCCCCAAACGGGCTTCTCACTCCTGTTTCACGACGGCAGCGACCAGATGTGTTTGCCGCTGTCGTGAAACGACCACGAACGGCAGGCCGCTCGGCCCATCCGGGTCGGAGAATCGCCGTGAAAAACGGCGAGCGGCGATTCTTCCGAGCGGGGCGGGGGGGGGGGGGGGGGGGGGGGGGGGGCGGGGGGGGCGTGAAATTTGTCGGGGGGCCCTCCCGCGATTCTCCCACCCGGCGTGGGGAGCGGAGAATCGCGCCCGTGCAGTTTAGGTGGATTGGCCACGCTAAATTGCCCCTTAGTCTCCAACGGTTATAAGACCATAAGACATAGGAGCAGAATTAGGCCACTCAGCCCATCGAGTCTGCTCCGCCATTCAATCATGGCTGATATATTTCTCATCCCCATTCTCCTGCTTTCTTAGGTGGGATTAGTGGGTTATGGGGATAGGAGTTGTGCGCTTAAGTAGGACGCTCTTTCAAGGGCTGGTGTAGACTCGATGGGCCGAATGGCCTCCTTCTGCACTGTAGATTCTATGATGTGTTTTTTGACTGCTCGCATTACAAGATGCCAACCTGAAGATAACGTTTCTGACTTTTGGAAATGCCAGAGCATATTTTCATCTGTAAAACTTTTTTTTTAAAAATAATTTTTATTGAGAAATTTTGATTTTATACAACAATAACGCACCTTAGTAAAATACCGAAAATAACAATAATATTAACAATCATATACATTGGCCCCATCCCCATGAACAACCCAGCATTTTAACAACAACGCAAATTAACACACTATAAAGTTACAGAATAAACACTACAATAATGCACCCCCCCCCCCCCCCCCCCCCCCGGGTTGCTGCTGCTATTGACCCAGTTACCTATCTCTGAGCCAGGAAGTCCAGAAAAGGCTGCCATCGTTTATAGAACCCTTGTGTTGATCCTCTCAGGGCAAATTTGACCTTTTCCAATTTTATAAATCCCACCATGTCACTGATCCAGGTCTCCACGCTTGGGGGCCTCGCATGCTTCCACTGTAGCAGAATCCTTCGACGGGCTACTAGGGACGCAAAGGCCAGGACCCCGGCCTCTTTCGCCTCCTGCACTCCCGGCTCCACCCCAACCCCAAAAATCGCGAGTCCCCACCCTGGCTTGACCCTGGATCCAACCACCCTCGACACCGTCCCCGCCACCCCCTTCCAGAATTCTTCCAGTGCTGGGCATGCCCAGAACATATGGGCGTGGTTCGCAGGACTCCCCGAACATCTGGTGCACCTGTCCTCACCCCCGAAGAACCTACTCATCCTAGTCCCGGACATGTGGGCCCGGTGCAGCACCTTAAATTGGATGAGACTAAGCCTCGCACATGAGGAGGAAGACTTGACTCTCTCCAAGGCCTCCGCCCAAGTCCCGTCCTCTATCTGCTCCCCGAGTTCCTCCTCCCATTTAGCCTTCAGCTCCTCCACTGACGACTCCTCCACCTCCTGCATTACCTTATAGATGTCAGACACCTTCCCCTCTCCTACCCACACCCCCGAAAGCACTCTGTCCATCGTCCCCTGCGAGGGCAGCAAAGGGAATCCCTCTACCTGTCGCCTAGCAAACGCCTTTACCTGCAGGTATCTGAACATGTTCCCCTGGGGAAGGCCAAATTTATCTTCCAGTTCCCCCAGGCCCGCAAACCTCCCGCCAATAAACAGGTCCCTCAATTTGCTGATGCCCGCCCTTTGCCATCCCCTGAATCCCCCATCCGTGTTCCCCGGGATGAACCGATGGTTGCCACCCAGTGGAGCCTCCATCGAGCCCCCTGTTTCCCCCCGATGCCGTCTCCACTGTCCCCAGATTCTTAGGGTCGCCGCCACCACCGGGCTCGTGGTAACCCTCTTGGGGGAGAGCGGCAACGGTGCCGTTACCATGGCACCCAGGCTCGTACCTCTACATGATGCCATCTCCATTCTTTTCCACGCCGCCCCTACCCCCCCCATCACCCATTTACGCACCATTGACACATTGGCTGCCCAATAGTACCCCAGAAGGTTGGGCAGCGCCAGCCCGCCTCTATCCCTTCCTCGCTCCAGGAACACCCTCCTCACTCTCGGAGTCCCATGTGCCCACACAAAGCTCAGAATACTGCCGGTCACTCTCCTAAAGAAGGACCTGGGGATAAATATGGGCAGGCACTGAAAAAGGAACAAGAACCTCGGAAGCACTGTCATTTTGACGCACTGCACCCTCCCCGCCAACGACAATGGCAGCATGTCCCACCTCCTGAACTCCTCCTCCATCTGATCTACCAGTCTGGTAAAGTTATGCTTGTGGAGAGTCCCCCAATCCCTGGCCACTTGCACCCCCAGGTACCTAAAGCTCTCCCCTGCCCTCCTAAGCGGGAGCCTACCAATTCCTTCCTCCTGGTCTCCAGGGTGCACCACAAACACCTCCCTCTTGCCTAAGTTTAATTTATAACCTGAGAAGGTCCCAAACTCGGCTAGTAACTCCATCACTCCCGGCATCCCTCCCACCGGGTCTGCCACATACAGTAACAGGTCGTCGGCATACAACGACACCCTATGTTCCTCTCCACCTCGCACCAAGCCTCTCCACCTCTCTGAATCTCTCAATGCCATCGCCAGCGGCTCGATTGCCAGTGCAAACAACAAGGGGGACAAGGGGCAACCCTGCCTGGTCCCTCGGTAAAGCCGGAAGTACTCCGACCTCCTCCTATTCGTGGCCACGCACGCCATCGGGGCCTCATATAGCAGCCTTACCCATCTAATGAACCCTTCACCAAATCCAAACCTCCCCAACACCTCCCATAAGTACCCCCACTCCACTCTATCAAAGGCCTTCTCCGCATCCAGCGCCACCACTATCTCTGCCTCCCCCTCAATCGCCGGCATCATAATGACATTCAGCAATCTCCGCACATTCGTGTTCAGCTGCCTTCCCTTCACAAAACCTGTCTGGTCCTCATGCACAACCCCTGGCACACAGTCCTCTATCCTGGTGGCCAGGATTTTTGCCAGCACCTTAGCATCCACGTTGAGGAGAGATATGGGCCTGTATGAACCACACTGCTGGGGGTCCTTGTCCTTCTTTAAAATTAACGAGATCAGTGCCCGTGACATCGTCGGGGGCAAAGTCCCCCCTTCCCACGCTTCGTTGAGTGTCCGCACCAGCAAGGGGCCCACTAGGTCCACAAACTTTTTATAAAATTCCACCGGGAACCCATCCGGCCCCGGTGCCTTCCCTGACTGTATCTGCCCGATCCCCTTAACTAGCTCCTCCAGCTCAATCGGCGCACCCAGCCCCTCCACCTTCTCCTCCTGCACCTTCGGGAAAGAAAGCCCGTCGAGGAACCTCTTCATTCCCCTCCTCTCCCCCGTTGGCTCCGACCGGTACAGTTCCCCGTAAAAGTCCTTGAAGACCTCATTCACCTCTACCCCCTTCCGCACCACATTCCCACTCTTGTCTCTCACTCCAGCAATCTCCTTAGCCGCATCCCGCTTACGGAGCTGATGAGCCAGCATCCTACTCGCCTTTTCACCATGTTCGTACACTGCCCCTTGTGCCTTCCTCCACTGTGCCTCCGCCTTTCTAGTGGTCAGCAAATCAAATTTAGCCTGCAGGCTGCGCCTCTCCCCCAACAGTCCCTCCTCTGGTGCCTCTGCATACCTCCTGTCCACCTCCAGCATCTTTCCCACCAGTCTATCCCTCTCACTCCTCTCGCTCCTCTCCCTGTGTGCCCGGATGGATATCAGCTCCCCACGAATTACTGCCTTCAGGGCTTCCCAGACCATCCCCACCTGAACCTCCCCCGTATCATTCACCTCAAGGTACCCCTCAATACTTGCCCGGACCCTCCTACACACCTCCTCCTCCGCCAACAACCCCACATCCAACCGCCACAATGGACGTTGGTCTCGCACCTCCCCCATCTCCAACTCTATCCAATGCGGAGCGTGGTCGGAGATTGCAATGGCCGAATACTCGGCCTCCTCCACTCTCGGAATCAGTCCCCTACTCACCACGAAGAAATCTATCCGAGAGTAGACCCTATGTACGTGGGAGAAGAAAGAGTACTCACGTGCCCTCGGCCTCACAAACCTCCATGGATCCACTCCACCCATCTGATCCATAAACCCTCTCAGTACCTTGGCCGCCGCCGGCCTCCTACCCGTCCTAGAGCTGGACCGATCCAGTGAAGGATCCAACACCGTATTAAAGTCCCCCCCTATGATCAGACCTCCCGCCTCCAGATCCGGGATCCGTCCCAACATACGCCTCATAAAGCCCGCATCGTCCCAATTTGGGGCATACACACTAGCCAGTACCACCTTCTCTCCTTGCAGCCTGCCCCTAACCATCACATACCTACCCCCCTTATCCGCCACCACCTCCGATGCCTCAAACAACACATTTTTCCCCACCAGAATCGCCACTCCCCGGTTCCTCACATCCAACCCCGAGTGGAAAACCTGCCCCACCCATCCCTTCCTCAGGCGGACCTGGTCCGCCACCCTCAGGTGGGTCTCCTGCAGCATTGCCACATCCGCCTTTAGCCCCTTCAGGTGAGCCAGTACCCTTGACCGCTTCACCGGCCCATTCAACCCTCTCACATTCCAGGTGACCAACCGGATCAGAGGGCGTCCCGTCCCCCTCCCCCGTCGGCTAGCCATAGCCCGTCGACTGCCCGCCCCAGGCCAGCATCCCCTGCTCGACCCCGTCCCCATAGCGACAACCCCTCACCTCTGTCCCCCCAACCCCCACCAGCTCCTTCTTGCCCCTACCAGCAGCAACCCGGTATTCCCCTTTCCCCCCCTCCCTTCCCCCCCAGGCTAGGAACCCTCCCAGCCTCATCTGTAAAACTTGATAACTGACTATAGTCCAGCTAATTGAAAGCAGATGGAAATCGCCCCTCTGTGAATTATAAACGTTTTATCTCTTAGACAAGGTGCAAGTATTTTGCGATCACTTTCTGCTTTAGATGTTAACAGACTTTAGATAAACTACTTTCGGAAATAAAGGGAGAATATTTTTCATGTAATTGCAGTAATGAGGTGGATTTGTGGAAATGGGGCGAAACGTGACTGTTTAGTCTTGCAGGAAAATGCAGGGGTCAGTAAGTAGACTGAGCTGCTCTTTCCGGGAATTTACTTCTCTCTGTCTCTACATGTATACACTGGCTCAAGTCCGAATTAAAGGAATGTAATTTTGTAAAAGAGGGTATTGACTGCTGAATGCACATGCATCAGATATATAATTATCTCTGGATTCTCACCATTACATAGACAAAAAGAGGAAGTATAATAGATGCAGGAATAACATCGTCTGAACATGCCTTGGGTTCTTGTCACGAAAAGGCTTCTCCATCCAGACCTGCAGGGACTTCATTCTTTTTCTTCCGTTTTCTCTCATTTCTGAAATAAATGGCAGTAGGATTCCTCGCTTTCCCACTTTATCTGGTTGAAAACTGTAATAATGTTACCGTGCGTTTTCTCAGCCAGCTATTTGCAGGTTATGTATGGCTTGCTCGGTTGATTTGCATCTGTGTTTACGTATTCACCATTCTCTCCGTGTCAATGAACACCGAGCTTGTGTCTGCACCTGATACTGTGCCACTAGTCAGTGGTAAGTTGTTCATTAACCAAAAGAGATCAGAGGCCGTGGGTGAGATTCTCAGTTTCAGAAACTAAATGTCGACGCCGGGATTGAATTGGTGGACTCGTATAACAACTAAATTGGTGCTGGTCCTGGAGCAATTCAGGATCCTTTACTGGGCTGACACCGGTGTCACGTGGAACACGACTATTTCCAATGAGAAATGGTGTCCGATTTGCTGGGGTCGGGATTGCCACTCAAGAGGCTGACAAGCTGCGCTCCACTCCCGGTTTGCGGACACCGAGCTGGAGACACTGCTGGGCGCCATGGAGGAGAGGACGGTCACCCTGTTCCCTGGGGTGGGAAGGAGGCTGCCACCCACCGGCGCCTGGGCGCAGGTGACAAGAGGCCATGAGCGGCGTGGGCCTCACCAACAGGACCAGCCAGCAATGCCGAAAGAAGCTGCACGACCTTCTCAGGGCGGCCAGGACGAGTAGGCAGCACTGTGCCCCTGGCACCAACCTCCGTCCCACAGACCCAGAGCCACCCTCCCAATTCGGAAGGCAACCGACGGCAACCCCACCTTGCACCACATGCCAGCACCCATACGGGCCACCAGCTGCCCACCCCCGTGCTGCCCGCGTCTGACTTTTTAACACTGCGTTTTCTGTCTGCCCCGTTCCAGGAGAAGGTGCCGCATAACCGGAGAGAGAGAGAGAAAAGACCAGAGGGGGACCGCCGGACCTGTGGCCCTCACCGCAATGGAGCGGCGGGCAGTGGACCTGTTGGCGGGCCTGGAGAGAGGGCATTTTCTGAGGCAGAGGGTGACATCAGGCACCGAAATGGGTTGAAGTGTGTATACTTCAACGCAAGAAGCATCAGGAATAAGGTGGGTGAACTTAAGGCATGGATCGGTACTTGGGACTACGATGTGGTGGCCATCACGGAAACTTGGATAGAAGAGGGGCAGGAATGGTTGCTGGAGGTTCCTGGTTATTGGTTATAGATGTTTCAATAAGATTAGGGAGGGTGGTAAAAGAGGTGGGGGGGAGGGGTGGCATTGTTAATTAGAGATAGTATAACAGCTGCAGAAAGGCAGTTCGAGGGGGATCTGCCTACTGAGGTAATATGGGTTGAAGTCAGAAGTAGGAAGGAGCAGTCACCGTGTTGGGAGTTTTCTATAGGCCCCCCAGTAGCAGCAGAGATGTGGAGGAACAGATTGGGAAACATATTTTGGAAAGGTGCAGAAGTCACAGGGTAGTGGTCATGGGTGACTTCAACTTCCCAAATATTGAGTGGAAACTCTTTAGATCAAATAGTTTGGATGGGGTGGTGTTTGTGCAGTGTGTCCAGGAAGCTTTTCTAACACAGTATGTAGATTGTCCGACCAGAGGGGAGGCCATATTGGATTTAGTACTTGGTAATGAACCAGGGCAAGTGATAGATTTGTTAGTGGGGGAGCATTTTGGAGATAGTAACCACAATTCTTTGACTTTCACTTTAGTAATGGAGAGGGATAGGTGCGTGCAACAGGGCAAGGTTTACAATTGGGGGCAGGGTAAATACAATGCTGTCAGACAAGAACTGAAGTGCATAAGTTGGGAACATAGGCTGTCAGGGAAGGACACAATTGAAATGTGGAACTTGTTCAAGGAACAGATACTACGAGTCCTTGATATGTATGTCCCTGTCAGGCAGGGAAGAGATGGTCGAGTGAGGGAACCATAGTTAACAAGAGAGGTTGAATGTCTTGTTAAAAGGAAGAAGGATACTTATGTAAGGCTGAGGAAACAAGGTTCAGACAGGGCGCTGGAGGGATACAAGATAGCCAGGATGGAACTGAAGAAAGGGATTAGGAGAGCCAAGAGAGGGCATGAAAAATCTTTGGCGGGTAGGGTCAAGGAAAACCCCAAGGCCTTTTACACATATGTGAGAAATATGAGAATGACTAGAGCGAGGTTAGGTCCGATCAAGGACAGTAGCGGGAGATTGTGTATTGAGTCTGAAGAGATAGGAGAGTTCTTGAACGAGTACTTTTCTTCAGTATTTACGAATTAGAGGGCCATATTGATGGAGAGGACAGTGTGAAACAGACTGGAAAGCTCGAGGAGATACTTGTTAGGAAGGAAGATGTGTTGGGCATTTTGAAAAACTTGAGGATAGACAGGTCCCCCAGGCCTGACGGAATATATCCAAGGATTCTATGGGAAGCAAGAAATTAAATTGCAGAGCCGTTGGCAATGATCTTTTCGTCCTCGCTGTCAACAGGGGTGGTACCAGAGGATTGGAGTGTGGCAAATGTCGTGCCCATGTTCAAAAAAGGGATTAGGGATAACCCTGGGAATTACAGGTCAGTTAGTCTTACTTCGGTGGTAGGCAAAGTAATGGAAAGGGTACTGAAGGATAGGATTTCTGAGCATCTGGAAAAACACTGCTTGATTAAGGATAGTCAGCATGGATTTGTGAGGGGTAGGTCTTGCCTCACAAGTCTTATTGAATTCTTTGAGGAGGTGACCAAGCACGTGGATGAAGGTAAAGCAGTGGATGTAGTGTACATGGATTTTAGTAAGGCATTTGATAAGGTTCCCCATGGTAGGCTTATGCAGAAAGTAAGGAGGCATGGGATAGTGGGAAATTTGGCCAGCTGGATAACGAACTGGCTAACCGATAGAAGTCAGAGAGTGGTGGTGGATGGCAAATATACAGCCTGGAGCCCAGTTACCAGTGGCGTACGGCAAGGATCAGTTCTGGGTCCTCTGCTGTTTGTGATTTTCATTAATGACTTGGATGAGGAAGTTGAAAGGTGGGTCAGTAAATTTGCAGACGATACGAAGATTGGTGGAGTTGTGGATATTGAGGAGGGCTGTTGTCGGCTGCAAAGAGACATAGATAGGATGCAGAGCTGGGCTGAGAAGTGACAGATGGAGTTTAACCCTGAAAAGTGTGAGGTTGTCCATTTAGAAATGTGAATGCGGAATACAGGGTTAACGGTAGGGTTCTTGGCAATGTAGAGGAGCAGAGAGATCTTGGGGTCTATGTTCATAGATCTTTGAAAGTTGCCACTCAAGTGGATAGAGTTGTGAAGAAGGCCTATGGTGTGCTAGCATTCATTAGCAGAGGGATTGAATTTAAGAGTCGTGAGGTGATGATGCAGCTGTACAAAACCTTGGTAAGGCCACATTTGGAGTACTGTGGGCAGTTCTGGTCGCCTTATTTTAGGAAGGATGTGGAAGCTTTGGAAAAGGTGCAAAGGAGATTTACCAGGATGTTGCCTGGAATGGAGAGTAGGTCTTACGAGGAAAGGTTGAGGGTGCTAGGCCTTTTCTCATTAGAACGGAGAAGGATGAGGGGTGACTTGATAGAGGTTTATAAGATGATCAGGGGAATAGATAGAGTAGACAGTCAGAGACTTTTTCCCCGGGTGGAACAAACCATTACAAGGGAACATAATTTCAAGGTGAATGGTGGAAGATATAGGGGGGATGTCAGCGGTAGGTTCTTTACCCAGAGAGTAGTGGGGGCACGGAATGCACTGCCTGTGGAAGTAGTTGAGTCGGAAACATTAGGAACCTTCAAGCGGCTATTGGATAGGTACATGAATTACGGTTGAATGATGGGGTGTAGATTAATTTGTTCTTAATCTAGGACAAAAGTTCGGCACAACATCGTGGGCCGAAGGGCCTGTTCTGTGCTGTATTTTTCTATCTATCTATCAGGCAACCAAGTGCGACCCCACTGCATTGTGGTTTCCAAAAGCATGTGTAGCACAACCCCCACCCCACCCCTCCACTCCACCCCCACAGCTCCCACACCACCCCCTCACCACTATCCGCCATCCCAACCAGCAATCCAATCATGCGCTATGTCTTGTGTTTCGCAGGATCACCTGGCGACGAGGTGGGTTCTTCTGGTGTTGCCCCAACCTCAAGTAGATTCCACCAATAAGGTGGCAAAGGATAGTGAAGAGAGCCCCTAAATGCCAGCCTGAGACATCCCAGAGCACCAGTCTGGGGACGTCACTGACTTCCCATCACAGCTGTCTCCAACAAACGCCTCCATCCCAGAGGCACACGCCTCGGTTGGATACTCTAGTGAAGAGTACTATCTGGGGTACTATCTGGTGAGCACCACAAAAGTGCTCCAGGACAGCAGGTGGAGTTGGAACCCCCGAGGGGCAGACGGTCAGAAGGCAGCCCGACCCCAGGGACTAGCTGCCGCACAAACAGGTCTCGGTCTTCTGGAATGTACGATCCCATCGATAATGGAGATGCAGACACAGAGCCAAGTACGACATGGCGGGGAGGGGGGGGGTGTGGTCAGCAACCAATCAGCACCTGCAGGTGCAGTTGGTGGAGCCGAACCGTCTGCAGGTACAGGAGGTGGGTCCAACAATGCGTGCCACCCAGGCTAAAGCCGCACAGGTGGCGTCCGTGGTGGAGACCTTAGGGATGAGGTATTGACCATGGGTCAGGATGTCCAAGGCATGGATCACTCTATGCAGGCGGCGACTGAGGCACAGGATAGGGCTACCCTGTCACAGGCAGCTATGTACCAAGGCCACCTGGACAATGCAGCGTCGCTCCAGAGCTAGGCCCAGTCACAATGGGTTACCCCTGAGGGCGTCGCCGGCACTGTCTAGGTGTTGGCTGACTTGAACCAGTCTCAGAGGGAGGTGGCACAGACACTGATGGATGTGGCACAGTCCGAGAGGGAGGTGGCCCAATCTCTGTGCTCCATGGACACGAGCATGTAGACCCATTTTGAGATGTGAGCGGGTCTCCAGGACTGGCAGCGCCAGGTGGCAGTGGAGCCCCAGGAGTTTGCTCCGGCTGCACCCCAGTCCCACGGAGTAGCCGAGGGGCCATAGGGCAACTCGAAGGAGGAGGTGGTGATGGGGACCGTACTGGTGTCTCCCTCAGGGGAGATCCTGGAACACCACAGTACCTCAAACTCCCCCTCTTCCTGTCCCTGGCTTCGTTGTGTAGGACGGGTGGTAATGGGAAGGGGTGGCCAGCCGGGGAGGGTACAGGGGTCGGATGGGATGTCCGTGCCGTCGGCCAGGCCTCCTAGTCAGTGAACCTGGAGGTGATTAGAGCGTCCCGTGCATGTTGCCCTGGCGCACACGTCGTGCGGCCTACTTGCCCTACTTGGGGGTGGGGGGGGGGGGGGGGTGCCTTCAGGAGCCATCTAGTGTGCCAGGATAAGGGCAGCACGGTAGCATGGTAGTTAGCATAAATGCTTCACAGCTCCAGGGTCCCAGGTTCGATTCCCGGCTGGGTCACTGTCTGTGCGGAGTCTGCACGTCCTCCCCGTGTGTGCGTGGGTTTCCTCTGGGTGCTCCGGTTTCCTCCCACAGTCCAAAGATGTGCGGGTTAGGTGGATTGGCCATGATAAATTGCCCGTAGTGTCCTAATAGTAAGGTTAAGGGGGGAGTTGTTGGGTTACGGGTATAGGGTGGATACGTAGGTTTGAGTAGGGTGATCATTGCTCGGCACAACATCGAGGGCCGAAGGGCCTGTTCTGTGCTGTACTGTTCTATGTCCTATGTTCATTGTGCACACAGCCTGAGTATCGGGCGCAGACGTGCATGATGTGCAGCTCAAGGTTGCACACCTGCTGCAAGTTAATCGAGTGGAACCCCTTTCGGTTTGTGAAGATCGGCCTGTCGTAAATCGGTGCTCGTAAGGGATCCCGTCAACCACTCCCTGTATCTTGGGCATCCCAGCGATGGCAATGAGCCCCACTGCCTGAGCATCCTAGTGGGCTCAATTTACATTGAATTTGATATATTGTGCTGAGCGGCGTATAGGGCCTTCGCGACGGCACGGATGCACCTGTGCACCGAGCTCTGTGAGATTCCGGACAGGTCCCCATTCGGCATCTGGAAGGACCCCGGGGCATAAAAGTTCAGGGCGACCGTCACATTGACGGTGTCTCCCCCATACACCCACGTTTCCAGGTGCACCATGATCCGGCAGATATGTCACAATGTCCCGAGTGCTCAGCCGGGTTTTTCGAAGGCATGCCTGCTCCGGCAGGTCATCGAATGACAGGCACTGCCGGTACACATGAGGCCTGATGCGGTACCTCTATCCCACTCCTTCTTGGCCTGTTGGGCATAGAAAAATAGAACCTTGGAGCAGGAGGAGGCAATTTGGCCTTTCGAGCCTTCTCCGCCATTTATTAGGATCATGGCTGATCATCCAACTCAATAGCCTAATCCTGCCTTCCCCCCATATCCTTTGATCCCCTTTGCCCTAAGTGCTATGTCTAACTGTTTATTGAAAGCATGCGATGTTTTGGCCTCAACTACTTCCTGTCGTAACAAATTCCACAGGCTCACCACTCTCTGGGTGAAGGAATTTCTCCTCATCTCTGTCCTAAATGGTCTACCCTGTATCCTCAGACTGTGACCCACCCACCATCGGGAACATCCTGCCTGCATCTACCCTGTTAGAATTTTATAAGTTTCTATGAGATCCCCCCTCATACAATCCTAACCAACTCAACCTCTCCTCATTCGTCAGTTCCACCATCTCAGGAATCAGTCTGGTAAATCTTTTTTGCACTCTCTCTAGAGCAAGAACATCCTTCCTCAGGTAAGGAGACCAAAACTGCCCACAATACTCCAGGTGTGGCCCCACCAAGGCCCTGTATCATTGCAACAATACATCTCTGCTCCTGTACTCAAATCCTCTTGCAATGAAGGCCAACATACCATTTGCCTGTTTAGCGCCTGCTGTACCTGCATGATTACCTTCAGGGACTGGTGTACGAGGACACCCAGGTCTCATTGCACATTCCCCTCTCCTAATTTATGGGCATTCAGATAATTCTCTGCCTTCTCACTTTTGCTACCAAAGTGGATAACCTCGTATTTCTCCAAATTACGCTGCATCTGTCATTCATTTGCTCATTCACTCAATTTCTCCAAATCACACTAAAGGATCTCTGCATCTTCCTCACCCTCACCCCAGATGGTGTCATCTGCAAATTTGGGAATATTACATTTTGTTTTCTCATCTAAATCATTAATATAAATTGTGAATGGCTGGGTTTCTGGCACCGATTCCTGTGGCACCCCTCTAGTCACTGCCTGCCAATTTTAAATAGCCCTGTTAATTCCTACTCTTTGTTTCCTGTCTGCTGGCTAGTTTTCTGTCCATCTCAATACAATACCCCTAATCCATTGCACTTTAATTTTACACGCTAATCTCTTTGTCAAAAGCCCTCTGAAATACGGTGACGGGCCCATTAATGATATGCCAATGATGTTTACTGAACGTGCGGAATAGAATGCATTGACGCTGCTATTGAGTCACTGGAGCACGGTATTCTGTTGGGTGCCCGGAGCCGGCCACTATTTTCAGCTCACGTGTGAATCTCCCCCACAATTACATTCCCAATGGAGAATCCTACCCAAAGAAGTAACATTGTCAGTGCTTATTGATGAGCATGGAGATCAAGGTTGAGTGACTGAAAATTATGTGAATAAGTGATCTGAAGGAAATTGATGAACGTAATCAGGAAGTGATGTACTGGGCTAAATGATGAGTGGAAAGCATGTTCCTCGTTATTTCTCTACTCTCCTGGTCTCCTTAAATCACCTACCTGCTCTAAGTGAGATGGTTAAAATCACCCACTTGTTCCAGTTGAGATGGTTAAGCAAAAACAAGCTTCCATCAATGCTACCCTGAAACCAACTGGGAGCAGAATGGGCGTCTCTGCAATTTTCCTCCATCGATACGGGCAAACCCTTCAATTCTGCTCCAATTATTCTACAATGAAATGACGAAAATGAATAGATTAACAAGGTTGGGACAGAATCTGTGGCACACCACTCTTTGCCATTATGCCACCCTGTGACGCTGAAAACCGATTTTATAGTGGAACTCAGATTTAGTGAACTCAAAAACTTACCTTCGCCTATGTCAGACTACAGAAAAATGTTTTCTTTGTTCCAATATAAACGATAGCACAAGGAGCCCATAAATCCATGTAATTTCCAATCAGCATCAATTTGTAACAAGGCCTGACAGAATCCAACTTTCTGTGAAGACAGTGGATGATTGATTTGACAACACAAAAGCAGATAGGTGATCGGTTGCTGAAGGCAGTAACACAATCTGGGTTCAGGGGATTGTCACAACTCTGCTTCTGGAGGGCCTCAGGTGACACCATAAATAAACCAGAACTGTGCTCCTGCCTTCTTGGTTCCCCTTTGCTAAACATTATTCCCTTTATAGAGCAGTCATTGCAATCTGAGTAAGACAAAGATGAAAATCAAAAAGGATATGAGAAAGCAGGAACAGATTATTGGACAATAAATAATGAGCTTAATGGACAGTGGTAACACAATGTCTCTCACATGTAATAGAAGGACGACTAAGGTTGCAGAGTTGAAGTCAAAACAGGAAGTCTTTAGTAAACTACACACTCCAGACAACTGAAAATGGCAAATGCACTGTTGTAACAGGAAATATACCAGTAAGAAGTTCTCATAACCACCATTATCACAATAGTGAGTTCCATACATTATATCAGAATTGTGACTAACAATGCAGAAGAAATTCTCTCTTTAGACCATTTTAGAACAGGTATATTATGATTGTAGTGCAGCATGATGTGCAGAAACATTGTTGTGAGAAAGCCTGTACAATTTATACAAATTACCAGATAGTTCATTTTTAAGCAGGAGATCTCCACTTTATCAGGTTGTGTAAATATATTCAAATATTATAAAATTCAATCTCCTTCGTGCAAAAGTGCCTTCAAATTCTCAGAACTCGACTGCAAACTGATTTATTATTTTCTCATTACAGTTAGATTGTCTTTTATTTTGGTTGAAAATGAGGTTTAAGACTTGGCAAAACATTTCATAGAAGAAAAGATTTAATCAGACTTGCATGTGCCGCTGTGATTAATTTGCTTTTGTACTGTAATGTTGTTAGCTTTCAGACATTGCTAAATAGGGAAGTATGATTCTCAAAAGAGTTGCAATATCTGGAAATGGTTACAGTTGTACATTAGCAGAACAATACTAAGTTGATCAATGAACTATTAATTTCAGAATTACCCGTAAGTTCTAATGTGAAATAACCATCTGCTTAGTAAAACATTACTTGGGAACATAATAATAATCGCTTATTGTCACGAGTAGGCTTCAATGAAGTTACTGTGAAAAGCCCCTAGTCGCCGCATTCTGGCACCTGTTCGGGGAGGCCGGTAAGGAATTGAACCCGCGCTGCTGGCATTGTTTTGCATTACAAGCAAGCTGTTCAGCTCACTGTGCTAAACCAGCCCCTCACATGGATCGGAAGACTTAAAAAATAGGGTACAAATTTCAGCACACAGTGAAACACAGCATAACGTGGCAGAAAAGCTCCTTCTCTCTCCGAAAGCAGCACAAAGAAAGGTAGCTCAACTGAAAAACACCTGCATTTTTAATATGGCATGGACGATGCAAGACTGTTTGGCTCTGATCTCATGATATTTTAACTGGTGCCTTTGAGATGGATAATGTGCCCACGTTATAGCCAAATTAAGGGAGTTAAAAATAAAGAGGGCAATTGTTGCTGTGCTGCTCTGTAGGTTTGACAATGCTCCAGTGGCATGTTTTTTTAAAACTACTTTAAAGGTATTATATAAATGTACAATTTTATTGTTGTGATGGCAGAACATCTGTGTAGAATGCAAACTTGCATCAGAAAGTCAGACAGTGGATGTGAGATTTTCCAGTGTACAGCTGTGGTAGCAGTCTTGCCTGGCTCAGAAGGTTGGGACTTCTGGTCCCACTACAGAGACTTGAGTGTATAATGTAGGCCGACGCCTCAGTGCAGTACTGCCCCAGTGCTAAATTGTCAGTTGCTGTCTCTCGGTTCAGATATTAAACTGAGACCTGGTCTCCCTTCTCAGACAGCGTTCTGAAGAACCGGGGTGTTCCCCGGGTGTCCTGGCCAAGGCTTAACCCTCAACCAACATCACAAAAGAAAAAAACTGGTTATTAGGCCTGATTCCAGGCCGCTCGCCACCAGTAGTGGATATCTCGATGCGGCGGAGAATCTAGCGTCGTCAATAAAACGGGATGGCCTGGTCCCCCGCTGGCAGCAGTATTGAGGCTTGCCCTTCACGCCAGCGGGAGGATTCAAATAGGTCAAATTGACCATTTTTACCCTATTAAAGGGAGAGGCACTAGATTCTCCAAGACTGCATGATTTTCTGGTCCTGTGGTTCGGGATTCACATGGGCGAGAATTGGTGCAGGTATTTCTCAGAGTGACGCTGGCTCAGTGGACCTCACAGTGGGTCAAAGGGGTGTTACTGTTTAAGGGAGTTAGGTCCATCAGAGGGTTCCCTCCCTCCATAATGCAAATCCTGCCCACCTCACCCCGACCAGACTGGAACCCTCCAACAGAGACCCCACATATGTGAGACCCCCATCCGAGATCCCCCATTACCGAGGCCCCACTAGAGACTTCCCATAAGAGGGAACCCCACCAGAGACTCCCCCATTACAGAGACCCCCATCAGAAACCCTCCGATAACAGAGAGCCCTGCTAGAGACCCTCCATAAAAGAGATCCCCACCGGAGGTCCCTCCTCAATTATAGAGACCCCTGCCTGGAAGCAGCTATCCAGACAGACAGTGAAAAAAAATCACTGATTTAAAAATCACACGTGTCCTATTGCAGATAGAGATTGCAGATATTGCAGAGGGTCAGGCAGAGAAAGTAGCACCTGTAAATTTCTGGAATGCAAAAACCACATCGGCTGGGTTTAAACCCACTCAGAATTTTGATCTACAGGATTTTCATTCATATCAATGTGAAATGGGTTTTACTAGGCTGTGATTGACAGCTTTCCCACAGCCAGCCATTTGGATTGTTTAATTTAATTTCCCTTCATGCTTGAATGGATCTCAAATGGAACTCCTGCTGTGTACTAGCTATGTACTAGCTATGATTGGCAGCTCTTGCACCACATCAAAAGCAGTTAACTGCTTTCTGTAGAGAGAAAGGGAGAGCACTTAACTGCTCGACTGCAGTTCAAATTTGGTGCCAAGTCAAGGGGGTGCAAGTGATAGTGGGAAGTAGGTAACCACCCAATGAAATTCACACAGAGAAAACTGGGAAGTTAACAGTTCTTCAAATCTTTCACTTTTAATTTAAATTTTCAGATAGTGAAATAAATGTATGACTACTAAGAACCCAAAATAAAAATAAACAGAATTGTAAAATAAAAACATGTATGTTTCTATAAATGTGAGATTTCTAGCCACTGTGGAAATAAATTGAGTTTTCATAAATATAAAATTAGCTTTTCAGAGCCTTTGAGGGTATTTAGAAGTAATAATGAAGCTAGTGTGTCGTTCAAACTTCAGTTTCAACAAGGTGTTAGATATGATAGGGTTTTTACAGCAAGACTAACAACATTTGAGTTGAGGTCCTCGTGAATTCCTGATTGCAATGGAGATTGAAGTCTATGGAAACCTCTGCAGTGCCCCATGTGAAGGAGCATAGACTCACTGACAGCAGCTTGTGGATTTCTGGGTTATTCGCTCCATGTCCAGATTCTCAAAGTTGATGTCAGTTTCAGTGGAGTCAAGATGGTAAATGCTGACAGTTTCAGCAAAACTCTGGCTGATAAATCTGGGAACACTTGACTTCAAGGCTTCAACATTATTAATCGTAAAGAATAGATCAAATCTTATAAATAAAAACCCTTCCTCTAACAGGAATTTGGTACAGCTCTAAACTAATCAGATATCTGTATATCTTTCATATATGATGAAAGTAAATATAATTCTGAATGGACTATCTGAAATCATTAGGATGTCAAAGTGTCAGGTTGAGAAATATATTCAAGCAAAATTGCACAAATTATGGAACGAATGGAACTGTAACTAGAATTCCATTATTCTAGCAACTGCGTTATATCTTAAAATATACTTTATATACACACGTCATATTGAAACCATATCGAATCTGTTTCTTATGATTCAAATCAGAGTCTCTGTACAGAGGCTTAAAGAAAGAAAGACTTGCAGTTGTATAGATTCCATACAGTGCAGAAGGAGGCCATTCGGCCCATGAAGTCTGCACTGACCCTCTGAAAGAGCATGCTACCTAGGCCCACTCACCACCCCTGTGCCCGTAACCTTGTGCATTGATCATGGCTAATCCACCTAACCTGCACATCTTTGGACTGTGGGATGAAATCCACGCAGACATGGGGGGAATGTGCAACTCCACACAGTCAGCCCGAGGCCGGAATGGAACCCGGGTCCCTGGCACTGTGAGGCAGCTGTGCTAACCACTGTGCCATCATGTCGCGCCTTTCATGGACAGTGAACACCTCAAAGCACTTTACAGTTCTTGTGAAATGAAACGAGAAAATGCTGGAAAAATTCAGCAGGTCTGGCAGCATCTGTGAAGAGAGAAATAGAGTTCACGTTTTGAGTTTGAAGAAGTCATATTGAACTCAAAACCTTAACTTTATTTCTCTCTCCACAGATGCTGTCTGACCTGCTGAGTCTTTCCAGCATTTTATGTTTTTATTTCAGATTTCGAGCATCCGCAGTATTTTGCTTTTATTGAAATACTTTTGAAGTTGAGTCACTGTCATAATGTGAGATATGTTGCAGTCAATTTGCACGCAACAAACTCCCACAAATAATGATGTGATAATTGGCGGATAATCTGTTTTTGTGATGTTGATTCAGGCATAAATATTGGCCAGCACTCAATGGCTTTTTCCAAATATTCTCAAGGGATTTCTTACATCATCCACCCGAGCAGGCAAATGGAGCCAAAGTTCAGCGTTTCATCTGAAAGACCCCACTAAAAAGCTGGGTCTCGGGTGGGTGGGGGGGGTCCACGTGACATGAGCGCGGGAGTGGTTGCGTTTCCATGAGCTCCGGCTCTGCTCATCCTTTAATCCGCCTTTTCATCCTGGTGCATGTTTATTTTTTTGTCTTTTCTTGGTCTACATAGTTTATACGATGTCCCGAGAATTGTTGGTCGGTGTTTCTTTTTATTGTTGAAAAGTATTTTTATTCAAATTTTTTGCATTTTAACATTTTACAAAACAAAACAAAAATATTACACTCTCATATACAATAATCCCTGGACCCCCCCCCCCCCCCCCCCACCACCAACAGTTGAGGGTAACTAGCTCTTCAAAATGCAAAATAAACAAACCCCATTTCTTGTGAAACCCCTCATATGCCCCCCTTAGGGCAAATTTTACCTTCTAAAGATGTAAGAATTCCATTAGATCCTCCAACCATGCTGAGGCACAAGGTGGAGAAGGTAACCTCCACCCCAACAGAACCCGCCTGCGAGCGATCAACGAGGCCAAGGCTAAAACATCTGCCCCCCGCTCCCGTCTGCAACTCTGGCAGGTCCGGCACCCCAAATATGGCCCCCAGGGGACCCGGCCCCAAATCCACACGCAGGATCGCCGACATGGTGCTGAGAAACGACTCACAAAATGTCTCCAACTTCGGGCAGGACCAGAACATGTGCACATGATTAGCCAGGCCCCTCCCACACCGTTCGTAGGAATCCCCTACCTCCTCCAACAGCTGGCTTATCCTTGACTTTGTCAAATGTGCCCAGTGCACCTCCTTCAACTGTATCAACCCCACCTTCACGCTTGAGGTTGATGTATTCACCCTCCGCAGAACCTCACATCACAGTACTACCTCCAGCACCATCCCCAACTCCTCCTCCCACTTGGCCTTAACCCCCTCCATAGAGACTTTATCCTTCTCCAAAATCCTCCCATAAACCACTGTGACGACCCCACCCTTGAACCCCATTACCGACAGCACCTCCTCCAACAACGAGGAGGCAGGTGCTGTCGGAAAGGTCGAATTAACCTTTCTAGCAATGTCTCACATCTGCATATACTGAAAACCCTCCTCACGGGGAAACCCAACCTTCCCCCTCAACTCCTCCAAGCTTGTGAATCGCCCTGCATCTCCTTCACTCCTTTCTCTTCCCATCCCCAAATCCTCGCATCCATCTTCCTCGGCTCAAATCCAAGATTCCCACGGATCGCCTTCAGTCTCGATGCTGCACCCAACCTAAAGTACAGCCGAAATTGTCTCCAAATCTTCAACGTGACAGCCACTACAGGGCTTCCCAAACCCCGACCCCCTACAAGAAGCCGCCTCCATCTGCACCCAAAAAGCCTCTGACTCCCTACTCCAGCCTCCATGTGCCCTGCCCAGTAATAATACAACAAGTTGGAAGGATTGTGGGTGGAGCCCTCCCTGTCTTTAGTGGGCAGTTGCTTTTGCAGGGGCACCCGACCTGATGGTGTGGTGAGCATCGACAGATGATAGCTGCCAATGAAGATGTTGTTCTGGCTGAAGATCTCGGCTCTGCAATACAGGTCGTCAAGGACCAATTCCTAGAGTTGTGGGGTGTTTTTATGGAGGTGCACGAGGAGGTTCTTGCAATAGGCAAGTTTGATGGAGCACACCCAATCCTGACTTCTGGGCCTGGGGTTGGTGTGGCCTTCCGACCACTAGTCCTGGATTGTCGTATTCCGGATGTTGGTTGTGAGGTGTTGGGGGCGGATGAACCGGTTGGGTCATCTCTCCTGACCGCCTGGGTTCTGGTGGCATGGCATGGTGGAAGTAATAGTGTCTCATCCTTCGATTGCTGAAATCCTTGAGAGATCCTGAAGAGTGCTCGTTAATCCTGATCCTGTCTCATCCTTAATTTTGGATTTCTTGCTGCGCCAGTGAAGAAGTCTTTATCCTGAAGACTGCCTTTCATTTCTGCATCTCGGTCATTATCCTGGACTTCGATCCCTGTTGATCCTGTTGTCTGCTTGATGTCCGTTTACAGGGAAGTGAATAATGTGGGTATGATGTCCTGTACCATTGAATATTCTCATTTGACCAGTTTATATCATGACAAGCTGAATATTGAGCGCAGGATTTGTGCACAGTCTTTATTATTTATCCTAAGTGTATTTGGGCCTTATACTGTATGGCCATCCTTGAATTGGAGGGAAGGGGTGTTTTTTGTTATTGTTTCCACTCCCCCCCCCCCCCCCCCCCCCCCTCGCTTAGAAGGAAGAAGAGTGGAGTCAGAACGGAGTGAGGGGTGGAGGGTTGTACATGATAGTTTTAATTTGTCCTCGCTGCGGTCGAGGATGGTTCCCCCCCCCAGTTAGAGCCAGCCAGTCTTGGGTTTATTTTTCTTACTTTTTCTTTTAATTTGGATTCAGAGCATGTGTGTTTTTTCTTTTGAGGCCCATGCAGACTGCATGGATGGGTGTCTGCTCTGACCTGGGCCTTGAAGGGAGTTGGATTGCATTGTGGATATCAGTATAATTCCCCCTTAGCTCTGAGGTTCTGGGTTTTTGACCCTCTGTTATTTTTCTTTGAAGCTGTGGGCATGATGCAAATCTGTGCTGCTGACTATATTCTGCTTTGATGCAGATGGATTTTGTATCCGTGGAAGGAACACATTGGGAATTTTGTCCCTGACTCATCTGTTCTTATTTGTTCCTATGTTTGCAATGACTTTTGTTACGTGTTGTGCCTATTTGCCATTGATACCTAAGGCTTTCTTTCCTCCTCGTGTTTGTTTTGATACATTAATTGTAAATACATTTAACAAAAAAGCTAAGTCTCTTTAAAATGGAGCAGGCAAATCACCCTGAGGTAGCAATGAGGGAACTCCTCCAAAAAAGTAAGATACAATTCCAATGAGGCACAATGGGATTGAGTTTCCGTTTGTTATATCCACACAAGCTGTGCAGAATCAGACAGAATATGGAATTTTAAATGCAAGAAAGATACTCGCCAAAACCCCCTATGCAAGTTTTCTGTGACTTTTTTAATGCTGGTTCAAACTTCACTTGACCCAAAGCATGCATTGTCCACAAAGCTACTAGTCTCACCGCAAAATAGTGGAGATGGTGGGTTCCTGACAATTGTGCCAATTTGGGAGGGGTGATCATATTGAGCTTGTATTTTATGGCACACAGGACAGTGTAAGATTTGCAGTAGTTCTGAAATCAATTTGCATTGCACGCAGATTGAAATCAGTCAGTGCTCTTAACAGTTACAGATTAATTAAAGTTAATTTACATCTAACAAATTAATGCTCTTAAGGAGTGGCACATGTAGTAAAAGGTTTGCAGAGACGAGATCTATAGGGCCGCTCCTCATATACTTGAGGCTCAATGTCTATAAACATCAAGCTTTGATAGACAGCTCCTGGACCACTTTAGACAGAGTTAAGTGCTGTTAGTTTCACAGCTGACCACTTCAAAGTCTCTCAACCATGAAGGGGGATGAATGGAATAATGCTGACAGCTGTGTTTGCATGTGGAAGCTGTCAATCACAGTTTAGTAAAATTAATATCAAAGAAGAATGAATTGATGGCTTGCAGGTCAAAGATCTGAGGGGGTTTAAGCTCAGCTGACTGGTTTTCTCTTTCCAGGGATTGACAGGTGCTGCTTCCTCTGCCTGAGCCAGCATTTGTCTTCTGGGGAATTCCTGAGAGAGGTCTCTCTTCTGGGGGCTCTGTCGGGGGGTGGGGGGTCTCTTTATTTAGGGGGTGTCTCTTTAATTCGGGTGTCTCTTTATTTAGGGAGTCTGTGGGCGAGGTCTCTATATTTAGGGGGTCTCTTGGGGGGGGTTCTTCATTAGGGGGTCTCAATATTTAGCAAGTCTCTGGTAGGGGTCTGGTGGGAGTGGGCTGGGCAGGTCTTGCATTGTGGGGGGGAGGTGGCCTTCCAATGGACTTTGGGGGCAACTCCCTTAAAGAATTGGGTGGCAAGGTGGCGCAGGTTAGCACTGCCGCCTCACAGCGCTGAGGAACTAGTTTGATCCCGGCCCCAGGTCACTGTCCATATGCAGTTTGTACATTCTCCCCGTATCTGCATGGGTTTCACCCCACAACCCAAAGGTGAGCAGGGTAGGTGGATTGGCCACGCTAACTTGCCACTTCATAGGAAAAAAATAAAGAATTGGGCACTTTAAATTTAAAAAGACAAAAAAAAACTCCCTTAAAGAATTACCCCCATGGTCCACCGCGTCAATTGTAAACTTGGCAAGACCAGCACCAATTCTCGCCCTCGTGATTCCCGGTCCAGAGGACCTGAAAATCACATGGGCCCGGAGAATATGGTGCCCGACCTGTTAACAGAACGCAACTGGGTCTTAATGAGCCATTTTTATGCTCCCGCTGGCGCGGGCGTGAACCTCGATCCTGAGGCCAGCGTGGGGGCTGGAGCATCGGAAGCAGATTTTTGCCATTCTCCCCGATGCTGGATTTTCCGCCACATTGGGATCTCCGCTACCAGTGCCGCAAGGCAGAGAATCCAGCCCTATACCACCGTATCTGCAAGAACAAAGCAAAGATTTGCTATTCTATGATGAATTGTTCACCTGCTCACTCCATTAAATCCTTTCTACCATCTACCTTGACGTTATGGACAGGAGAGAGGCAAGCAAACTGTACTTATTTCCTCTCGCCACCTGTCTGGAAGTAGAAGGTGTTTTCAATTATTTTAATGCATGCGGTGGTGGGTGTGGTGATATGATCTGCATACTCGTCTGCCATTGGGCCAGAACGTCAGCTTACCATTGGCCCTGGGCGGTCATGTGCCTCTCGACCGATTGGCCGAGAGGCTGAGTTAACCACGCCTCTATTAACGAGGTATAAATGCCCAGACGCCTGACGATCGTCCCTTTCCACTGTAGACGATCGCAGAGCTGTGTTCTAGTCAATTAAAGCCAGACTTTGGTAAATCACTCGCCTCGCTTGCAATCGATGGTACATCAGTGGGTTTTTCCAAACCTTCAGTTGATGTGATCCAATTTACTAATAATCCACAGCAAACATGCATTATGATTAACTCAGAAAGTTAGTTTATTTCACACTCAAAACTCAGCAGAGGGAGGTTGGCAACTTTCCATGCCTGCCGCCAGCGGGAGCTTACACATGGCTCACACATATGGTAAAGTGGGGGGGGAGATAGAAAAAAGAGTTTTACAACTATGGATAGTAACAATACAAGAACCACAGATATTAATTCTAATTCACATAGAGTCATAGAGGTTTATAGCATGAAAACAGGCCCTTCGGCCCAATTCGTCCATGATTTCCAGAGTCCAATGAGGAATTCTTTCACATAGCAGTTCCAGTTCAGCTTGAATTCACTTTACAGCTGGTGCTGGTACCACGAGATGAAGTAGGTACACAGAGACCGGGCCAGTTTTGCAGGCAACGGTCGAAAATCTTTCATCAGAAAAAGGCTGTTGTTCTGCTTGGAGGTCTGCTTCTCGATGGTTCACCAGTTGGATGTAAAACAGCAGACTCTTTGCAACGTTAAAACTGTATAAAATGGCCAGAGGCTTGGGACATGTGTCATGTTGCATTAAGGGCAAAATGCAGCTTAACAATCAGTTCCAGTGCATCTGATCAGATTTCCATTGTTCCTCCTTAGGAGAGGAGCAAGTGGTTATCATCTCTTCTGGTATAATGAGTTTCAGCTTCTTTTTTGTGATAGCTCCATTTGGGGAGCTGGTTTGTCTGCACTTCGTCTGTTTTTGTTGAATTCAAGGAATCTGTATGAGGTGTGAGATTTCACAGGTTGCGTGAAGAATTCTTTAGCTCTTGTAACTGCTGGTGGTAGTCCCAGAACAAAGGGCCAACCTTGTGGTCATATGACTTGTAGCAGCCATCCTTTATAGTTCAGCAGAAAATCCATTCTACAAAATAGCAAAAAGAAGTTTTGGACAGGCAGCGTTGGAACCTAACATGTGTGATGAGAAGCCAATTGCCAAACAGCTGCAGCTGCAAGCTCAATACAATTAAAGCAAACAGCAGTTCACTAGATTGGTCGCCATCATTGTTGGAAAGCAATGCTTGGTAAAGTGGTATTCGGATTCTATTTTGAACTAAAGATTAAATTCTGTGGGTAAAAGGCAACTTCTTCAGAGATGTATTTAAATAGCTGATTTCTGGAGTGAGAGCTTGCAAAACTGGTGTCTGCATCTGCATCGAAGATAGATTTGGAAGCTGTGACTTTTCTAATGATACATCTATCTGGTTGGTGATTAAACATTTTTTTCTGTACATGTAAATAATAAGGAAGTCTGTTATATTCTGAGGCCATGCTGTGAAATCTTTTACCTCCTGATACGAAACAGTCTTTGATAGTTTGAGAGAATAGGGCCTATTGTCAATCAGCTGTTAGTTTCGCAGGAGGCACATGCTGGAATGGTCTTTTAGCTGATCTCATATCGCGAAACACAGAGGTCTGATCCGCTGACAGTTTGAGACAAACACTTGTATTGCAACGTCTCCTACAGCCCTGGCATTGCTAGGTGTGTTGTTTGTGTCATTTTTGGAATACAATCTGCAAAATTAAGATTCTGCATTTAGAATGTTAATTCTCGGCAGTGAAAGGTTTCTCTGTAGGGATAATCACCAGTTATCGGGTTCTCTGAAGACCTGTACTACCATGTCTTTTTATTAAAACAGTAAAAAAATATATACAAGGCCAAACGGTACAAACACTCATTTTGTGTTGGATAAACAGGATGTCCTCCCCTCAGTACCAATGTACGGGGAGCGGGATGGATACTCTGATTATTAAAACAGTTCACAACACGTTTCCACAAAAAAACAAATGGTACAAGCACTAAACCTTGCACTGGAGAGACCAGATACCCACGCCTCTGTACCAACAGAAGGGAAAAGAAGGGGGTGGTGGGGAGAGAGGGGAAAGGAGGGCGGTGGGGAGGGAGGGAGTCGGAGTGTTGGTGAAGTGGGGGCCCAATAGGGTACTGCCTGAACTATCTACAGAGAAAGAAAAACAAAAAAAAAGAACCTTCAATTATGATGTTCCAGATTCTGGGAGTTCCCCAGAGTGGGTGAGGGGCGACACAGTGTCAGGCATGAGTGAGACCCGCAACCCGGCACAGAGCGTCTCGTGCACCCTGCGCTCCTGACGCTGGGCAGCTGACAGTTGCCCTCCGGGCCCGAATTCTCCACCACACTGAGTGCGACACGGCCTACCAACCAACTCAGGGGCAGTCTTGATCCCGCCACCGGGATCATCGATAGGCGGGATCTCCTCAGGCTCCTCCCGGGGCTCCGGGCCAGCAGGAGGCCGTGGTGCAGATGCCAGCTCCGCCCCTGCCGCCTGGCCACCGGAAGGCCCCGAAAATAACTCCGGAAACAGGCCCGGGATGGTGGCAGAGGTGCCAAAAGACAGCGGTTGGGACAGATGGTCTTCCAAACCATAACCCTCTAAGAACCTAAGAAGCAGGGGGTTATCGTTGACCCCCTCCCCTGAGAAATTGAACAAGTTCGGGGTGCTAAATTGTACTGGGTGGAACGGTCCCTCTCGGGTTCCGGTCAAAAGCAGAGCATTGTATAAATATGATCATCTTCCAAGCCACAAACCATCTGGCAGTGCTCATATGTCATCACTCCTTTAATACAATTGTGGCGTCAGTATCACCACAAAGGATTATAACTGATCAAGGGGAGGACCCACCACCACCTGCGGAGGAACATTTATTTTTTTAGGTTTGTGACTGAGGCTTCCTGCAGTAAGTATCAAGAGGGGAGGGGAGGGGGGGGGGGGGGGGGGGCAATCTTTCAGTGTACTGGGGCTGAATAACACAATGCGTCCATCTAATAGCAAGCTCCCAATTTCATTTAAAATCCCAAGGAAACATCTCTCCAGAGGAAATGAGGATGATTAGAGACTGGGTTCTTACAATGGCAGACATCTGGAATGAATGAAATCTGGTTAATAATTGCCATAATTGCCTTTCCATGGAATTGCTCTGGGTTATACCTGGTGATATCAACAGATAAAGGAAAAGCTTTGTGGATTATCCATTCTGTAGAAACTGTTGATGTTGGGGAAGAGAGAAGAACACCTATCGACCTTAGATTGAAGTCATGAATTGAAAGTTGTTTCTGTTTTCAAAAAGAATCAAAGTGCACTTAAAAATCTTTGCAGCTTTGAAACTGTTTTCAGGAGCCATCGGGCATCTCAATTTTGTCTGCACATTACAACCTCCCATTTTACCCCAGTGACAGCTGGAACAACGGCAGACAAATGAAAACAGACAATTAATTAGCTTCCCACCTTGGAGTGGGCTAATTACTGAAGTAGTGCTTTGTAAACTCCGATTGAAGGAGTATCCAGGGACCATTACTGAATTTCAGCCATTGTTTTCTTTCGACAAATACATCAACAAACAATGATTCAAGATCAAAGGATACCGTAAATATTCTCAACCATCAACCCCTCTGAGGAGAAAAGTCAGTTGTGATGAATATTGATAAGATGGTGGAATGGGCAAAAATTACTCAAACTATAAGACTGACAATGATTTAGTTCATCTGCTCACCCAGCAAAAACACTGCACGAGTACTCATGAAAGGTGAGTAAAGACAGCAAGCAACCGGAGCTCTGATCCAGCTCAAACATTGTACAAACTGTGCTGGTTTTTATATCATTGTTCCATAGACATTCCATTATCATTTAAAGTGAATTTGAATTCTGTCCATTTTGCTTTAATGAAGATATACTTGAGTTGAGCCATCTGTTATGTTCCGTACTACCCCAATCACCAGGAGAGGGAACCCTCACCACCATGTGTTGAATCAGTTACCATCCCTAAGGTAGAATTTTAAGGTTGGTGAGGAATTGGGGGCAGGGGGCTGTGGTGAATCACTGTTATTGTTGTTCCACTGTTACTTACAGCGCTGTATATATTCTCTGTTACTGTTTATTCCATTGTTACTCACTGTGTTATATATTGTTGTTCTTCCGTGGCTCCGCCCCACTGGGTGTTGTATATAGTTGACTGATCGGTAGCCCTGTCTCCAGTCTGGGTTCAGCAGCAGACAGGCTACATTTTAGAGTATTAAAACCATTACTTTGTTTTCTACAACTTGCCTCGTGTGTAATTGATGGTGCATCAGGGACGAGGGTGATCGCAGCGTCGTGGGAGGGGTCCCGAGCTCCAATTTCCCGGAGAGCGGGGAGGTAAAGGTCCCCCAATTGCCCCAATTATGCGGGGGGCCTACAGAGTGAGGTAGCCACCCCACCCCCTACTTCCTGCCTGAGATGAGGAAAAGTTTAAAAATCACTTTCTCATCTCATCCTACCCACCAGCCTAAATATTGAGGCTGGGGGGGGGGATAAGGCCTTAAGTGGCCCTGGCCCCTACTCATTCAAGTTGGAAATTGCGTCTGTGGGTCCAAGGGTGGGGGTGGTGGAATCCCACCCATTCAATTTTATGCTCACCCCCCCTCCCAACCAACCCAACCCTATCTCAATGCCCACCTGGGGGTGGGTGGTGGTGGTGGTGGGGGGGGGGGGGGGTGATTGGGGTGGGGGGGGGGGTGATTGGGGGGGGGGGGGGTGCAGGAGCATAAAATTATGCCTGTCGTCTCTTTTTACAGGCTCAATGGTGAAATAGAAGGCAATTACTTCCTGGTGCTGAAGGATACATTTTATTTTCCCAGTTACGGGGCAATTTAGTGTGGCCAATTCACCTACTCTGCACATCTTTGGGTTGAGGGATGAAACCCATGCAAACACGGGGAGAACGTGCAAACTCCACATAGACAGTGACCCAGAGCCGGGATCGTACCTGGGACCTCGGTGCTGTGAGGCAGCAGGGCTAACCCACTGTGCCATTGTGCTGCGCTGTGCTGAAGGATACATAATAATCTTTAATAGTGCCACAAGTAGGCTAACATTAACACTGCAATGAAGTTACTGTGAAAATACCCTAGTTGCCACAGTCCCGGCGCCTGTTCAGGTTCACAGAGGGAGAATTCAGAATGTCCAATTCACCTAACAAGCACGTCTTTCTGGAATTGTGGGAGGAAACCGGAGCACCCGGAAGAAACCCACGCAGATACAGGGTGAACATGCAGACTCCACACAGACAGTGACCCAAGCAGGAATTGAACCTGGGACCCTGGAGCTGTGTAGCAAAGTGCTACCCACTGTGCTACCATGCCACCCAATGCAATCTGTGGGAAACAGATCCAGGGAGAATCCTCAACAGAAAACTAATTAAAGTTAATTCAGGGGCAGATTTATTGCTCAAGGGTGATCAACCATTGAAAACCTTATCTGGCTCCACTTTCACAACAGGCAGTACTTCCAGGATGCTGGTGATGTGGCAAATCCATGGCATACGCTGGCAGTTAACGTGGGAACACCAAGTTCTTTGTGGAATAGGTTGAAATAAGTACCAATGTTACCATTATCACCACTTAGTGAGCAGGATTCTGAGACTAAGTGATTGTGGTGATATGCATCACTGTAAATACACAAGGGGTTAATGTAAATACACTGGGACTAAGTAAACACTAGAGGGAGCACCAGAGACATCATGACACACAGACATTCAACCAATAGGCCAGTAAGATAGGACACGACCAATGGGCATTCAAGACACCCAGAGGTGACACTACCACAAGGGGGCTACCCATATAAAAGGACAGGGCATACATGCTCTTCCTCTTTCCATAGGCGCCACTCAGAGAGACAGGGGCAGATCAGGAAGCATCACACCCACCGCATGGATTGGAGCAGACTGGTTAGTTAGACTGAGTTACTATAATTAGATTAGCAGGAGAGTCGAACCCAAGTAGGAGAATTGTTAACTGTTCAATAAATGTGTTAAATCAATCTCCAAGTCTGAACCTTCCTTTGTCAGAGTATACATCAAGGAAGCAGCTTATGCTACGTGAAGAAGCATAACACAACAGTGATGAGGCCGGCACAGAATTCATGTAGCTCCACGACAGCAAAACTGGCGCTGCACCTGGATCGATTCCATTACTGTTAAGGGGCTAGCACCGGCGCCATGTGGAACACTATCGATTCCAATGAGAAACGGTGCCGGATTTGCCAGTTTCGTGATCAACACTCAGGAGGCTGACAAGCTGCAGCCGCACGGTAGCATAGTGATTAGCACAGTTGCTTCACAGCTCCAAGGTCCCAGGTTCGATTCCCGGCTTGGGTCACTGTCTGTGTGGAGTCTGCACGTTCTCCCTGTGTCTGCTTGCATTTTCTCCGGATGTTCCGGTTTCCACCTTCAGTCCAAAGATGTGCAGGTTAGGTGGATTGGCTATGCTAAAATTGCTCTGAGTGTCCAAAAATGTTAGGTGGGGTTATGGGGATAGGGTGGAGGTGTGGGCTTGGATAGGGTGCTTTTTCCAAGGGTCGGTGCAGAGTCGATGGGCTGAATGGCCTCATTCTGCACTGTAAATTCTATGATTATACACATTTCACCCCCCCCCCCCCCCCCCCCCCCCCCCCCCCCCACACACACCATCCCAGCAAGATGGCAGCAAGACGCCTGGCCCAAGATTTACTGACACTGAGCTGGAGACCCTGATGGACGCGATGGAGGAGAGGAGGATGGCCTGTACCGCGGCCTGGGAAGGAGGCTGCCAGTCGGGATTTGCTGTGGCTGGGCGCAGGTGGCAGATGCCGTGAGCACAGCGGGCAACATTGTCTGGACCAGCCAGCAGTGCCAAAAGAAACTGCACAACTTCCTCAGGTTGGCCAAGGTGAGTAGGCAACACCATGCCCCTGGTACTAAACCCCGTCGCACACACCCGGAACCCGAAACCACCGCCCCCCCCCCCCCCCCCAACCCAGAGGGCGGCAGAACACCCACCCTGCACCACACGCCGATGCCATGACCGGGTGCCCTGCCACTGGGCTGCATGCATCGAACTATTTAACTACCTATTTCTGTCCCCCACCACCCCCAGAGAAAGCCGCACACAACTGCCGTAGCGGGAGAAGACAGGAGGGGCACGCTGGAGCTGCGGCCCCTCACCATGACTGGGCAGAGGGCACTGCATGTGGTTGGTAGCCCGGAGGAATGGTAGGTTGCTGAGATGGAGTTCGGCCATGGGTGAGGAAATGAGAACCCACTTATTTGCGGTTCCCCATGGCACATGTATCAACATCCCTCCCCCTCTCCAACACTGCACTCACCCCACCCCCACCCACACACTCACCCCCACCCAGGCCTGCAGTCCAAACATACTCTTGTCTTGTTTCTTGCAGGAGCAGCTGGAGATGGGACATGCCCACCTGGCATCCCCTGCCCCCAGCCAGTGCCACAGTCAGAGCCCTCCGTGATCCGAGCAGCGGCAAGAGCATCTCGGCCACCAGTCCTGCACCTGAGGTTCAGGAGACGCTGGAGCTCGGGTCGGAGAATGACAGTGATTTTCCATCACAGCACCCTCCACCGTCCCAGAGACACTCTCACCTCGGCTGGGTATGTTATTGAAAAGGCTCCTGGGACACTATCTGTTGCTCACCACACGGCTGATGCGGTACAGCATTTGGAGGTAGGAACATCTAAGAGAGCGGACGGTCGGAGTGCAGGCTGGTCCCCTAGGAACTAGCTGCTGTCCAGGTGAGTTTCAGGCTTCTGGAACGGACAGTCCCATCAATTGTAGAGATGCAGTCACAGAGCCAGGGACTACATGAGAGGTTGTTGGTGAGCATCCAGTACCTGCAGGTGCAGTTAGAGGAGTCCAACCGCGTGCAGGCACAGGAGGTGGTGCCAACCATGCATGCCACCCAGGCCAATACCGCACAGGTGGCATCTGCTGTTGAGGCATTGGGGGCAACGTTTTGGCTATGGATCAGCATGTCCAAGACCTGGGGCATTCTGTGCAGGCGCTGGCTGAGGCCCAAGGCACAGTTGCTGCCTCACAGAGGAGATGCCGGAACACTGCAGCACCTCTATCTCATCCCTCCTGTCCCGTACCAGCCTCCCCGGACAGGCGCCGGAATGTGGCGACTAGGGGCTTTTCACAGTAACTTCATTGACGGCTACTCGTGACAATAAGTGATTTTCATTTCATTTCATTTCATTTCATTCATTTGGTGCATCTGGTGGGCAGTGAGCGGATCAGGGCAGCGCCATGTCACCTGGGACACCTGAGCAGCACGGGTCCATCCAGGCCTGGTCGCCCCAGAAGATGCCCGTCAATGGGGACACAGGTTACAGGGCAGGAATCACAGCAGGTCAATAAGGTCCTGTCAGGGCTCGTAAGGCCAGAAAATTAGACACCAGTTAAGTTGGCATAGGTGCAGGGCACAGAGTAGTTATAGGGGCTAGGGCACGTTTATGTATATATTTGTGCACATTAAACACCTGTTCCCACTGTTACAACCAGTCCCCCAGCCGGGGGAGTGTCTCAAACATGTCAGGAATCGTCGAGTGTTCCAGGATGAAGTATCGGGAGTCGGGCGCAGACATGAACGATCCGCAACTGATGGTCACATATCAGCTGCATGTTCATCGAGTGGAACCCCTTTCGGTTTGTGAAGAGCGGCCTGTCATCTACAGGTGCTCATAGGATGAAATGCAACCTGTAGATCACCCCCTAGAGCAGGGGCATATCGTTGATGGCACCGCACCCCGCTGCCCGGGCTCAGTCCATTGAATTGGATGTATTGAGCTGCCTGGGCATATTGGGCCTCCGTGATGGTGCGGGTGCACCTGTGCACCGAGCTCTGTGAGATCCCGGACAGGTCCCCACTTGGCGCCTGGAAGGACGACGTGGCGTAAAGGCTCAGAGCGACCGTCACCTTGAGGGCCACCGGGAGCGGATGACATTCCCCATGTCCCCGTGGTGCCAGATGTGCCATCATCTGGCAGATATGTCTCTCTGCTCAGACGGGGTCTTCAACGGCATGTTCGGTCCATCAGTTTCCCGAATGACAGGCGGTGCCCATACACACAAGGCCTCATGTGGTGCCTTCTTGGCACCTCCTCCTTGGTGGGGAGGGTGTATGGCGGAGGGTGGGTGCACCTGTACGGCTGGTGGCACTCTGCGGAACCAGGGGCCAAGGTGGGTGGTCAGTGGAGTGCACAGCAAAATGGCTGCCTTGCAGTTCGGGGTATTGATTGTCCATGACTGGATACCGCCCCAGTCCCATTGGAGGGGGGGGGGGGGGGGTCACCCTGGCCACTTGGCCTGTTCCCCCCCCAGGCCCTGGCAGGGCCCACCACACCCCAGCCAGTGTCCGCCTGGCAGCCTACTGTCACGCCTCGCTGTGTTCTAACTCCCCTCTCTCCCTCATCAGCCCCGATGCCAGTTTTACAATTTTTAAAAGCACAAGTGAACCGCTCCATCGGGAACTCGGGCCATCGGAGGAGGAGAATCGCGAAGGCCCCGGTGAATACTGGGTCAGGCCCACTAATGATATGCAAATGATGTTTACTGTACGTACGTTCCGGAATGCACTGACGCCGCTGTTGAGGTGACAGAGAGTTGTGATCTGACGCCAAATCGCCACTCGCTGCGATTATGCCGTCGCAACCGATTCTCCGCCCATTCACGGTTCAGCATCAGCCAACAGAGAATCCTGCCCATTGTGTTTCAAATGTCATTGAAGGGATGGAAGACACTACCCCTCCCCCCATATCTAGACAGATATAGCTGGAGTGACTCCCAATAAACAGCCTCGTTCTTCAAATGTGGAGAGATCAAGAGCCTTACACCAATATATCCAGTGAATGAAAGGCAGCCAGATGATCCTGAGAACTATACTATACCTAATGCAATACACGTTCATGTGCACTAACAACTTGCATTTATATAACACCTCTAATGTATAAAAACATCTCAAAGTGCTTCTTAGGAGCATTCACAAAATTTGATTTTATAAGGAAACGGGGCAGACAATCAAAAACCTGGTGAGAGGGGTTGGTATTAAGAAGCCTCTTACGTTAACAGGAATAATGAGGTGGGGAGGTTTATGGAGGGCATTCCAGAGCATTGGGCCCAGACAGCTGAAAGCAGAATCATCAATGACCGAATTATTAAAATCGGTGATGAAGAAGAGGCCAGAATTGGAACAGCATGAAGATCTGAGGGTTTGCAGTGCGAATAGAGTTTGTAAATAGGGAGGGGGGATATCATCGAGGAAATTGAAAATAAGAAGGAGAATTAAAAATAAATTTAGGTGTTGCTGGACAGGGAGCCAACATGGGTCTGCAAGTATTTGAGTGATAAGTGAATGGGACCTGGCAGAGTTTCAGATGAGTTCAACTGTACAGAGGGTTCAAGGTGGGAAGCCAGTAAGGAATGGTTGGTAACAAAGATAGGGATAAAGATTTCTGAAGTAGACAAATAGGTGTAGGAGGAGACTTCCGGTGGCGGCCATAGTGTGAGTGGTCGCACACAGGGCAGCTCCTGCATGAAGGCACAGAAAAGAGCTCTTTTTACCTGATACTGGGTGGAATTTTGATGAAAAGGTGTAGGTGAAGGTCGGAGGAGTAGTTTCCCCCGGGAGTTGATGGCTGCTGGTTACCAAGCTCGGCAGAAGACGGTGAGAGACCTGGCCTAAGAGTTGGAGGAAACCTGTGCTGCAGCAGCCAGTGTAAGATGGCTGTGGGGGGGAAGGGCTGGTGCAGGGTGGAAAGCCACAGATAGAGCAGTAGATGGCTTTCATCTGGAGGAATTCCGCCAACAGAGGAATTCATCTGGAGGAATTCCGCCAACAACTTGTGGGCAGCACGGTAGCATGGTGGTTAGCATAAATGCTTCACAGCTCCATGGTCCCAGGTTCGGTTCCCGGCTGGGTCACTGTCTGTGCGGAGTCTGCACATCCTCCCCGTGTCTGCGTGGGTTTCCTCTGGGTGCTCCGGTTTCCTCCCACAGTCCAAAGATTTGTGGGTTAGGTGGATTGGCCATGCTAAATTGCCCGTAGTGTCCTAGAAAAAAATAAGGTTAAGGGGGGGGTTGTTGGGTTACGGGTATAGGGTGGATACGTGGGTTTGAGTAGGGTGATCATTGCTCGGCACAACATCGAGGGCCGAAGGGCCTGTTCTGTGCTGTACTGTTCTATGTTCTAGAGGAAGGAAATGCACGAGGATCACTCGAAGGCCATCAAAGGAGATGTGGCACCCTGAAGAGTTTGTTGGAACAGTTGAAGAAGTGTTTGGAGGTGCAGGAATTGCAGATCGAAGGAGTGATCTCGGACCACAGCAATTGTGTGGTGGCTCTGGAGGTGGAGGTGGGGCTCCTAGGAGACCTTTGTAAAACACTGAGGGCAAAGGTGGAGGAGCAGGAGAATACCTCAAGGCAGAACCTGCGAATAGTGGGCTTGACTGAAGGAGCAGAAAGTGTGAATGCCATGAGGTATGTTGCGAAGATGCTGGCAGGGTTGGTGGCATAATGGGTGCTAGGTAAGGCCCCTGAAGTGGACAGAGCGCATAGGACCCGAAGGCAGAAGCCTAGAACTGGGGACCCACCGTGGGCGGTGATCGTGATACTCCACAGATTTGTGGAGGAAGAAGATTCTGCGTTGGGCCAGGGAGAAGCGTACCTGCAAATGGGAGGGGAACCAGGTCCGAATTTATCAGGACATCAGAGCCGAGTTGGCAAAGCAGCAGGCAGGGTTCAACAAGGCTAAGGCGGCGCTGTATCGGTGGCAGATCAGGTTTGGATGCTCTACCAGGAAAAACTATGAGTGACGTTTGAAGGCCGGGCGTATTATTTTGAGACCCCAGAAGCGGCCAAAGACTTTATTAAGGAACATAAACTGGGGGCGAACTGAGTGGACAATGCTTGGGAACCTGGATGCTGGCACTTCATAATGGCAGAGAAGGGAGCCATCTGGGATGGGCTAGGTATATGGTGGAATTAGGGGGCTGGAATTAAGTAGGGATGATGAAATGAAAAAAAAAGTGAAATGAAAATCGCTTATTGTCACAAGTAGGCTTCAAATGAAGTTACTGTGAAAAGCCCCTTATCGCCACCTTCCAGCGCTGTTCAGGGAGGCTGGTACGGGAATTGAACCATGCTGCTGGCCTGCCTTGGTCTGCTTTATAAGCCAGCAATTTAGCCCTGTGCTAAACCAGCCCCTGTAATGATGATGGACGGTAGAGGGGTTTGGAGGCATAAGCCTCGTTAAGGCTGGTAACATGGGATGTCGGGATTTGATTTGAGATCGAGAAGAGTGGCGATTTTAATGAGCAAAAAAATGGGATTTGTTAGTATGAAGGTAAGGGATCCGGGTGGGAGATATATGATTGTGAGTGGGGGAGTGGGGTGTGGTTAATGTGTATGCCCCAAATTGGGAAGATGTAGGTTTTATGAGGGGGTTTCTGGCAGTGTTCCCGGAGTTGGCCACGCACCAGTTGATCATGGGAAGAGATTGTAACTGTGTCCTAGAACCGAGGGTGGATAGGTCGAGTCCCAGGTCGATGGGTAGGTTATGAATTGCAAAGGAGCTGGGTGGGTTTATGGATAGGATGGGTATGGTGGATCCATGGCATTTTCAGAACCCAGGGGGGAGTATTCCTTCTTTTCACATGTCTATAAGGTGTATTCGAGAACTGATTACTTTGTAGTGAGTTGGGAGATTTTGGTTGGGGTGGAGGGGGCAGAGTATGCGGGAATAGTTATCTTGGACCATGCGTCGCACTGGCTGAAGATTTGGTTTAGATCGGGATGAGAGCAGAGGCTGGGCTGGAGGTTTGACTTTGGGTTGTTGGCAGATGGAGGTATTTCTGATGAGGTGCGGGTGGCAATTAAGGCGTATGTGGAGTTAAATCAGAATGGAGAGGTGCCGGCGGTCATTTTCTGGGAAGCACTGAAGGCCCAGGGTGAAATTATTTTGTTTCAGGCTGGTGCGGATTGGGAAAGGAGGGAGGAATATGTCCGTCTAGTGAGCAAGATAGTGGAGGGGGGCCAGGGAATATTCGAGGGTGCCCACCACGGAGGGATTGGTGAGGAGGAAAAGGTTGCAGAGGCAGATTGACAGGTTGATGGGGAGAGCGGTAGGGCAATTGCTTTAGGCAAGAGGGGTGCAATATGAGTAGGAGGAGAAGGCGAGCCGCATGCTGGCGCACCAGCTGTTGGAGGCAAGTTGCGTCCAGGGAAATATTGAACATACGGACAGGGGCTGGAGATGTGGTGTCGCAGCCAGGGAAGATAATGAAGCGTTTAGGGAGTACTACCGGGGACTACGAGGCGGAACCACGGGGAGAGGAAGGGGACATGGGGCGGTTTCTGGATGAGCTGGAATTACCCCAGGTGGAGGAAGCAAAGGGGCAGGCGTTGGAGTAGCCCCTCGGGCTGAGGTGCTGGATAGCATCAGGGGTATGAAGTCGGGGAGGGCCCCCGGGCCAGACGGGTACCCGCCGGAATTTTATAAGGTATTTGCGACGGACTTGGCACCACAACTGTTGGGGCGTGTAATGAAGAACTGGAGAAGAGGGAGCTGCTGGAGACGATGACGCAGGCAGTAATCACGCTAATCTTGAAAAAAGGGAAGGATCCGGTGGAATGTGGGTCGTATAGACCCATATCACTATTGAACACGGACGTGAAAGTAGTGGCTAAGTTGTTGGTGGGGAGGATGAAGGATTGCGTTGCGGGGGTGGTTGCAGAAGATCAAACAGGCTTAGTGAAGGGCAGGCAGCTCGCGAGTAATATAAGACGCTGTTGAATGTGGTGATGAATCCGTCGGCGGCTCTGGTACCGGAGGTGATGGTGTCCATGGACGCGGAGAAGGCATTTAAAAAATATATATTTTATTAAGGTATTTGAAAATTTTTATAACAGTAACATAAACAATGACATCAAAATGGTAAAATAAACATTTCCCCACCCAGCCCAATCTTCACACACCTCAACCATACAACAATCCACCGCCCCCCCCCCCCCCCCCCAACCCCTTTGGAATACTGCATCTGCTGACATTTTAATTTTCCCCGAGAAAGTCGACGAACGGCTGCCACCTCCAGGAGAACCCTAACATTGACCCTCTTAAGGCAAACTTTATTTTCTGAAGACTGAGAAACCCAGCCATGTCACTAATCCAGGCCTCTACACTTGGGGGCTTCGAGTTCCTCCACATTAACAAGATCCGTCTCCGGCTACCAGGGAGGCAAAGGCCAAAACGTCGGCTTCTTTCGCCCCCTGAACTCCCGGCTCTTCCGACACTCCAAAGATCGCTACCTCTGGACTCGGCACCACCTGTGTTTTTAGTACCGTGGACATTACCACTTCAAAATCCCAGAGAAGGCATTTGATGGGGTGGAGTGGAGTGGTGGTACTTGTTTGAGGTTTTGGGACGGTTTGGGTTGAGATTTGTGGCATGGGTGCGGTTGCTGTATGTGACACCAAGGGCGAGTGTGAGTATGAATAATATGAGTTCGCGAAGCTTTGACTTATACAGGGGTACGAGGCAGGGGTGCCCGCTGTCACTGTTGCTGTTTGCGCTGGCCATAGAGCCGTTGGCGATGGCTCTTGGGGGGTCGGCGGAGTGACATGGGGATCATGAGGGGACAGAGGGAGCATCGCTCGTCTCTCTATGCCGATGACCTGTTGCTGTATGTTTCGGATCCACTGGAGAGTATTGAAAGGATTATGGGTCTGCTGGGGAGGTTTGGAGGGTTCTCAAACTGAATGTAGGGAAAAGTGAGGCTTTCCCGGTGAATGAGCGGGGCAGCGGGATAATTTAGGGGGGTGCCATTTAAGGTAGCAAGGGCTAGTTTAGGTATTTGGGGATTCAGATAGCGAGGGAATGGACAGGGCTTTGTAAGTGGAACTTAACAAAGCTGGTGGAAGACAAGAGGGATCTCAGCAGGTGGGATATACTGCAGTTGACCTTGGTGGGGAGGTTCCAAGTGGTGAAAATGAATATTCTGCCGAGGTACTTGTTCATTTTTCAGGCTCTCCCAATCTTTATGCCAAAAGCTTTTTTTCGGAAATTGAACATGATCATTTCTGACTTTGTATGGGCGGAGAAGGTGCCGAGGGTGGGGAGGACTCTGCTGCAGAGCCAGAGGCAGCAGGGGGGGGGGGGGGGGGGGGGGGGGGGGAGGTTTGGCGTTGTCTGCTTCATTATTATTGGGCAGCAAATGTGGAAAAAGTGCGGCGATGGTGGGAAGGAGAAGGGGCAGAATGGGTTAGAATGGAGGAGGAATTTTGCAAGGGGTCTAGTTTGAGGGTTATGATTACGGCAGCATTGCCAATGGTTCCGAGTAGGTATTCAGGGAGCCGGGTGGTGCAGTCCACGGCGAAGATATGGAATCAGTTGAAACACATGAAGAGGTATTTTAGGGTCGAAGGGATGTCTGTGTTAACGCCGCTGTGCGAGAATCACGGGTTTGAGCCAGGGGGGATGGATAGTGTAAACAGGAGGTGGAGGGAAGTGGGGCTGGTCAAGGTGAGCGATCTATATTTGGAGGAAGGGTTCGCCAGTCTGGAGGAGCTAAGGGAGAGGGTAGAGCTGCCGAGGGGGAGTGAGTTCAGATATCTGCAGGTTAGGGACTTTGCGCAAAAGGTTTGGAGGGGGTTCCCTAGATTGCAGGGATACACAATGCTGTAGCGCCTGCTGCTTCCGGATGTGAAAGGAGAGGGCAGAATTGGGGATATAGTTGATTGCTGGGAGTATGTTTCCCATGGTGTTTATTTGCTGTAACCTGTTTTTATACAGGTTTGCAATAAAATATTTTTTTTTTTTTTAAAGTGGGTGCAGGAGTAGAAATAGGTAACATTACAGAGATGGTGGTAGATGATCTCGGTGACGGACGGGATAAGGAACAAAAGCTCAGCTCAGGGTCAAATAAGATAACAAGATTGAAATAGTCTAGTTCTGTCTCCAGTTCTGTGGATGATCAGTCATGATCATAATGAATGGTGGATCAGGCCTGAAGGGCCTCCTCCTGCTCCCAATTTCTATGTTTCTCCGTCTCAGACAGTGGTCAGGATGAGGGATGGAGTTAAGTGGCTAGGCAACAATTCCAATGCATACTGATCAAGCATGTTATGTTTAACAATGTTCACGGAGTTTTGGGCTGTACAGGAGTATGAGACTGTCGAGTTGCGGGAGAGGTTTGAGTTGCTGAAGGGAAATGAGTTTAGGTCTACAACGGTGCGGGACTTTGCAAGGAGTGGAAGGCGTTTCCCAGGTTGCTGGGGTATCTTATCAGAGCAATTGCTACTCCTGAACAAGTTGGGAGAGGGTAGGATTGGGGATATATATGGGTGGTTGAGGGAACGGGGGGGGGGGGGGGGGGGGGGGGGGGGGGGGCACAAGTGGTGAGGATCAAGTGCAAATGGGAGGAGTTGGGGGAGGAAATAGACTGGGGTCTATGGTGAGGCGACGCGCAGGGTGAATTCAACCTCCTCTTGCGCGCGGATCAGCTTGATTCAATTCAAGGTGGTGTACAGATTATACATGACCCGGGCGCAGATGAGTGGGTTCTTTCAAGGGGTGGCCGCCGAGCGCGAGAAGTGCAGGCGGGTGCCGGCGAATAATGCACGCATGTTCTGCAGTTGTGGGAAGCCCGACAGTTACTGGGAAGCGGTGTTTGGGATGTTATCTAAAATTGTGGGGGTGGAGGTAGACCGGACCCAATGGCAGTGATCTTTGGGGTATTGGAAATGCCTGAGCTGCTGGCAGGGAAGAGGGCCGATGTCTTGGCCTTCGCCTCTCTAACTGCCTGGCGGAGGATCTTGCTGAATTGGTAGTCCTATATACACCACCAGGGTGGGGGACCTGTATGACTTTCTATGGTTGGAAAAGATCAAATTTGAGTTGAGAGTGTCGGAGGAGGGCTCTGAGACACGGTGGGGGTTGTTCATGACAATGTTTGAGGAACTGTTCGGCGCAGGGGATAAAAAGGGGTAAAACTGTGGATTGTGAGGGTCTTGAGTGTGTTGTGTATGTTACTGTTTTTTAAAACACGTTTGTAATAAAATACATTTAAAAAAAAAAGAAAACACATAGCAAGCAGTGTCACATTAAGTTAAATTTATTCTCTGATGTTAAATTATACAGATTTGGCCAAACCCACAACAACTAAACACATGGCATACAGGCTTTCACGATAATCTTTAACAGACCAACTCCAGTGTTTCAGTCTTTAGCTGGAACTGGTGAGAGGATCCTCACTGATGTTTGCTCTGACCAATGCGATAGAGCGAGGGCAGCACCTTATGGACGTTGCTCATCATTGCCAGTGTGGTGATCTGGAGGAGTGTACTTGCCTTCCTTCACCAGCTTTTCCTTTTGCATTCTGATTTCTGCCAGCCTCTTTCTCTGTAAACAAGGCAACATGCAGAAGCAATGTAAGCAAAACACTTGGGAGCTTGTGGAGATCTAATCTGCTATAGGCAATGGGGAAGTTACCTGACAACATGGCAGTATTGCCATGTGTGTTTAGTGAATGGGTACAAAGTCATTGCAGAGTGGGGAACAAAAACTGGTACTTGAACCAAGTTAGGGTGATACCCACATTTCAGATGGCTTCCAACACTACAATTGTGTGTTACTTCAAATAATTTTTGATCTAACCTAAGCTTGAGGGGCTGAATACACAGTTGTATTTTTCAATTTGGCCAAATAATTTCATACCCATATAGTTTACCAAAATCTTTGTGACAGGACAGCACATAACCCCGACCCCACAGTATACTCACCAATTTCTGCCGATCCATACATTCATGGAAATCGTCCATTTCCAGTTTACACTCCTTCATGGCTCTGATCTTCCCGATTCCATGTGCACACTCAATCCACTCCTTTTCAAATGCATGGCAACGAGCTGCACGCCCGTTGGGTTGTCCACCACTTTGGACCAGCAGCCATTTATCAATATTGAGACCTATCTTTTCTTGAAGATCAATCAACGGCATGGCTGAGAGTGGAAGTACAGGACATTCACAAATTAACTGATGGAAATAAATGTAGCATTGCGCGTTGGGTAGGGGAATTTCCAAGCTGAATATTTACACCATGCAGAATGCGGGAAGGATCTCCGTGCTTTTGTTTGCAACATTTTAATTAAGTTTTATACAAAACATGTATATAATTATACACAAAAAAGACACCCCACCACAGACAGAACTATGACAAAAACCCTACTCCACGCCCCCTCCCCAAGCAGCTGATGGTGTCCAACTCTTTGAGATTACAGAATGAATGGGCTCCATCTTTTGTGGAATCCCTCGGTCGCCCCTCTCAAGGCGAACCTAACTTTTTTAAGGTGTAGGAATTCCATCAAATCCTCCAGCCATTTGGAGACACAGGGCGGATAAGCTGACCTGCATCCCAACAGGACCCGCCTGCGAGCAATCAGCAAGGCAAAGTCTAAAACATCTTCCCCGCCCCCATCTACAGCTCCAACACCCCAAATGTGGCCCTCATGGGACTGGGCTCAAAAAGATTGCTTGTCCTCCACTCCCTCAGACAACCAGCTCATCCTCAACCACTTTAAATGTGCCCGATACACCACTTTTCATTGAATCAACTCGCACACGTAATGGTGTTCACTCTGCGCAACACTTCACACCACACCACACCCCATCCTCCAATGCTATTCCCAACTCCTCCTCCCACTTAGCCGTAACCCCCTCCAGCGGTACCATACCCTCCTCCAGAATCCTCCCCATGAATCCCCGAGGTACCCCCCTCCTCCATGCCCGCCACTGACAGCATTCTCTCTTGGAAAGAACTTCCTCGCAAGTTTCAGACTGTGGGATTCCAAACTTCTGCGTCAACTCTTCCAAACTCCTGAATCGCTCCTCCAGAAACAAATGCTTCATTCATACCATCCCCTTGTCCTCCCGGCCCCAAAATCTAACATCTCATCTAGCCAGCTAAAACAGGTGGTTTGCACATATCAGCACCATCTTCGAAGCCGCCCCTAGCTTAAAATGCTGCCGAAATTGCCTCCAAATCTTCAGCTGCTACACCACCGGATTGCCAGAGTATTTCCTTGGGGAGAACGGAAGTGGCGGCATCACCAGCGCCCGCAACTCCGACCCCTTACATGAACCCGACTCCATCTTAGCCCAAACTTCCTCTTGGTCCCCGTATCAGCCCAGCACCTTTTCGGCGTTCGCTGCCCAGTATTAATAAATCAAATTCAGCAGAGTCAAATCACGCACCCGACTGCCGAACCCTCTGAAGCAACATTTTCCAAATTCTGGCGACCTTGCCCATCCAAATAAACAATGTGATCAATCACTCCACTCCCAGAAAAAACACTTTCAGCAAAGACTCTGGCAGGCATTGGGATAAAAATAAAAACTGGCCTGCCAATGACAGAGGGAGGCTACCCCACCTCTGTAAATCCGCGTTGACCCGACCCACCAGGCTCGCGAACTTTAATTTACACATCCGGGCCCAATCTAGAGCCACCTGAGCCCCCAGATAATTGGGAGGTCACCACACGAAACGGCAGCCCCCTCCAAATCCGCACCCCTCCCCGGCGGAGGAACTGAAAAGCACTCGCTCTTCTCCAAGTTCAGTTTGTATCCTGAGAAAGACCCAAATCGAGTCAACAGCCCCATTATATCCCCCACCATGGGACGGGTCTGAGATGTACCAAAGATCATCGACATATGAAATGAAATGAAAATCGCTTATTGTCACGAGTAGGCTTCAATGAAGTTACTGTGAAAAGCCCCTAGTCGCCACATTCCGGCGCCTGCTCGGGGAGGCTGTTACGGGAATCGAACCGTGCTGCTGGCCTGCTTTCAAAGCCAGCGATTTAGCCCAGTGTGCTAAACAGCCCCTTGCTCCACCCTCCTCATTAGCCCCCTCCACTTATCCGGCTGCCTCAGTATGATGGCCAAGGCTCTATCGCCAATGCAAACAGGAGGAGGGACATAAGGCACCGCTGCCTTGTTCCCCTATAGAACTGGAACTATCCCGAGTTCAGATTATTCATACGGACACTCGCTGTGGGCTCCCTATAAAGCAACTTAACCGACGACACGTTTGGACCGTATCCCAAACCGTTCCAACACTGCAAAGTAACTCCACCCTATCAAAGGCCTTCTCCGCATCCAGCGCCACAATTATCTCTTGCTCCCTCCCTCACAACGGGGAGCATGCCACGTTCAAGGATCTGGGTGTTATGAGTCACTTAAAGATGCTTTATCAATTCCTTGAGGCTATTGCAAAAGCAAACAAGATGTTGTCACGACAATTCCAAACAAGAAACACTATTATGCCATTGTGAAAGGCCTTGGTTTCAACTAGAATATTGCATCCTGCTTTGGATCGCTCATATGCTGAGGGCCAGGAAAATGTTCATTGGAAAGATATTTGTTTAATACTCTGTTCAAAGGCTCTCAGTTATGAGTCGGTTTAGAGAGCTGAACGCTTTTGTTACACTAGGAAAGTAGAGAATCTGAAGGCATTTGATTAGGGTCTTTTGAAATAATGAAAGGATTAGACCTGGCCTAAGTAGACATGCTAACCAATCTATATAGATAAGGGAGACCAAGAGGAATAAAGAGATGCACAAGCAGAAAAACATAGTTTGATTTTAGGAGATACTAGTTGTTAAGAGTCACTAACCTACAGAGCAAGTTGTAGCACATACAGTGAATGCAGATTACAACAAATATTCAAAAGTGAGCCGGATGAGCATCAAAGAGCAGCACTATATCTACAGCACAAAATCACAAAATTGTTACGGTGCAGGAGGCTGTCGTTTGGCCCACTGTATCTGTACTGACTCCAACTGAGCATCGTGACTTCATTCTCCCATCTCTCCCCATACCCCTGCATAGTTTCTCTTCAAATAATCATCTCATGCCCTCTTGAATACCTAAATTGAACAGCCAGTCTTCCTCTGTATTAAGTATTGTCCCAATTTAGTGTTATCTGTAAATTGTACCTTTACAGAGTCCAAATGGTTTACAATAAAGGGAACAGCCATTCCAGCATTAATCCCTGTGGAACACCACTTCCTATCCCCTGCCAGTCTGAGTGATTACCTTTAACCTCTGTACTATTTTCTCATTTGCTTACAACTACTTGCCCCCTGACTCCACAGACTCTGACTGCAGACAAGTCTATTATTTGGTACCTTATCAAAGTGTGACATCTACTGTATTATCCTTAACTATTCTTTTTATTGCTACTTCAAAGAATTCAATAAGAGGGCTATAGTTTCCAGGACTCAGTGCCCCACTATCTCCTTTCTAGCTTATTCTAATGTGCACAGTGGCAACCCATTCAACCATGTCCTTCAGTGAATTGATTTATAAAATCTTCATTTAACCAGACAACCTCCCCTACTCTCAGTCCATTCACCTTTCCAACTCAAATGTATTGTAAATTCCAATCTGTACTAGTGGCACCTCCAAGTTTTAATTTACAAGATGTGGGCTTCACTGGCAAGACCTACATTTGTTGCCCATCCCAAGGTGCCCTTGAGAAGGTGGTGGTGGACTTCCGGTGGCAGCCATGGAGTAGGTTGCACATTTGATAGCTCCCGCCTGTGATGGACCTTTGAGAAATCCCCCTCCGGTGTATGGAGAATTGGACCAGAAGTGGATGTGTGAGAAGGCAAAGTCCTATAAGGAAGATGTGAGCAGAGCCGGTCACGCGGGACAGCATGGCGGCGAGCAAGGGCGCGAAGGGGTGACGGCAGAGTGGTCGACGGAGCAGCTGGTGAAGTTTTTCGAAGATTGCTTCGCCAAGCTGAAGGAGGACACGCTGGACTCAATTAAGGCTTCGATTGATCAAGTTGTGCAGAATCAAGAGACCCATGGAACAGCAATCCAGGAGGCGGAGAAAAAGGTGTCCGAGCACAAGGAATACATAACCGTGCTGTCGACCAAGGTGGAGATGATGAAGGACCGCCAGAGAAGAATGCAGGAGAAGCTGGAGGACCTGGAGAACAGGTCCAGGAGGCAGAATCTTAGAACTGTCAGCCTCCCTGAAGGCAGTGAGGGATCGGATGCAAGGGCTTATGTGACGGACATGTTGGTGAAGTTGATGGGGGCTGAGGCGTTCCTCGGCCCCTGGAAGTGGATAGACCGCACAGAGCCCTGGCGAAGAAGCCCCGAGCGAACGAGCCGCCGAAGGCAATGGTGGTTTGCTTTCACCGTTTCCTGGACAAGGAACACGTTCTGCGGTGGGCCAAGAAGGAACGGAGTAGCAAGTGGGAGAATTGTGAGCTGCGCATTTATCAGGACCTGTGCGCGGATCTGGCCATTGGGCGAGCTGGGTTTAAGCGGGCAAAAACGGCCCTCTTTAAGAATGGGGTGAAGTTTGGGATGCTGTACCCAGCCCGTCTGTTGGTCACACATGAGGAACGGGACTTCTACTTCGAAACACCAGACAAAGTATGGACCTTTGTTAAAGAAAAGAGGCTGGAGGCAAATTAAAAGTCACTGAAACCTTGGAGAAGTACTGTGGCGGTGATGTGTTGTGCTGGGCTATACAAGTATATGTGTAATAAGGGGCTGTTTCGATGGTAAAGGTAACTTTGCCTTGCAGGGAGATGGTCAGAGGGGGGTGGTCTTTGGGGTTGGTTCTGTTTTTGGGTGTTTTTTTTCCTAACGTGGCTGTTTCTTCACTGTTCTTTCTGATGTTTGTTTACTGGGGAATGTGATGCTTTTAATGTTTGTCAAAGTGAGGGGAGAGAACAATGGGGGGACAGACTGCTTGATGCCCGGGGCAGGTGCTATTACGTCAGCATGGGTCAGCTGACACTCGGAAGCACAGTGGGGGGTGAGCAGGTGTTAAGCTGGAGCTTGACTTGGGGGGTTGGGTTTCTCGTATTGTTGCTGGGGGGCGGGGAGAGGGAGCTGTTTTGCTGACAGGGGAGGAACTATTACTCATGGACAAATGGGAGGTCGGGAACGGTGAATGGCTCGAGGAGGCGGAGGGCGGGAGCTAGAGGTTGGCCTAAAAAGGGTGATTGTTAGTCGGTCGGAGGGGGGTGTGGAAGCCCCCCGACCAGGCAGATTACATGGAATGCCAGAGAGCTGAATGGGTCGGTCAAGAGGGCTCACGTGTTTACGCATTAGGGGGCTGAAGGCGGACGTGGCAATGCTACAAGAGACACGCCAGTCGAGACTGAGAAAGGGGTGGGTTAGCCAAGTATTCTACTCAGGACTGGACTGAAAGACCAGGGGGGTAGAGATCTTGATCAACAAACGAGTGGCATTCGAGGCAGGGAGAATCGTGTCAGACAAAGGGGGTTAGGTACATAATAGTGAGTGGGATGCTGGAGAGGATGCGAGTGGTATTTGTGAACATATATGCTCCGAATTGGGACGATGTGGAATTTATGAGGCAGGTTTTAGGTAAGATCCCAGACTTAGAGTCACATAACCTGATCATGGGAGGAGACTTTAACACAGTCGTTGATCCGGAATTGGACCGGTCAAAATCCAAGACAGGGAGGAGGCCGGAATTGAAGGGGTCTGTGGAACAGGTGGGGGGGGGGGGGGGGGGTGTGGAGTCGGCCCATGGAGATTTGCACGGCCAAGGGAGAAGGAGTTTTCCTTTTTTTCACATGTCCTGAGTGTAGAGACCTGGATTAGCAACATGGCTGGGTTTCTGTCTCGAAGTTCGCATTAAGAGGGTCAACGGTCGGGTTCACCCGGAGGTGGCAACCGTTCGTCGACTTTCTCGGGGGAAATTAAAATGTCAGCAGAAACAGAATTTCAAGGGGGGGGGGGGGGGGAAGAGGGAACGAGGGATGGATTGTTGATTTATGGTTCGGGTGTGTGAAGGTTGGGTTGTGGGTGGTAATGTTTATTTTACCATGTTTATGTCATTATTATTATTATTCTAAAAATTTTCAAATATCTTAATAAAAATATTAAAAAAAGAGTTGGTGGTGAGCTGCCTTCATGAACTGCTTCAGTCCACTTGGCGTAGATACACCCACCATACTGTTAGTGTGGGAATTCCAGGATTTTGACCCAGTGACAGTCTTCTTCTTGGGCAGTCCCTCAGTGTCAAGGTTAACTTGCTTCTGCTCCGGGGAGGTGGATTCTGCGGTGACTGAAAAGTTCAATCCTGGATCCGCAGACTTAGCCGCAGGTTTGGCAGCTGCTGTCTGATGAGGTGGGTGGGTGGGACGATCTGGATTTTCCTTCCACTGCTTACACTTGGCCTCCATGTGCCCCACCCTACAATGTTGAAGGTGACTGGCGCCATCGCGGATGTTTTTGCAACAGCTTGAGCATTTCTACGGCAAGCGACTCCCACGTGTCAGTGGGGAGATTGCATTTAAGGAACAGTGATGTATTTCCAAGTCAGCGATTTGGAGGGAAACTTCCAGGTGGTGATGGTCCCAGGTGGAGACTCTGGGGCTCTCACTCTCTCTCAAACCTGCCATATTCTCATCTTCACAAACCACTTCCCCTCTCCCACCACCTTCCCCCTCTCCCCCCCTCCACCACCACCTTCCCCCTCTCCCCCCCTCCACCACCACCTTCCCCCTCTCCCCTCCACCACCACCTTCCCCCTCTCCCCTCCACCACCACCTTCCCCCTCTCCCCTCCTCCACCACCTTCCCCTCTCCCCTCCTCCACCACCACCTTCCCCCTCTCCCCTCCACCACCACCACCTTCCCCCTCTCCCCTCCTCCACCACCACCACCTTCCCCCTCTCCCCTCCTCCACCACCACCACCTTCCCCCTCTCCCCTCTACCACCACCACCTTCCCCCTCTCCCCTCCACCACCTTCCCCCTCTCCCCTCCACCACCACCGTCCCCCTCTCCCCTCCACCACCACCTTCCCCCTCTCCTCTCCACCACCTTCCCCCCTCCTCTCCACCATCAGTGGCCTCTAAAGGCTGCTCAGCTGTTTCTATTCAAGTGGAGAAGCCTCCGGCCCGGGCTGACTCGGTTCAAAAAAAAACTCCCCCTTTCCCTTCTCACCTCCCAGGCGTTTTTTTGCCCTTCCACACCAACTGCTTCACTTTCCGGCCTGCTGTAAAACGCACGCAAAGTTTACGACCGGACGTCCTGCCGTCACTGGCGGGGCTCTGCTGCCCCCTAGAGCAACTGAGCTGCTCCAACACGCTCAATGGGAAAAGCCAGTGACCATCCAGCGCAAAATGTGCTTCTTAATATTTCACCCGTCAGCCCAGCAGCCAGCTACATCCCCGAATATCTTTTTAACCCGTTACTACACGTAACATCCCAACAGCTCTGAGATATGTTAAAATTTACAGTTGATTTATTTGATTTTCTATCTTTGAAAAATATTCCAGACCTCATCCATTCATTTATTCACATGTGTACCCTGAGCAGAGGGAACTTCTTGGCTCATTGTGTGTTTATGGTTCATCCTGAACTATTTTTTCTTGAAAAACATTTGATTGAAGGCATTTTGAAATATTTACAAACACAAAACAGCAAAACCAAAAGGACAATGCAAATACAAGCCCCAATCACCACCTCAACCCATTTGTTTCCATCCCATTTCATTTTAACTGTTTTTTTACCATTTCTTTCTCTCGTCTTTATATATATTCACCCCCCATCTTATTCACCTTTCCTTGCCCTTTCTCCCCTTTGCTTCCCCCTTCCCCTCCCTCCACATCTACATCTGTCACTGTTTACCCTCTGATGTTAGTTTCTCTGCAGTTTGGCCTTTCACACATTTTGTTCTCTGGGCACTGTGGTGATATGCATCACTATAAATACACAAGGGGTAAATGTAGATACGCTAGGACACTGTAAATACACAAGGGATTAATGTGAACACACACCTAGCTAGACACTAGAGGGAGCACCAGAGACATCACGACACACACACAGTCAACCAATAGGTCAGTAAGATAGGACACGACCAATGGGCATTCACGATACACACAGAGATGACACCACCACAGGGGGACATTACACCAACCCGTATATAAGGACACAGCACACATGATCTTTCTTTTTCCAGCGGAGACACTTAGTGAGTACAGACAGGGTTGATTGAAACACATCACACCCACCACGTGGATTGTAGCAGACTGGTTAGTTAGTCTGAGTAGCTATAGCAGGATTAACAGGAGAGTCGAATCCAAGTGGGAGAATCGTTAACAGTTTAATAAATGTATTAAAGCTATCTCCAAGTCTGAACCTTCCTTTGTCAGAGTGAACATCAAGGAAGCAGCTTATGCTTCGTCAAGAGCATAACAAAACAGGGACTGCCATTAGTACTCTTTCACCATGGTTTCTGTGGCTATGAGCATCCCGTTTCCCTAGGTTTCTGTGACTATGACTCATCTTTCATTCCTACTCCACAGTATAAATATTTCACACTTTCTCTGTCATTAGCTTTGACAAAGAGTCATCGGACTCGAAACGTTAGCTCTTTTCTCTCCCTGCAGATGCTGCCAGACCTGCTGAGATTTTCCAGCATTTTCTTTTTGTCCCCAATCACCATGCCAGCCCGCAAATGCTTCCCTCCCCTCAGAAATCACCATTCGCTCATCTACCACCCCAGTATCCGCCTTCTTTTTCCAACCTTTCGTCCCCCCCAACCAGAAACTACAACCCAAATCAAACGCAACTCAAAACTAACCATCCCCCCGCCCGCTGATGACTTAATCCTTAAAGAAGTCAATACATGACTTCCACCTCAAAGTGAATCACTCTTCTACCCCACGAATGGCGAACCTGACCTTTTCCAGGTGCAGAAATTCTGCCAAGTCGCTCACCCATATCCCGGCCTTCAGCAGTTCGAGTCATGCCAGCCCAACAAAATCTGTCTCTGGGATATCAGGGAATCAAAGGCCAAAATATCAACCGCTCTTCCCACCTACACCCCTGGATCCTCTGGCACTCCAAAATATCGCCATCTCCAGACTCGGAGCTATGTCTACCCCCAAAACCTTTTTCGTAATCTCTGAAAAGCCCTTCCAGAATCCCCTCAACTTTGGGCAAGCCCAAAATGCATGGACATGGTTCGCCGGCCCCCCTTCACACCGCCCACACCTATCCCCCACTCCCGAGAAGAACCGATTCATTCTCAACTCCATCATGTGTACCCTGTGCATCACCTTCAACTGAATGAGGCTTCGCCTCACAACGAGGATGCACTCACCTTCCACAAAGCTTCCCTCCACACTCCAGCCCCCAACGCCCCTCCCAGCTCCACCCACTTATGCCTAATCTCCTCCACGGGGATGCTGTTCCTCTCCATCAGCTCCACATATATGTCCACCACTCTGCCCTCCCCCAATTTCATCCTCAGATAGAAGCTTATCCTGCATCACCAGGCGGCAGTCTCAGAACAACAGCATCTCCTTCCTAACAAAGTTCCTAACCTGCAGATACCTGAATCCAATCCCCTTTGGTTACAGATATGTCTCCTCTAGCTCCTCCAGGTCTGTGAACTTTTCCCCAATGAATAAATCCCTGAAACATTCTATCCTTACCTGCTGCATCCCTGGAAACCTGCATCCAGACCCACCGACGCAAACCTATGATGATCACAGATCGGCGCCCACAAAGACGCGCCTTCCAAACCAAAGTGCTGCCTACACTGGTTCCAGACCCTCAGCGCTGTTACCACCACTGACCACATGGTGTGCCTGACTGGCGAGAGTGGAAGGGGTGCCAACAACAGTGCCCTCAAACTGGTCCCCTTACACGAGGCCACCTCCAGTGCCCCCAAACCGACTGTTCCTCCACCGCTGATCTCCTAACTACCACCCCCTCCTACCCTCGTTCCCTCTTCATGAACACCATCCTAACCCATGGGATCTCACCTCAAAATCATACGTTCACCTTCTGAAAAAAAGACTTGGGGACAAAAATTGGGAGGTTCTGGAACACAAACAAACCCTTCAGCAGCACCGTCGCCTTCACTGTCTGTACCCGACCCACCAAAGACAATGGCCGCACATCCCACCTCTTAAAGTCCTCCCTCATTCCCTCCACCAGCTGTGCCAAATTCAACTTGTGCAGCTGGGCTCAACTCTGCGCCACCTGTATCCTAAGGTATGAAGTTAAAAACTCACCACTATTCTTAGAAATCCCCCTATACCAAAAAGGGTCGATATTCTAATGGTGAACAGGGATTCTCACTCTCTGATTCCCATGCAGGCTTAGGTGGTGCTATTCAGGTCAAACTGTGTTTTCAAGTTATCCCCCGGTCTAACCCATACCTTCACCGAAGAATTCTACCTACTTACCACTTAGTAGCATCAATATCCTGGGTCCCGCATTGTTAAGTAAGTAAAGTAGGCTTTGTAATAACCACTGTTTCAGGTTAAAACTTTTAAGTTATTTATTATTATATGTTTTCTTTTAAAAGATGCAATCACTGTTTTTACAGAAAAGTAAAAAGATCTTGCTTCTGGATTCTCCTGGTTGGTTGAAGGGACCTTCAGGTCCACCTTGACAATCACTTTTCTTTAGCTTTTGATCTTCCTCAGATGTATTAGCTGTTTTAGCTCGGCTGCTTTGCTCTATCTTTCCCATGTATCTGAGCTGTGAGAGCTGGCTTTCTCTCTTCTTTAGCTTTTGGTCTTTCTCAGATGTATTAGCTGTTTTAGCTCGGCTGCTTTGCTCTGTCCCTTTCCCATGACCGAGCTATGAGAGCTGACTCTGCTTGCTTCTCTTGTTCTTCTCTGCCTACCATCCCCTTTCTCAGGGGTTATATATCTTTCTAACAGTTATTAAGTTTTTATGACTTTATTATAAAGTAACTTTTATTTCACTTGGATTGTAAAAAGTACCTTGAATCTAAATTTTTCTAACACAACTAAGTATTCATTTTGAGCATGACCTCAGCTCATAGATCTCTGATTACATTGTTTCTTTTGTGATGTTCTAAAGTACTTTGATTTCAAAGTGGTGTTACTTCTGGTTCCTGTCATTTCTATAGTTTTATTATCAAATTGTGTCCCCAGTTCATAATTTTGACTTAGATTTGGGTCTAATTTGTGTTCTCGTAGACACGTTGTCTCCAGCTTCCCATATTCACCTGGTGTCAGCACAATTTCACCTCTAAACATTTGTCATCTAATTCAACTGAACCTTACCCATTTTTCCATCTGTTTACTTAACTTCAATGAAGGTGTGAAATATTGCTTTTAGCTTTATGCTAAAAGTTCAATTGGTGGTGAGTTAAAAGACTTGCTCACATTTAAACATTTGTCACCCAATTCAGCTGGAAACCTTATCCATTCTTTTCCATCTGCTTACCTAACTTCAAAAGGAGGTGCGAAACATTGCTTTTAGCTGTCTACTAAAATTCACTCGATTGTGACTTGAAAGACCTGCTTGTTTTGTTTGCTAAGCCTGCTTGACTGTCTGCTAAAGGCTATCTGCATTTCACAGCCCTCTCCTGCAGTTGCTGTTGACTCTTCATGGGATCTTGCCCTACATTCTCTCATGTTTCTTAGACCAGGTATTGCCAGACTTCCATGTTTCAAATGACATATATTTCCATATTTTCAATTACAGGTAGCAAAATCCCGCTCCCACCATCTGAAACGGCAGTTCCCCAGACTCCTGTCCTGCCCCCGTACATTGATTAGAAACACCTCACTTTTCCCCATATTCAACTTATACCCCGAAAAGTGGCCGAACTCCCCCAGCATCCCCATGATCCTATCGGTGCACCCAACCGGTCCGAAATATACAAAAGGAGGTCGTCCACATACTACGGAACCTGGAGCTCAACATCAACCGCCCCCCCCCCCACCCCCCAAACTCAATGCCCCTCCACCCCTCGAATTCCTAAGCGCCATTGCCAATGGCTCAATCGCTAAGGCAAAGAGTAGCAGGGAGAGCGAACACCCCTGCCTTGCCCTCGGTACAACCCAAAATATTCCGAGTTGACCTTGCTTGTTCGAACACTCGCTTTAGGTGCTTTATACAACAGGCGAACCCTATCCACAAACACCTGTCCAAACCCAAAATTACCTCAAAAAAATACTGCCATTCGACTCAGTCGAACACCTTCTCCACGTCCATTGCCATAACCACATCAACGTCCCGCCCCTCCAGCTCATCATAATAACATTGAGCTACCTCAGAACATTCGAAGATACTGCTGCCCCCTCACAAACCCCGTCTGGTCCTGCCCTATCATCCCTGGCACACACTCCTCTATCCACGTCGCCAACACCTTCACCAATACCTTTGCATCTACATTCAGCAACGAGATCGGACGATACAGCCCACACTGCTCCCGGTCCTTATCCTTCTTTAGGATAAGCAAAATAAAGGCCTAGGATAGGGTACGGGGGAGTTCCCCCCTCACCTTCGACTCATTAACATCTCCACCATCAGGGGCCCCGAGTCCATCCCAAACTGTTAATGAAAATCAACTGAGAACCCCTCCGGATTGGGGGCCTTCTCCGCTTGCATCAACCTCATACTGTCCATAACCTCCCTCAGACCGATCAGGGCTCCCAGTCCCTCCACCTTCCCCTCCTCAGGCCTTTCAAACTCCAACCCACGTAGAAACCGTCTCATCCCTTCATCCCCTGTCGGGGGCTCCGACTTATACAGACTCCGATAAAAAGCATAAAAAACCCCATTCGCCCCCCCCTCTGGCTCCGACACCACCCCCCCCCCTCTCGTTCCCTACCCGCTTCCTGCTTCCTGAGCTAATGTGCTAGCATCCTACTCGCCTCTCCCCGTGCTCATATATTGCCCCTTCCGGCTCTGCGCAGTTGTCCCACCGCCTTTGCTGTAGACACCAGCCCAAACTCCAACTGGAGCCTATACCTCTCCTTTAATAACGCCTCATCCAGTGCCACCAGATATCTCCGATCCACCCTCAAAATGTCCTCCACCAACCTCACCCGCCTTCTCCCCATGCGCCTGAATCAAAATGAATTCCCCCCTTACCACCACCTTCAGCATCTCCAATGGAATGGAGACCGAAACTTCCCCCATCTTATTCAGTCCCACATAATTCTGGATGGCCACCCTCACGCAAACCTCCTTGTACGATGGTGACTCCACATCCAGCCTCCATTGCGGCCCATGGGCTCCCTCCTGCTTCAACTGCAAATAATAATAATCGCTTATTGTCACAAGTAGGCTTCAATGAAGTTACTGTGAAAAGCCCCTAGTTGCCACATTCTGGTGCCTGTTCGGGGAGGCTGGTATGGGAATTGAACCTGCGCTGCTGGCCTTGTTCAGCATTACAAGCCAGCTGTTTAGCCCACTGTGCTAAACCAGCCCCTGCTATTCCACATAGTGCGACGTGTGGTCCCAGACCATAATCGGCGGGTACTCCGACCCTACCACCCTTGCCACCACCGCCTTGTCCAAAACAAAGAAATCAATGCGGGAGCACGTGAGAATAGAACAGTAATTTATTTGCCTTCGGCCTCTCAAACAGCCACGGATCCGCCACACCCAAATGCTCCATAAACCCAACAACCCTATCGCCATCACTGAAACCTTCCGGGACCTCGGGCACGATAGATCCAACCCTGGATCCAGAACTGGGTTAAAATCATACCCCATAATCAGCTGGTGTGTGTCCTGGTCCGGAATCTTCGTTAATTCCTGCCTCACAAAATCCACATCACCCCACATCACTCCAGCTTCCCACTCACCGTCACAAATCTTCCCCCCCCCCGGGTCAGTCACAACACTGCCCACCTCAAAGGCCACCTTTTGTTAATCAGCACCACCTTGTCTTCATATCTAACCCCAAACAGAACACCACCCCCACCCAGCCCTTCCTCAGTCTTGTCTGGTCTCCCAACTTCAGGTGCGTTTACTACAAAAACACAACATCCGCCTTCAAACTCAATAGATGAGCAAAAATGAGTAACCTTTTGACCGGGACATTTAAGCCCCGGATGTTCCACATAATCAACCAGGTCGGGGGCTCCCCGTGCCCCTCCCCCCACCTCACCAGTCAAACATAATCCCTCTTCAATCAGATCCCCCAGGTCCACGCGGCGCTCCCCCTCGGGCCCTCCCCAAGATGTTCGCTGCCATCTCCTCCTTTCCAACTGCGCCACACTAACTCTGCCCATGTCAGCCTCTCTCCCCTCCTCCCCTCCAAATCCCAAAACAAAAGAAAATCAACCACCCCCCCACTCCCTCCACAACTCGAACCCACACTGCACTCATGTTAACTAGCCAACCAGCTAGCATGGTGGCTCCCGCTCGAAGCCCAGGCCTATTCCGTCTTCCCCCAACCTTCACCCACACATCCCTGAAAACCATAGTAAAAAAAGAGAAAAAAAGTAAAAAAGAACAGACTCACCCACTCTGCAACTGTGACCAGTAAATACACCCATCCACCCACCGTACAAAACCACGTTCCCCACATTAACATCTCTATAGTTCAAGTTCCTCACAGCCACCCAGTCCATGGTCTCTCATAAATTCACCCGCCTACCCCAACGTGTTGAAATAAAACTCTTGGTTCTGATGCGTGACCCAAATGAGCGGGATACAACGCCCAAAACTTGTAGAGGGCAGCCCTGATGCGACTATACCCGGCCAGCCTCTTGGCCATGTCCACTCTCAAGAACTGGTAGATCCTCAGCTCGTTACCTTCCCCGGTGCACTTTCTTGTCCGCATAGCCACCTCAAAACCTTCTCCCTGTCAAGGAAGTGATGCAGCCATATCACCATCGCCCTCGGAGCGCCCCCTCCTTCAGCCTCCTCCTCACTGCCATTATGCACTCGATCCACCTCGTGGGGACACCAACGTCTCAAACATGTTCGGCACATATTTTACGGCCGGAGATTCCTCGATCCCTTCAGGCAGCCTCACAATCCGTAGGTTCTGCCTCCTTTACTGATTCTCAAGGTCCTCCACCTTCTCCCTCAATCTCTTTTGGTTCACCACCACAAGCACCATCTCAACCTCCATCAAGGCCAGCCGTTCCTCATGTTCGCTCACTGACTCCTCCACTTTCTGGCCCTGCACCTCCAACCTTTGCTTCACTCTCTCATTCTCCGCCTTCAGCTGCTCCACCACCTTCGCTAGATCGCCTGAGGCCTCCAACCTCTGCTGCTGGAACTTGGCATTCGGGAGTTCCACCAGTTTCTCGGTAGACCATTGGTTGGGCAATGACACCTCAGCACTCTCCACCATCTTTTCTTCTGCCGCACCTTGAACCCTCTTGCTCAAGCTGCTGCCTTCTACTCATCAAACATCTGGTCAAGTAAGCCATAAACTTGGCTCACCGACAGAGCACCGCTATCCCTCAATGCTCCTTTCACCAACCAACACCCCTTAATTCGGATGAAAAGGGGACATAAAATTCCACCTCAAGTGGGAACCACCAAATGTGTGACCATTCACTCCATGGCCACCACCGGAAGTCCCCTGAGCCATTTTCTTGACAGTTTTTCAGTGGCAAACCCAAGTTTGCCATCGCCTTCCATGAGGAGGCACGTCCTGAGCCAACCTGAGCCGGAACAGGAATAAAATTCACATTGTTGACATTATTCTGAACCATATATCTGGCTAACTGGTTAACCACACAGCTGGTTAACAAGCGCATCATTTTAGAGTTATCTCATGCATTGAGCAAACAGAAAGTGGGATAAGCTGGACGATCAATACGGGTAAATATTGCACCAGTTCTGAATGACAACAAAGAAATTCTGGAAACATGCCCATCCTCACACTCTCACCCTCCCTCATGCTGCCTTATCCCCATCAACCTCCATATCCCCTCAATAGCCTCTTGGCCTTCTCACCCCTTGACAGCTGGGTCAACAACCTCTGTTCATAGATGATCATAGAATTTACAGTGCAGAAGGAGGCCACCCGGCCCATCGAGTCTGCACCGGCTCTTGGAAAGAGCACCCTACCCGAGGTCAACACCTCCACCCCATCCCCATAACCCAGTAACCCCACCCAACACTAAGGGCAATTTTGGAGAATAAGGGCAATGTATCATGGCCAATCCACCTAACCTGCGCATCTTTGGACTGTGGGAGGAAACCGGAGCACCCGGAGGAAACCCACGCACACACGGGGAGGATGTGCAGACTCCGCACAGACAGTGACCCAAGCCGGAATCGAACCTGGGACCCTGGAGCTGTGAAGCAATTGTGCTATCCACAATGCTACCGTGCTGTTGAGCTGAATCTATTAGTAGGACTGGAGTTTAGCCAAGCATTCATTTTTTTTTTTAAATTTAGAGTACCCAATTATTTTTTCCAATTAAGGGGCAATTTAGAGTGGCCAATCTACCTATCCTGCACATCTTTGGGTTGTGGGGGTGAAACCCACGCAGACACGGGGAGATAGCCAAGCATTCATAATTAAACTTCCCAGCACAACTGTATGAACAAAACCACCATTGCTGAATACATTATACCCTTTGAAGTCATTCAAATAGCTTTGCCATTTGGACAAGATTTGAAGCAGTCAAACAGATGTCTGAGCTGAAATTAGATGAAAAGATTGAACCATGGGATAATTGACACAGTCAAACCTGAATTTCAATATTATTCAATGCAGAAGACCATTTTATCATGTGGATAATCTCCAATGCATCTGAAGACTTTTCCATTTTCACAATGCTGGCCAATGTAACGGTATTTACCTTTTAATAACAGAACACCATCATTAATTGTTGCATTAAAAATATATTTAACTTATACAACATTACATTGTGACGTATGAAGTTGTCAACACCTTTTGAGCTTACCTGTCATAGGATTCCTGACTCCAGGCCAGGGACCCTCCATGGCTCCTGATGCCTGTGAGTTAGCATAAATCATGTTCCTTTCAGAAGTTGGTCTGAATCCATTGGAATTGCGGGTGGGGGGCATCTAAAATGCCAATTTCTGCAATGGAGCCAGCAAGGTTCCTGCTTTTGGGCTCCATCGCATCCCCTTATCCTATCGTGAGCAAAATTGCCTGTGGTGGGAATGGGAGCTGGACATGCACTTCTGGATCTCACCCATTTCTTTCTTACCCCGCCACTGACATAGGTTTGCCCCACTTCAGGAAGGGAAAATCCAGAATTTAGTGTATCCTGCAAAGAAAAGAACAGGCCAACACCCTGGGTGCAGAGAGACCTCCAACCCACCAGCACACCCCACCATCCTCATCAGAACTGTATTGCCACAAATCACCAGCCCCAGCCCTCCCTCACAGATGCCAATCAATCTATCCCCCGCAGGCAAGCCTATGGAGAAACTGGGATCAGAGTGCAGATGTTTGCCAAAGTACCTGACTGCATTTGACAAATATCTTACATTTATTTGGAATTGTCACCCTGATCTCTCTTGGATTCCAACGTACAGGTTCGTTCATGTGAGATTTTATCAAGGGTTTTCTGGTATCACAGGATGCTAATTACTAATAATAATAATAATAATAATATTTTATTGTCACAAGTATGAAGATACTGTGAAAAGCCCCTCGTCACCACATTCAGGCGCCTGTTCGGGTAAGCTGGTATGGGAATTGAACCCGCACTGCTGGCCTTAATTCTGCATTACAAACCAGCTGTCTAGCCCACTGAGCTAAACCAGCCCATAATTAATTAATTGTAACATTCTCAAAGACGTCAAGGACATTTGACAAAAATCAAGCCTTCTAGCTCTGTACCGACTGTTCGTAATAAAGTCATTAACATACAGGCACCCCTCCAATATGTTCTGTAGTCTCATTTCTTGCTTTTGATGTACGGCTAATGGAATTGTAATTATTTGCGTTTGATATATTTCCTTTCTAAGCATAGGCACAATGGCATTACATAAATCAATGAGTCGCAGTTTCATATGGAACTTTCAAATCAACCGTAGTCACATTTCACACCCTGTGGAAGACACTCCTCCATCCTAAGCACCAACACTTTGGCAAAAATCTTGGCATCCACATTTAACATGGATGTTAGCCGATATGACCAACACTCCACTGGGTCCTTACCTTTTTTTAACAACAGCGAAATAAATGCCTGTCCCATTGTCTCTGGAAACGCCCCCTCTGGCTACCGCATCCTCAAACATCTCCACAACAGCAGCACCAACCTATCCAAAAACTTCTTATAAAATTCCACCAGGAACCCATCTGGCTTTACCTGTTTGTACCTTCCCTCCCACCATCCGAACTTTCTCAATCCCCACTGGCTCCTCCAACCCTGCGCTATTTTCCGCTTCCACTGTGTGACACTCCAGTCCCTCCAAAAAGCCCCACGTATCCGACTCATCCCCCGGGGGCTCCGACCTATACACCCTCTTATTAAACCCCTCAAATGCCCTATTCACCTGCTCTTCACCTGCAGCCACCAGCCCTCAGCCCGTCCCGAACTGAAGGAATCTCCCGGGAGGCTGTCTTCCAGCAGAGTAGTCCTGCCAGCAAGTGACCAGACTTCTCCCCATCCTCGTATACCCCCACCCTTCGCCCATCTCACCTGATGTACCGCTTTCCCTGAAGACAAAAGGTCAAATTGCATCTGCCGTTCCTTTCTACTGGCCAAAAGTTCCAGAGTGGAATCTTCCCCATCCTTCGCCTCCACTTCCAAAATTTTGTCTACCAACTGGTGCCGCACCTCTCTTGCCTCCCTACCCACCTGAGCCTTAAACAAGTTGCTCTCACCTCTTAACACCACTTTCAGCACCTCCCAAACCACCGACGGTGAGACCTCCCCTTTCTTATTAAACCCACATAATCATTACTCACCTTTCCCATCCTCACACAAAAACACGGATCCGCGAGCAATCCCACATCCAACCTCCATGCCGGCTGCTGTGCAGACCCCTTCTCCAAGACCACATCCACCAAGTGTGGGGCACGATCTGAAATAATTAGCGCCAGGTATTCTGCCGTCCTCACCCCCATCAACAACAACCTCCCCATAATCAAGAAATCAATCCTCGAGTATACGTTGGGCACTGGCAAAAGAAAAGTACCCTCTACCCCCTGGATACAAGAACCAGCTCCTTCATAAAGGCTGTCAACACCCTCGCCCACCCCAAAGAGGATAATGGGCGCGGCTCAGATCGATCCACCTTCGGGTTGCAATATTGCGTTTAACATCCTCTTCATAAACCCGACATCATCTTCTCCATTTGAAACCTCACTCTCTTACCCACCATTATCCCCGGGTTCTGCTTTTAAAACCCGAGTGAAACATCTGACTCACCCAACCCTTCCGAAGCCTAAACCTGGTCCCTCACCCTACGATGGGTCTCCTGCAACAGCACCACATCAGCTCTCAAGCTCTTTAAATGTGAAAAGACTCTCGCCTGCTTCACCAGTCCACCCAACCCCATTACGCTCACGTTACCAGTCGGACTGGGGGGTGGGGGTTATTCACCCCCCTCCCCCTCCTATCAGCATCACCATCCTGCAGGGCATAGCTGAGCCCCCCCCCCCTCTCCACCCTCCCTTTGTCCACCCAAAATGGCCCCCAGCCCTGCCCCGAGGCACTGTCAACCAACCCCCCCCCCCCCCCCCCCCAACAACCACTTCCTCTCTAAACCGCCCCTCTCTGCATGCTCCCCATTCTCCCACCATTCACACTCCTCGGCCTGTCAAAACCAGTGCATAGATGATCGGCCAGCCACGGCCCCTCCCCCCGCCTCATTCCCATTCACTATCCAACTGAGGCTTGCTCGCGAGCTGGCCCCAAAAGAGCTCCGTCCCCACACATACCTGACACAAAAGCCAACAGAGAACCCCACACCCAGCCTTTCTACATAACCAAACATGTTAAACACCAAACCAAGGGGTGAAACTCTGACCCATTATCCCATCGTCCCCTCCTAACCACAACGTAAGAAATCAAATTCCAAACTCAGTCCCAGTCCTTCAGCCCTCACGAAAGCCTCCGCCACTTCTGTTGTCTCAAAGAAATGGTCCTTGGAGTTATACGTAACTCTCAGCTTCATCGGTTAGACCACCCCAACACCACATCGCTCTGGTAAGGTGCTGCCTTCACCCTGCCTGCCTGGCTGCCTGCCAGCTTGCCAGCTCCACCGTAATATCCTGGTATATGTGAATATCACTGCCTTCCAACCTCACCTCCCAATTCCACTTGGCCCATTTCAAGACCTTCTCCTTTATCTGATAGCTGTGAAAACAGACAACACAGCTCTCAGTGGATCATTCAACTTTGGTTACGGCTGGAGCAACCAATGAGCCCCATCCTCCCCGCCACTAACTTAGCCAACAATTTAACATCCGTGTTCAACAGTGGTTTAGGCCTGCATGACTCACACTCCAACAGGTCCTTACTTTTCTTTGGGATTAGCGTGATCGATGCCTGGGTCAGTGTCTCCTGGCTGCCGATACCACCCCATTCTGATTCAACACCACATAATCTCTGATCACCCACTGCACCTTCTCACAGAACCCCTTGTCCGCCAAAAGCCCTGAAACTGAGCACTATCCCGGCCTCTGTTCCTGCCTCGAGCTAAGTCTGATCCATAGCCAGGGCGGTGCATGATCTGAGATCATGATTCCCACATACTCCGCCCCCACCACCGCCACCAACACCGCCCGGCTCAATTCTGGGGTATTCCTTGTACATATGCGAGACGAAGGAGTGTTCCCTCTTCCCCGGGTTCCTAAACCATTCCCATCCATTCCATAAACACTCCCAGCTCCTTCGCCATCCTCAACCTTCCCATTGGCTTAGGGCTCAACCTATCCACTCTTGGTTCCAGCACTCAATTAAAATCATCCCCCATAATCAACTGATGCATGTTCAGGTCTGGAATCATTCCCAGAAACTTCCTCATAAACCCCACGTAATACTAATAATAATTTTTATTATTGTCACAAGTAGACTTACATTAACACTGCAATTAGGTTACTGTGAAAAATCCCCTCTGCCACATTCCGGCGCCTGTTGAGGTACACTGAGGGAGAATTCAGAATATCCAATTCACCTAATAGCACGTCTTCCGGGACTTGTGAGAGGAAACCGGAGCAGCCGGAGGAAACCCACGCAGACACGGGGAGAATGTGTAGACTCCGCACAAACTGTGATCCCACTGAGCCTACTTATTCTTTTCTTTAAATTTAGAGTACCCAATTAATTTTCTAAGCCTACTTATTCTTAAACAAAGGCACAACATTTGCTACCCTCCAATCTTCAGGCACCTTACCTGTGGCTGTTGACGATTCAAATATCTCTGCTGAGGACCCACAATTTCCCCCATAGCTTCCCACAATGTCCTGGGATACATTTCATAAGGTCCCGGGGATTTATCTACCTTGAAAACTTCCAGCACCTCCTTCTCTGTAATATGACACTCCTCAAGGCATCACTATTTACTTCCCCAAGTTCCCTAACATCCATGCCTTTCTCAACAGTAAATACCGATGAAGAATATTCATTGAGAATCTCACCCATTTCTTGTGGATCAGCACATAGATGACCTTGTAGATCCTTAAGAGGCCCTACTCTCTTCTTCGTTACTCTTTTGCCGTTTATGTATTTGTAGAAGATCTTTGGATTCTCCTTTGCATTATCTGCCAAAGTAATCTCATGTCACCTTTTTGTCCTCCTGATTTCTCTTTGAACTCTACTCCGACAACCTCCATAATCTTGAAGGGAACCACATGATCCCAGCTGCCTATGCATGTTATATGCCTGCTTCGTCCCTTTGACTATGGCCTCAGTATCCCGGATCATCCAGGGTTCCCGACTTCTACCAGCCTTGCCCTTCACTTTAAAAGGAATATGCTCACCCTGAACCCTGGTTAACACAATTTTGAAAGACACCCACTTACCAGCCGTCCCTTTGCCTGCCAACAGACTCACCCTTTTGAAAGTTCCTGCCTAATACCGTCAAAATTGGCCTTGCCCCAATTTAGAATATTAACTTTAGGGCCTATTATTTAGAGCTGTGGCTCATGCCAGGGGCATCAGAAGATCCAACTGGTGGCACTGAAGCACCCGTGGGAGTCGTCAGGGCGACCGTAGTCCCGCAGACATGTCAGCTTTGCCAGCCCGTTTCAGTGGGTCATCCTGATCATCATGGACACCGACTCCAAGTGGCTCGAGGTGCACAAGGTTTAGGCCATAACCATGAGGGCGACTTTGGACCGGTTGTAGCACACCTTCAGCACCCCTGACATCCCGAAGTGTTGGTGTCCGACAACGGCATCGCTTTCACCAGTGAGGAGTTTCAGACATTCGTGGCATCAAACGACATCCGCCACATGAGGACCGCCTCGTACTACCTGGCCTCGAACAGTCTGGCTGAGCGGGCGTCCAAACACCCAAGCGCGAAATGAAGAAGCTGACCACTGGATCCTGGGACACCCAGTTGGCCCGGTTTCTATTCAGCTCCGGACCAAGCCTCACGTCACCATGGGAGTGGTGCCAGTGGAGTTGCTAATGAGACGGCGCCACAGAACACGCCTCAGCCTGGTCATCCCGGATATTGGAGAACGGGTCTGCCACAGGCAGGACCGATCAGAGGTAGACGCTGGCCGATGCACGCCGCTGTGCTGTTTCAAATCCAGGGACACCGTATGTGTCTGGAATTTTAGCATCAGCGCCATATGGATCCCAGGCGTGGTGTTCCGAACTACAGGGCCAATCCCCTGTGCCGTCTGGGTGCAGGGGAAGAGGGTCAGCCCCCAAATGGACCACATCCGCAGCCACATTCCGGAACTGCCGGTGCCAGTCCCAGATGCTCAGCTCCCGGAACCTCTGCAGCCCCAATCGCCTTTCCTGCCACCGCTTCTCCGCCTGTTGATGTCCTGGAGGCTGAAATGCTTTACATTGACCCGGAGAACTCAGACTCGGACTCCAACATGGATGTTTGCCCACCAGAAGACATCATAATGCTGCCAACCGCACTGATGCCCACACCAACCTTGCCGGTCCAAACTCGGCACTCTGCTCATTCATATTGTAGCAGTCAGCAAACAGCCAAAAGCAGAGGCCTGGTTTGATGATAAAGCGTCTGATTAAAAGGACCATCTTGCATTGGCTCTAAGTATGAAAAAGCAGTAATTAGCTTCCAGCCTCAAATGTCTGACAGGATTCCCCCAAAGCCTCTGGAATACTATCCCGAGGGATGCTGTGCCAGCAATGCTTAAATCCCATGAATAAACATGAAAGAAGTATGGGAAATATAGGGCGGAATTCTCTGCCCCCCGCTGGGTCGGAGAATCGGCACGGTGCCGCGCGAATCATGCAACGCTGGCCCGACGCCGGGACGCAATTCGCCGCAGTGCGGAGAATCGGCGCCATCGGCGCTGGAGTTGTCGGCGCGGTGCCGGTCGGGGTATGTGCCAATTCTCCAGCCTGGATGGGCCGAGTGGCCGTCATCAAAAAGCCGAGTCCCGCCGGCGCCGTTCTAACATCCTCTGAGCCGGCGAGACCTCAGCGTTGAAGATTCCAGAGGCGACCTGTGGGGGGGGGGGGGGGGGGGGGGGGGGGGGAGGCCTCCGTAGTTGCCTGGCCCACAATCGGGCCCCACCAATCGGCGGGCCAAACTTTCTGCCCCTTGGCCTCCTTCCGTGCCAGCTCCTGCAGCCCTGCACCATTTGGCGTTAGGGCCGGCGCGGGGAGGAAGGCCACTGCGCATGCGCTAGTTGGCGCCGGGATCCGCAGCTGGAGCGGCATAGGCTGCTCCAGCGCCGTCCTAGCCTCCTGTGGGCCGCAGAATAGGGTCCCGGAATGGGCGCCGACGCCGGAATAAAACACTCCCGTTTTTACTCCGGCGTCTGCACTTAGCCGCCCGATGGGAGAATCCCGCCCATTTTAAAACTTGTATTTAACTGCATTAATAAAATGGTGTGGCCGATGAAAGCTGGGAGACCCTGCTCCTGGGATCTACCCGGCTCACAGGATTCAACGCGATGGTGCGAGACGTTGCGATGTAAATCTCGTCGACTGTGGGCAGGATCACGTTTGGTAAATCTGCTTATTAGAGAGGGACAGCTAGTCTCTTTCTGATGCGCAGATTCCCGAGGGACCTGAGGCTTTGTGATTCACCCCCTTCGCCGTGGGGACCTCGGGCGAGTGCTGTTCAGCGTTGGTCCCCACAAACGGGGACTTGTGGGGGGGTCTCCCAAGGGATAGGAGGTCTCCAGTTGCATGCCCTTTGGCAGGGTCGTGCCTGGCACTGCTGGTGCCATGTGGGCACCCTGGCAGTGCCACCTGGGTGCGAGCCTGGCATTGCCAATATGCACAGGTGGCACTTCCAGCTGACAGGGGCATTTCCAGGCTGGCACTGCCAAGCTAGCATTTTCTGCATGCGTCTGATTGGGCTGGGGGTATCTGGTGTGGGTGTTGGGGGGGGGTTCAGGGGGGTGCAGGGGTGGTCCCTCCCATAATGCGTGCAGGGTGTGGGGAGGATGGGATTGTTTCGGGGCCTCGGAGATCGGGACGGGCATTTAAAAATAGTGTCCCGATCTCTCGCTACACTGGGGAGTTGCGGCGATCGGTGCGCCCCCAGTATATAATGGGGCTCTGTGTGGGCTCGCCGAATTGAGGCCCCTTATACAACATGAATTGCGTTGAATAGTCATGTGTTTCTTGGCATTGCGAGCACCGGGAAACACACGGCTAGACACGCTCGCTAGGGGACTTTGTTCCCTTTTGGGAGAATCTCCCCAAATAACTTCAATAGTGATGAGGTAATGACCAAGTCAGTTGATGTTAAGATGCTAAAACTGAAGGTGACTCTCTTCTACTAACGGCTGAGCATTGTTCAAAGTTTAAATTCAGTAATGATTGCTCAGAAAATACATTATTTTTTAATGTTTAAAATAAATTTAGAGGACCCAATTAATTTTTTCCAATGAAGGGGCAATTTAGAGTGGCCAATCCACCTATCCTGCACATCTTTTGGGTTGTGGGGTGAAACCCACGCAAACACGGGGAGAATGTGCAAACTCCACACGGACAGTGACCCAGAGCCGGGATCGAACCTGGGACCTCGGCGCCAAGAGGCAGCAATGCTAACTGTTATGTTATGCTGCTTCAGATAACACAGGCTGCTACCTGATGCAGTCTCAACTAAAGGATGCTCCAGACTCTGAAATGAGTTCAATGTGTTTATTGAACTATTAACACAGCTCAAATGAGTTTGACTCTCTGCTAATCTAACTGTAGTAACTTAGTCTAACTGTAGCAGCTTGCTCTAAGCCACGTGCTGGGTGTGATGCTGCTGATCAACCCTGTCTAACTCTCTAGATGTCGGTCTGTGGAAAGAGGCAGGGTGTGAGTGCCTCATCCCTTTTATAGTGTTTATGTCATGCTCCCTTGTGGTGATGCCACCTCTGAGTGTCCTGGCTGCCCATTGGTTATGTCCTATTCTGAGTGTTCATTGGCTGCATGTTTACATAGCATGATATCTCTCCCCTTTTCTTGTCAATGGATATACATGTGAATGTGTCTGTGTAATGTGACTGACTGAGGAATACAGAACAGAACAAACAAAACAAATGCTCATAAGTCCAGTCTCTGAGGCTTGATTCTGATCCTCGCCGACCGCCAGAGAGGTGGTGGAGGAGATGCCGGTGTCTTGACAGGCGAGCGGGAGGCACGACTGGCGACCTCATGGTTTGAGGTGTCTGGAGGTGGCAATTCGACATGTGGAAATGAAGGGGAAAGTGGTTGTGGGCAAGCAACTTTTTGCAGTGCCCTTTGATTCCTTCGCACAATGGAGCCATCAGCCATACGTATGACATAGGATCTGAACGCGGCCTGTCGAACAACGACAGCCGGAGCAGACCACCCACCATCCGGTATCTTGATCCTGACCATGTCTGCCAAGGATAGCGCGCCCAGATCAGTGGCATGTGCATCATAGCCCTGCTTCTGGCTGTCGTGAAGCTGCTGCAGCACCAGGAGGTGATCAAGGTTGGGCAGGTGTATGGCTGGCAGCGTCGTCCGCAGATCCCTGTTCATCAGCAGTTGAGCTGGTGACATGCCAGTGGACAAGGGAGTCGCCTGGTACGCAAGTAGTGCAAGGTGTGTGTCAGAAGCGGAGTCCCAGGCCTTGCGGATGAGCTCCTTAACGATGTGCACCTCTTTTTCGACTTTGCCATTGGACTGCGGATCATGCGGACTGGAGGTGACATGCCTGAAATTGTAGCTCTTGGCAAACGTGGACCATTCCCGACTGTGGAAGCACGGGCCATTGTCGCTCATGATGGTGTTCGGGATGCCATGCCGTGAGAATGTCCCTTTACACGCTTTGATGACGGTCCGTGAGGTGAGATCTGGCAGCTTGAGCACCTCAGGTTAGTTCAAAAAGTAATCGATGATTAAGATATAGTCGACACCATTCGCGTAGATTAGGTCAATGCCAACCTTGGATCGCGGAGAGGTATCTAAGTCATGTGGTTGGAGCATCTCCTTGTTCTGCGCTGGTTGGAACCTCTGACAGGTTTCACAGTTTTGACCATGTCCGTGATGCCGGGCCAGTAGACAGCCTGCCGGGCCCTGCGTCTGCACTTTTCTACGCCCAGGTGTCCCTCATGAATCTGCCGCAGCACCATCCTCTGGAGACGTAGCGGGATGACTATCCTGTCCAGCTTGAGCAGGGTGCCGTTGATCAGCGTCAGGTCGACCTTGACGTAGAATTGAGGGCACTGCCCTTTCTGCCAGCCATTGCTGAGGTTGTGGATGACTCGCTGCAACAGGGGGTCTTTGGCCGTCTCTTCTCGGATGAGAACAATCTTCTCATCTGTTGCCGGGAGAGTTCAATGTGCTGGATGATCTCCAGTAGTTCACTGGGTGACTTGATGGAACGGGACAATGCATCGGCGATGATGAGCTCTTTGCCAGGTGTGTACACCAAATTGAAATCATACCTCAGGTGTTTGAGCAGAAGTCTCTGCAAACGAGGCATCATGTCTTTCAGATCCTTTTGGATGATGTGGACCAGAGGCCTATGATCTGTCTCAACAGTAATTGTTGGCAAGCCGTAGACATAATCATGAAATTTGAGGATGCCGGTGAGAAGACCTAAACACTCCTTCTCAATCTGCGCATATCTGGTCTCAGTGGGTGTCATTGCCCGTGACGCGTATGCTACTGGTACCCAGGGTGACGTGTTGTCTCTTTGAAGCAACACCGCCCCAATGCCATCCTGACTCGCATCTGTGGATATCTTGGTCTCTCGGTCTGGGTCAAAGAATGCAAGGACGGGTGCAGTGGTGAGCTTGGCTTTCAGCTCCAGCCACTCTGTTCGGTGCTCCACCTTCCACTCAAAGGCGGTTGATTTTTTTTCCTGGTTGCGTAGGGTCGTGGTGTGTGTGGCCAAATTCGGGATAAACTTGCCAAGGAAATTGACCATTCCCAGGAAGCGCAGTACTGTTCTTGTCCTCGAGGACTTTCATTGCGTCGATGGCTTTAATTTTGTTTGTGTCCGGGCGCACACCGTGTTGCAAAATCTGATCGCCCAGGAACTTCAGCGTGGATGTTCCCAAACAGCACTTGGACTTGTTTAGCTTGAGGCCATGTTCATGTATGCAGCGGGACACTTTCTTGAGTCCCGACACATGTTCCTCTGGGGTTGTGGACCAGATTATGATATCGTCAAAGTAGATACAAACCCCTTCTATTCCCTCCATCATCTGTTCCATGATGCGATGGAAAATCTCTGATGCCGAGATGATGCCAAATGGCATTCGGTTGTTGCAGAATCTGGCAAAAGGCGTGTTGAAGGTGCAGAGCCTTCTGCTGGATTCTTCAAGTTGGATTTGCCAAAATCCTTGGGATGCGTCCAATTTTGTGAAGAAGCGCGCGTGTGCCATCTCACTCATGATTTCTTCCCTCTTTGGGATGGGGTAATGTTCCAACATAATGTTTTTGTTTAGATCTTTGGGGTCAATGCAGATGCTTAGGTCCCCCGAAGGCTTCTTTACGCACACCATCGAGCTGACCCAGTCGGTTGGTTCAGTGACCTTGGAGATGAAGACTTTTTGTTGTAGACTCGTGAGCTCTGCCTTCAGGCACTCTCTCAGTGGAGCAGGGACTCGTCGTGGTGCATGGACCACTGGCTTGGCATCAGGCCACAGTAGAATCTTGTACTTGTACGGCAGCGTGCCCATCCCGCTAAATATATCTGGGTACTGGGTTAGGATGTCGTCGATGTTGACCTGAAGATCCGAATGGGACGGCATCGTGGTGTAGACCCTTTGAATGAGGTTCAGTTGCTTGCAGGCATGAGCACCCAGCAGGGACACCCTGTCTGGTTTTACAAACTTGAAGCGTAAGCTTGCTTGTGTGTGACGGCTGGACACCTGCAGATGGCAGGACCCCAGTGCCTTAATTGCGTTTCAATTGTAGTCCAGGAGTTTGCAGGAAGCTGGAAGGATTGTGGGGGGGCTTCTTGATTCTCTTGAAGTCCACCTGCAAAATCAGGTTGGCGGAGGCACCTGTGTCCAGTTTGAACTGGATGGGGCAGTGGTTGACCTTCATCACTGCATGCCTTTCGTCCTCGGAATCCACGGCGAGGATTGATTGGATTTGCGATGTGACCGGTGTGGTGTATTCGCACTTCGTAATAATGCCGACTTGGTAAGTGTTGTCCAGGTATTTATCATCTGGATCTGTCACACTGCCTGGATCAGAGTCATGCATTCTGTGTTGCACACTTCTGATGCGCCGCTGTCGGAATTGGGAGCGCTGGCTCCTGACTGGTGGTGCAGATCTGCACAGGGCTGCATAGCGGTTTGGTTTCCCACAGTTTAAACAGCGTTTGCCTCTTGCAGGGCAGTGTTTTAAAAAATGGGGTTTGCCACAGTTCACACACATCATGATGCTCAGTGCGTCGTTTCGCACGCGCAGTCTGGTTCTCGGACATCGGCACCTGCGCAGTACGGTTTTCGGCCGCTTCATGTTCCCGGTCGCATTGCGCATGCGTCGGGCCCCGGGAAGAGCGCGTGAAATGGCCGCTTTCGTCAATGTGGAGGCGCTGCATCCGGGAGATGGCCTGAACACTCTCCACCTCGTGGGAGGCTTGTTTTTTACTTTATGCCGTTTTGTACTGTGAATAGCGATTTTTAGAGTATTCATGCATAGTACACGTTTCAATCGCGCCTGGCAGGGCCATTTGCTTGATTTTCAACAATTACTTTCGCATAGGATCAGCGTGGACTCCAAAAACGATTTGGTCTCTGATCATGGAGTCAGTGATATCACCGAAGTTGCAGGATTGCGCTCGCAGTCTAAGGTTAGTTAGAAAGGAGTTGAAGGATTCGTCTTTACCTTGCATCCTCTGCTTGAAAATGTAGCGCTCGAAGATTTAATTGGTGTCCACCTCGCAGTGGCTGTCGAATTTGTCCAGGGTGGTTTGGTACTTTGTTTCGTCCTGCCCTTCGGAAAAGTGAAAGCAGTTGAAGATCTCTATCGCATTGTGACCCGCAGTGGTGAGTAGAAGGTCTATCTTCCGCGCTTCGGTCGCGCCATTGAGGTTGGATGCTTCCACGTACAGTTGACATTTCTGCCTGAATGATCGCCAGTTGGCACTAAGATTGCCGGTGGTCCTGAGCTGATGAGGAGCCTGAATCTTGTCCATTGTGCCTGTATTCAGTAGCTGGTTGTCACGGATCTTGCAGAGTTGAATTAAATAGATTGAACTGTCACTCCTGGTATCATGTTGTGTTATGCTTCTTCGGATAACACAGGCTGCTACTTGATGCAGTCTTAACTGAAGGATGCTCCAGACTCCGAAATAAGTTCAACGTGTTTAATGAACTATTAACACAGTTCTCAAATGAGTTCGACTCTCTGCTGATCTAACTGCAGTAACTCAGTCTAACTGTACCAGCTCGCTCTAAGCCACGTGCTGGGGTGTGATGCTGCTGATCAACCCTGTCTAACTCTCTAGATGTCTGTCTGTGGAAAGAGGCAGGGTGTGAGTGCCCCATCCCTTTTATAGTGTTTATGTCATGCCCCCTTGTGGTGATGCCAACTCTGAGTGTCCTGACTGCTCATTGGTTGTGTCCTATTCTGAGTGTTCATTGGTTGTATGTTTGCATATCGTGACACTAACCACTGCGCCAACGTGCCTCACCCTCAACCTCACTTTGAGATCTGGGCACTCTTTAAAAACGGTGTCCCGATCTCTGAGGAGCTGGTCTTTAGTTCCCCACTGTAGGAAACAATTCGCAGTGTAGGATGATTCAGTGAGAATCTCCCCAAGCTCCAAGAAAATGACGAAGTGTGGGCGATTACCGGTTTGGATCGTGTCCAAACACCCAGCGGGAATCACCCCACCAAATCCACCCAAAATACCACTTGCAATGAATCGGCCTGGCATTTCTCTGCTTTGTCCACCTGTTTATCTTCCTATGACTGCTTTCATTCCAAACAAAATGAATTCAAACTCCCTTCTCTTCTTCAGAGCAGAGTGGATACTATTGCAAGACATCTCTCCACACGAAGCACTACTGAAGTGGTGTTTTGTTTTCCTGGAGGTTGAGGGGAGTGTGCACCATGGCAACAGTAACCTCAGTTTTTAGTGAAATTATGAAAACTGTTTTCCCCAGAATGTTGAGTCAATGCATTCCATGGGATGGGGAACAAAGTGGCAATTGTCTTGTGAAAAACAAAAATCAGCCCTTGCAGAGACAGGCTTAATAAAACCAATTGCGCAAACAGTAATTTACTGAGCTCATTTTAAGATGACAATGGCAGTGTGGTTGTATTGATGCGAACCGCTAACCACAGAACTTTGTAGCGCTAGTTTTGCAGTGGTTGATCTGGAATGTTGACCTTCTTGTGGTTACTATAGTGGTTGTTCATGTGGTTATTCATGAAGGTCCCGCCTTCTCAACCTTGCCCCTCGCCTGTGGTGTGGTGATCTTCAGGTTAAATCACCACCAGTCAGCTTCCCCCCCCCCTCCCCCCTCAAAGGGGAGAGCAGCCTATGGTCAGCTGGGACTATGCCGACTTTGTCTTTTACCTTAATACAGTGAACAACAGTAGATGTAATGGATATTGGGCAGGTACCAGCATTCGTCCTGACATTCAATATGTTGTCACTTTGGGGCTGTACTCTCAGTATCGACGACGGCCATTAGCGTTTCAAACCATGTGCCAAATTGTCAGCATTTCAAAAATAAACCTACTTCCACTGGGACTCGAAGTTACTAATAACAACCCCAAATTCAGTCTTTATCTCTCTCTGAATTGGAGGCCAGCAATATGCAGCAATGAGAAAGAGCAAGAACGAAGGCTGTTGGAACTAAGTAGTCAGACAATACAACTGCAAAATACTGCGGATGCAGGAAATCTGAACGAAAACTGGAAATCCTGGAAATACAGTCAGGCAGCATTTGTGGAGCAAAAGAACAGAGTTAACATTTCAGCTGTAATGGGAGAAGGAACAAATGCAAGTCAAACGTTGGCAATGGTTATTTGGTAATTACCAAGACAGTTGATGTTAAGATGATGTGGAGATGCCGGCGTTGGACTGGGGTGAGCACAGTAAGAAGTCTTACAACACCAGGTTAAAGTCCAACAGGTTTGTTTCAAACACGAGCTTTCGGAGCATTGCTCCTTCCTCACCTGAGGAAGGAGCTGCGCTCCGAAAGCTCATGTTTGAAACAAACTTGTTGGACTTTAACCTGGTGTTGTAAGACTTCTTACGATGTTAAGATGCAAAGAGGGAAAGTGAATCTCGTCTGTTAAAGTTTAAATTCAGCAATGAGAGAGGCAATTGCTCAGAAAATACATTGGTTGAAGTTGCTCAACGAATAGTCAATACATTGGCACAATTTTCTTCTATTTAATCAGGAAACAGGGATAGCTTTCTCCCACTATTGGTTGTCAAGGTTAGGTAGCAAGGATTTTAGGCCAATTCATGGTTTGAAAATCAAACTGCCAGACGTGTTTAGAACATAGAACAGTACAGCACAGAACAGGCCCTTCGGCCCTCGATGTTGTGCCGAGCAATGATCACCCTACTCAAACCCACGTATCCACCCTATACCCGTAACCCAACAACTCCCCCCTTAACCTTACTTTTTAGGACACTACGGGCAATTTAGCATGGCCAATCCACCTAACCCGCACATCTTTGGACTGTGGGAGGAATCCGGAGCACCCGGAGGAAACCCACGCACACGCGCATTATTTTAAAAAAATAATTTTTATTGAAAAGTTTTGTATTTATACAACAACAAACAGTAATGAAAATAGCAACGGTCTCTAACAATAACAGTCACAACACCCCAGAACCGTAACAGCTCGTACACCGAACCCTCCCCACCCCCCCAACCCCAATGACCAACAGAATAAATTAACAACAAATTAAATTAACAACATATTAAATTGAATAACAAATAGATAAGACCCCCCCCCCTCTCTTACCCCCCCCCCCCCCCCCCCCCCCCCCCCCCGCGGGTTGCTGCTGCTATTGACCCATTTCCCTATCTCTGAGCCAGAAAGTCCAAGAAAGGCTGCCACCGTTTATAGAACCTTTGTACTGATCTTCTCAGGGCGAATTTGACCCTTTCCAGTTAGATAAACCCCGCCATGTCACTGATCCAGGTCTCCACACTTGGGGGGCCTCGCATCCTTCCACTGCAGCAAGATCCGCCGCTGGGCTACTAGGGACGCAAAGGCCAAAACACCAGCCTCTTTGCCAGACGTGTTTATTAAATGTTTGCCCTTAAAGAACTTTTACAACAAATAAGCGACTGAAATGTATTTACAGGGGGTATTTTGTTTGATAACCCACATATTCCCGTACCAGCCTCCCCGGACAGGCGCCGGAATGTGGCGACTAGGGGCTTTTCACAGTAACTTCATTGAAGCCTACTCGTGACAATAAGCCATTTTCATTTCATTTATTTAATGGGTCAAGTATCCTCAATAGGTGAATTGCCCAGAAAAGTCGGGGAAATAAGACAGAAAGTAAACGTTTGTCAACAGTATCGGAGGCATCTCCGGGCTCGTTGGCAGAAAATATGGCGGAGGCAGCCTCAGGGACTCCTACCACTCCACTAACGGCTGAGATGCTTACAAGCACCTTGGTGGCAGAATTTGACGAACACTGGCGGGTTGTGCCAGGGGACCTCCCCAAATCAATGGAAGAAGCCTTGGCTCCCATCTGAATGGATTTGGAGAGGACCAACGAAATGGTGAAGGCCCATGGAGCCACGATAGAAGGTGACACTTTTGAGCCATAGTGACCAGGTTTCCTCTCTGGAAGCAGAGATATCTTTAGTGGCCAAAGCAAATAAATCGCTGAAGGTCAAGATGAATGATTTAGAAGATAGGTCCAGGAAACAAGGAGCCCGAATTGTGGGTCTGCCGGTGGGGCTGGATGGCCCGACTCCCATAGAGTATTTTGCGGAAATATTTGGGAAGGTGATGGGAGGCAGGTTGGATTCATGGCCCCTCCCCCCCTCCCGCCCCACCCCCCGAGTTGGACCGAGCCCACCAAACACTCCGGCAGAGGTCTCATCCCGAGGACCCATCGCGTGTGGTAATTGTGAAGTTTCATAGCTTCTAAGAAAAAGAGCAGATTCTGAGATGGGCGAAGGAGCATCTGATGTGGGAGCGGAGCTGGCAAAGAAGAGGGCTGTGTTCAATAAAGCCAAGGCCGCTCTTTACAAAAGTGGATTCCGATTTGGTGTGGTGTACCTGGCGCAGCTAAGAGTGACTTTTGGGGGAAAGGGCTATTATTTTGATGTGCCGGGAGAGGTGGGCGTGGTGTGACTGAGTTTTCTGGATATTGGGAATGGTGTCATGTGAGAATACCTTTAAGAAATGGGTGTTTATCAAATAGCTGCAGTGATGTCAGAGTGTGGGTGGAGCTGGGCTGTCTGTCTTTTTACTTTCGCTTTTGAGTTGGCAGCTAAAGTTTGTGTCTAGTTTTGTTTTCAGAGTTGGAGCTGCATCCAGCCAAACAAGGTGTAATTTTGATCTCTCTCTGTATGTTAATTATATCTTAAGATCACTTGCTAATTTAAAAGTGATAACTGCTCTCAGTAGAGAATTTAAACCTGATGTATTTGTTAAAGAGAGTATTTGTCTTCTGGATGTTGCTAGGAAAGATTAAGGGTTACTTATAGAGTACTGTATTCTTTGGGGGGAGTATTTGAGTTGATAGTTGCTAAGATGTTTACTGTGTGTTTATAAAATGTTAACTGGATTCATAGAATAAACATTGTTTTGTTTTAAAAGTACTTTAGATCTCTGTTGCATCACACCTGTAGAGTGGGCCTTTGTGCTCCCCATAACCAAAATCTATTAAAAGTTATGGGCCAGGTGAACTCCATGATACACTTTGGGGTTCTCTAAACCATGGCCCGTAGTAACGGACATGTTGAATTGTTGACTTGTTGGGGTTCCATGTTCTTGTTTGCACTTTCCTATTCTTGTTGGGGGTTCAACCTTTTACAGTTTGGGCTTAGGTTTGTGGTTTAGTTTATGTAGGGTTCTGTTCTAATTGTCATAAAACAGCTCCCTTTTGGGGTATAATGTTTTGTTTTGAAGAATATTTTTATTCCAATTTTCAACATTTTACGTTTTACAAAAAAAACACAGAGGATGTTAAACCCCCAACCAATAAGAACCCCTTCCCCATTTCCCCCTCGTCCCCTTCACAGTCAATGGTAATCAACTCTCCATAATGTAAAATGAACAAACCCCAACTTTTGTAGAACCCATCACACATCCCCTCTTAGGGTAAATTTCACCTTATCCAGGGCTAAGAACTCCGCCACGCTGAGGCACAGGGTGGAGAAGCCGATCTCTACCCCAACAAGACCCCCCTGCAAGCAATCAATCAGGCAAGGGCAGAAGACAGAACAGGAAAATCCCCTCCAAAGTTCAATGTCCTCTTTCTCCTGCCAGTTCAAAATCCTTCTGCCCCCACACCTGCCTGCAACTCTGGATGGTTCGACACCCCGAATATGTCCTCAAGGGGGCTGAGTTTCATATTTACGTGCAAAACCGCCAAGGTGGTGCTGAAAACTGACCTCCAAACTTTCCAACTTTGGGTAGGACCAGACAATATGCACATGATTAGCAGAACCTCTTCCACATCACACAAAAATGTCCTCTATTGCCTCAAACAGCCGGCTCCTCCTTGACTTTGTCAGGTGTGAGCTGTGCTCCACCTGCACCTGTATCAGCTCCAGCCTCACACGAGGTCGAGGTATTCACCCTCTGTAGCACCTCGCACCACAATCCCTTCTCCAATGCCTCCCCAACTCCTCTTCCCACTTAGCCTTAATGCCCTCCATGGACACCTTATCCTCCTCCAAAACCCTACCATAAATCACCGAGATGAGCTCCTTCTCCAACCCGGGCCCCCCCACCGCCCGCTGATAGCACCTCCTCCAACAATGACGAGGCAGCCGCTATTTGGAAAGCTGGAAAGACCTTTCTCGCAAAGTGCTGCACCTACATGTACCAGAAACTCTCCTCCCATGCCAGCCCAAACTTCTCTTTCAACTCCTCCAAGCAGGCAAACCGCCCTCCCAGAAACAGATCCTTCATCTCCCCGACCCCCTTCTCTTCCCATGCCCGGAACCTGGCACCCATCCTCCCTGGCTCAAATCCATGATTCCCCCGGATTGGCATCACCTTCGACCCTGCTCCTAACCTAAAGTAGTGCCGAAACTGCCTGCAAATCTTCAGCGTGGCCACCCACACCGGACTTCCTGAATGGACCCAATGGGAGTGGCACCATTGCCAACGTCGCAACCCTGACCTCCTACATAAACCCGCCTTCATCCTCACCCACAAAGCCTCTGCCTCCATATTCCAACCCCACACCTTCTCTGCATTCTCCGCCCGGTAATAATACATCAAATTTGGGATGGATACCACCCCCCCCCCCCTCCCCCCCGCCCCGACTACTGTCCCCTCTGAAGTATCCCCTTTCTTATACTGGCCACCTTCCCTCCCAGACAAACACCCCCTTGAAAAATGCCTTGGGCAAAAAGACAGGCAGGCACTGAAATGAAAACAAAAACCGCAGTAAAATGTTCATCTTTACCGTCTGCACCCGGCCCAACAATGACAGAGGAAAATGATCTCATCTCAGCAAATTTGCCTTCACGGACTTCCGGTGGCGGCCATGGTGTGAGTGGTCGCACATTTGGTGGCTCCTGCTTGTGGTGGAATTTTTGGACCTTTTCCCCAGTTCACCGCTGGGCTGTGAGATTGTGAAAAGACGCAGGTGGGATGGAAGGAGAGAGTGTGCCATCGGTGTATGGATTTGTGAACCAGAAGTGGTCGACAAAGGAGGGAACAATCGCCGAAAGCTGGTGTGGTGCCTGCGACACAGGGGAAGATGGCGGAGGGTCAGGGTCCGATCCTGCCGGCTCAGTGGTCGATGGATCTGCTAGTGAGCTTCCTCCATGAGAAATTTGCCCAGCAGAGAAAGGAGAACTTGGAGGACCTGGCCAGGGTGGTGGACCTGATAAAGACGGGGATCGACCCCATGGCAACGAGGTTGGAGGCCCAGGGCCAGGCGATTCAGAAGGTGGAGGAGGCGGTGGGGGGAACATGAGGAGCAGTTCGCCTCAATGGCAGCAGAGATGGGGTTGATGTGGGATCAACAAAGGAGGCTGCAGGAGAAAGTGGTGGATCTGGAGAATAGGTTGCACAGGAAGAATTTAAGGATCGTATGTCTGCGGAGGGCAGCAAGGGAGCAGACGCCGGCACGTATGTGGCACGGATGTGTGAGAAGCTGCTGGGAGAGGGGGCATTTGTTTGGCCCTTGGAAGTGGACTGGCGCACAGCGTGCTAATGAGGAAGCCGCAGGGGAATGAACCGCCGGGGGCGATGGTGATGCGCCTGCACTGGGTCTTGGCTAAGGAATGGATTTTGAGATGGGCCAGGCTACACCTGGGAAGGTAGTGAGCTGCGTGTGTATCAGGACTTGGGTGCAGAGTTGGTGAAAAGGAGAGCGAGCTTCAACAAGGTGAAGTTGGTCCTTTTTAAGAAGGGGGTGAAGTTTGGCATGTTAGACCCAACGCGTTTGTGAGTAACATATCAAGGTCGGGAACTCTACTTGTTTTTTTTAAATAAATTTAGAATACCCAATAATTTTTTCCAATTAAGGGGCAATTTAGCGTGGCCAATCCACCTACTCTGCACATTTTTGGGTTGTGGGGGCAAAACCCACGCAGACACGGGGAGAATGTACAAACTCCACACGGACAGTGACCCAAATCGGGATCTAACCTGGGACCTCAGCGCCGTGAGGCAGCTGTGCTAACCACTAGGCCACCGTGCTGCCCCACTCTACTTTGGGACGTCGGAGGAAGCGATGGATTTTGTCAGAGGATTTTGAACTGGCAGGAGAAAGAGGACATTGAACTTTGGAGGGGATTTTCCTGTTCTGTTCCTTTGGGGTTTGTTTGGGTCACTTTTGTACTATGTTTGGGGCCATTGTTTTGTTTTGGGTTTGTTTTTTCTTGATGGGGGGTTGCTCTTTTCTTTATGTTTGGTGCGGGTTGTTAACTTTGCACTGGGAGGATGGTTGAATGGGGGGGGGAGAGGAATCAGTGTGGGGTAGGATCCGAGGAGCCATGGAGGGGGGGGGGATACCAGGCTAGCTAGGCAAGCTAGTTCACGGAAGCATAGTGGGGTGGGGGGAGGGTTGAGCAGGTGGTTAGTGGTGGGGGGGTTGTTATTTTGTGTTGGGCAGGGCGGGGGGGGGGGGGTGAACTGCTGACATGGGAGGAGCTTCCAAAAGGTGATATGTGGAGGGTCGATGATGGTGAGCGCCCAAGGGCAGGCCTGAGAGGGTGCGGGACGCGAGTTGGAGGCTGACCCAGGAGGGGTTGTGGTTGATCGGGGGTGGGGGGGCTGCCCCCAGACCAGGCTGATCACATGGAACATGAGAGGGTTACATGGGCCAGACAAGAGGGCCCGCGTGTTCACACATTTGAAAAGCTTGAAGCTGGACGTGGCGATGGTACAGGAGACGCACCCGAGGGAGGTAGATCAGACTAGGCTGAGTAGAATCTAGTTTGGGCAGGTATTCCATTTGGGGCTAGATTCCAAAACAAGGGGGATGGTGATTTTGACGAACAAGCAGGTGGCGTTTGGAGTGTGAAGTATACTGCCGGACTCTCGGGGGAGGTATGTTATAGTGAGCAGGAAGCTGGAGGGGATGCCGGTGGTGCTGGTGAACATTTATGCTCCGAACTGGGATGATGTAGAGTTCATGAGGCGGGTGTTGGGGAAGATCCCTGATCTGGACTCACATCGCCTGATTATGGGAGGGGATTTTAATATGGTTACAGATCCAAGGCTGGATCGCTCGAGCTCGAGGTCAGGGAGGGTGTCGACGGCAGCAAAGGAGCTAAAAGGGGTTTATGGAACTAATGGGAGGGGTAGATCCATGGAGGTTTGGGAGGCCAAGAGTGAAAGAATATTTATTCTTCAGCCATGTGCACAAAGTGTATTCCCTAATTGACCTCTTTATTTTAGATAGGACTTTGCTGGCGGGGGTGGAGAACGCTGAGTACTCGGCGACAGTGGTGTCTGATCATGCCCTACACTGGGTGGACTTGCGGGTGAGTAAGTGGGAGGGGGGGACAGCGCCCGTAATAGCGGTTAGATGTGGGGCTGTTGGCGGAGGAAGATGTGTGTGAGTGGGTGAGGGAGGCCATCCTGCGGTATGTGAAGATAAAGGATACAGGGGAGGATTTGGGTGGACAGGAGGTACTCAGAAGCCCCGGAGGCGGGGCCGCTGTAGGAGAGACAGAAGCTGCAGTTGGAGTTTGGCTTGCTATCTACGGGGGACGGCGGTGCGACTGTTGAGAAGGGCGAGAGGGGCAGTGTACAAATATAGGGACAAGACAAGCAGGATGCTGTTGCACTAGTTGAGAAGGCAGGAGGCAGCAAGGGAGATCAGGAAAGTAAAGGACAAAGGGAAGAACATGGTCCTAGACCCGGTGGGGATGAATGGGGTGTTAGGGAGTTTTACAGCAGGTTACACGAGTGAAAACCCCCAACCGGGGTGGAGGGGTTGAGGTGGTTTCTAGAGGGATTGGAGTTCCCAAGGGTGGAAGAAGAGGTGGTGGAGGGCCTGGTGGCCCCAATGGGCTGGTTGAAGTGGTAGAGAGGCTGGAGGCGAAGCAATGGGGTCAGGCCCCAGGCTCAGAAGGGTACCCAGTAGGGAATGCTGGGGCCTTTGTTGGTAAGGGTGTTTAATGAGGCGAGGGAGTGAGGGGTGCTCCCCCAACGATGTCACAGGCCACGATTTCTCTCATCCTGAAGCGGGAAAAGGACCCGAAACAGTGTGGGTCGTACAGGGTAAATGTAGATGCAAGTTGCTGGCCAAGATCCTGGCCTCGAGTATAGAGGATTGTGTGCCAGGGGTGATAGGGGAGGACCAGACGGGATTAGTGAAGGGGAGGCATTTGGCGGCTAACATCATAAGGCTGTTAAATGTGATAATTATGCCCTTTGAGGGATGAGAGTTGGAGATGGTGGTCACCATGAATGCGGAAAAGGCCTTTGATCAGGTGGAGTGGGAATATGTATGGGAGGTCCAGGGCCTGTTTGGGGAGGGTTTTGTGGACTTGGTCCAGCTGCTGTACCAGGCATTGGTGGTGAGTGGACAGATGAACCGAGTGAACTTGGATTATTTAGGCAGCATCGGGGGACGAGGCAGAGATGCCCATTCTCCCCACTGCTTTTTGCCTTGGCTATAGAGCCACTGGTGATAGCGCTGAGAACATCGAAGGACTGGCAGGGGATTGTATGGGGTGGGGGTGGGGGGGGGGGAGGAGTGGTGGTGGAGCACAGGGGCTCGTGGGATGCGGATGTCCTGCTTTTGTATATTTCTGACCCGCTAGGAAGAATTGGAGAGATTATGGAGAGATTCGAGGAATTTGGCCGGTTTTCGGGGCACAAATCGAATATGGGTAAAGCGAGGTCTTTCTGATCCAAGCAAGGAGGCAAGAGAGGAGACTGGGGGAGATGCCGTTCAAGGTGATGGGGGGGGGGGGGGGGGGGCGCTTTTGGTATTTGGGTATTCAGGTGGCGCGGAAGTGGGGGAAGCTACACAAGCTGAATTTAGCTCGGTTGGTGGAGCAAATGAAGGGGGACTTCAGAAGGTGTGATATGCTTCCATTTTCACTGGCAGGGAGGGTGCAGACGGTAAAGGTGACAGTTCTCCCGAGGTTTTTTGTTTGTATTTCAGAGCCTTCCTATTTTTATTCTAAGGTGTTTTTCAAGAGGGTGAACACCGTGATCGCTGGGTGCGTAAAACCCCGCGGGTGAAGAAGGTGCTGCTGGAGCGGGGTCGAGTGTGAGGGGAGGGGCACTGGCCCTTCTTAACTTTATAAATTATTATTTGGTGTCGAACAGAGCAATGGTCAGTGTGGGAGCGGGTGGAGGCGGCCTCATGTAGGGGCAGCACTGCCGTTCCCGCCGGCTCAGTACTCCACAAGCCCGGTAGCAGTGGCTGCCCTGAGGGTGTGGGGACAGTGGCGGAAGCATATGGGGGCAGAGGGGGAGTAGGTATGGGCACCAATTTGTGGCAACCACCGGTTTGCGCCAGGGGGACTAGATGAGGAATTTTGGGAGTGGCAGCGGGTGGGGATTGGGCGGTTTGGGGATTTGGTTATAGACGGGGGCTTCCTGTGTTTGGAGGAATTAGAGGAGGAGTCTGAGCTGCCCGGGGGGGGGGGGGGGGGAGGCAGGTTTCGACCTTTCCGCACCTGCCGCCCCAGGTGGTACAGGGCAAGGTGGTGTCGAAAACGGGAGTGGGGGAAGGGACGGTATTAAACATTTATAAAGAGTTCATGGATTGGGAGAGAGCCCCGATAGGGGATGTGAAGCGAAAGTGGGAGGAAGGGCGGGGTGGGGAGTTGTAGGCCGGGTTATGGGAGGAGGCCCTGAGGAGAATGAACGTGTCCTCGATCAGAGGTGGCAGCCGTTTACCGACTTTGGGGAAAATTAAGTTGTAAGCAGTGAGGGGTGGGGCACATAATGGCAAACCCCTCGACCCCAACCCCCAACCCTGGGGAGGAAACCACAGAATACTCGCCTTTCCCCAAGTTTAGCTTATACCCCGAAAATGTCCCAAATCTCTGAAGCAAACCCATTATGTTCCCCACCGAGGAGCCTAGCTCTGAAATGTATAGCAAGTCATTTGCGTACAAGGACACGCTATGCTCCAACCCCTCCTCGCTATCCCCCTCCACAACTCTGAGCTTTCAGTGCAATGACCAAGGGCTCTATCGCCAACGCAAACAGAAGGGGGGACATGGGGCACCTCTGCCTCATTCCCCGGTGCAACATAAAATACCCTGAATTCATATAATTCATGTGCACGATTGCCATTGACCCCTTATACAGCAACTGCAGCCAGGCCACAAACTTCAGCTCAATCCCAAACTTCTCCAACACTGCAATCAAATAACTCCACTCCACTTGATCAAATACCTTCTTCACATCCAAGGCCACCACCATCTCCAACTCCCTTCCCTCTGCCAGAGAAAGCACCACATTCAGCAGCCACCTCACATTTGATGACAACTGTCTGCGCTTAGTGAATCCCATGTGATCTTCCCCACTCACCCTCAGAAGGCACATCTTAACGCTAGCACCTTTGCCAATATCTTGGTGTCTACACCGGGTCCTTATCCTTCTTTGGCAGCAATGAGATGGAAGCCTGCCCCATCATTTTCAGCAAAAGCCCCCTGATCATCACGTCCTCGAACATTTCCACCAGCAACGGCGCCAGCATATCTGTAAATTTATTATAAAATTCCACCAGGAACCCATCCGGACCTCCACCTACATCTTCCCAATTGCCGCCTCCACCTCCTCTACCCCTATCGACTCCTCCAGCTCTGCCCTCTCCATTTCACCTACCCTTGGGCACTCTAACCTCCCCAAAAACTCCCTCATCTCCCGCTCATCCTCTAATGGCTCCGATTCATACAAATCCCTATAAAACTCCTCAAACACCTTGTTAATTTGCTCCGGGTCCACCACCAGCTCACCTGCCCTATCCTGAACCCGAACTATCTTCCTTGCCGTGGCTTGCCTGCGGAACTGACCTGCCAACATATGCCCTGCCTTCTCCCCGTACTCACAGACAGCCCCCTTCGCCCTTCTCAGCTGACGCATCGATTTCCCCGTGGACAGAAACTCAAGCTTCCCCTGCAACTCCTTCCTCTTCACCTGGAGTCCTTGATCTAGGTCCCCTGCATACCTCCCGTCTACCTCCAAAATCACTTCTATCAATCGTTGGAGTTTTCCCCTGTCCTCCTTATCCACTTTAGCTTAAATGAAATCACCTTCCCCTTCACCACTACCTTCAGAGCCTCCCAAACCACTGACGGTGAGACCTCCCCAGTGCAGTTGAACCCCACATACTGCTCAATCACCTTCCCCATTCTATCACAGAAACTCCGGTCTGTCTACAACCCCACATCCACCCTCCACCCTGGTTTCTGGGCCATCCCCTTCTCTAATACCACGTCCCTCCAGTTTGGAGCATGATCCAAAATCACCCTGTCCTCTTAACTACAGCCAAAAGCGCCTTTACCACCACACAAAAAAAATCAATCCTTGAGAATGCCTTGCGCACCGGGGAAAATAACAAGTAGTCCCGAACGCTTGGGTGTATAAATCTCCACGGGTCAACCCGTCCCGTCTCCCTCATAAGCCCAGTCAATGCCTTCGCACTCACCCATCCCCTCCCCCCCCCCCCCCCCACTCCCCCACTGATGGGGTCAGCGAGCACGGCTGGACCTGTCCACCCTCGGTTCCAGCACGGTGTTCCAATTTCCCTCCCCCCACCCAAAAATCAACCCATGTGTATCCAGGTACAGAATGGCAGCCAATGTTTTCTTCACAAACCATGTGTCATCCCAACTGGGGGCATATATGCTAACCAATGCCATCAACCTCCCCTCCAGCGGATCCATTATGATCATGTACCTGCCCCCGATCCGCCACCACATTCTCCATCTGATACCTCACTGGCTTGCCAGCCAAAATGGCTACCCCCCCAGGCCTACTATCAAACCTGAATGAAACACCTGGCATACCCAACCCTTCCTAAGCCTCATCACCCCTTCACCCTCAGATGGGTCTCTTGTAGCATCACCACATCAGCTTTCAAACTCTTCAAGTACAATAAAACTCTCGCCCTCTTCACCGGTCCCCCCAACCCTCTCACATTCCACGTTAGCATTCTGATCGGGGGCCTCTCACCCCCCCTCTATCTGCCATCACCACTATCCCAGGCCCCACCCATTCAGCAGGACCCGCCTCATCCCTTAGTCACCATCCCTTCCCAGAATCCCCCCATCCACTTCCTCTTGCAAATACCTCACCCAGTATCGATCCCCTTCCCCCACCATTCACATCTTCCAGGCCCATCGGAACCTGCCTGAGAGGCTCCAATGACTGAGGCCCCTCCCCCATCACACTCCGGTTCACGAGCTACCTTCGCTTGCTAGCGCAGTGATCCCTGCCACAGACCCTCCTCCTCTTCTCAAACACACTCTCAGCAACCCAGGACCCCCATGCCCAGGAGCTTCCAATCCCCCCACCCCACACTCCCACTAAAAGCAAACTTTAACCCCCACCCATACGGTCAGAGTGGGGAAACGATATCCACAGAACAAAAAAGGAACAGACCAAAAAGGAAAAAACACATAAAAAACCCAGTGAAAAAAAATCAAAGAAAAAAGATCCCAGTCCATACCGTTCAAGTCCAGATCCCAACTCTCAACTCAGTCCCAATCCTTCAGCCTTAACGAACGCCTCCATCACCGCCACCGTCTCAAAATAAAAGCCCTTCGAATTGTGAGTCACTCTCAGCTTTGCTGGATAGATCGCTCCGAATCTCACTCCGCTGCTGTACAGTGCCGCCTTCACCCATCCAAAGACTGCCCGCCTTCTCGCCAACCCCTCCATAAGATTTTGGTATATATGTGTACCAACGCCTTCCCACTTCATGTCCCGCTTCTGCTTCACCCAGCTCAAAATCTCTCCTTCACCTGGTAACTCTGGAAGCAGACCCTGATTGCCCTTGGTAGGTCATTCATTCTAGGCTTTTGCTGGAGTGACCGGTGGGCCCTGTCCAGCTCTTCCCCCTCCCCATCAACGTACCGAACAAGTCCGTAAAGTACTCGGTTGGCCACCAGCCCTCCACCCCCTCGGGCAAGACCACGATCCTCAAATTCTGTCTCCTTGACCTGTTCTGCAGCTCCTCCACTTTTGGCTCTTATCCTTTTATTGACCTCTGCTACCCTCCTCAGCTCCTCACCTATCGAGGTGAACTGGTCACTGTGTTACAACAGTGCCTCCTCCACCCCCTTCAACTTCTCTCCCTGCTCCCACACCTCAACCGGCGTACTCTTCAATGCAGCCTTTATCGGGCAAGCATCTTCTCCATCCACTCTTTGAGCGAGGTCATTATCTCCCCCCCGAAGCACCTCAAAATGTTTGGTGAATAGCCTATCAAACTCCCTCGATACCACCTCAGCCAGAGTCTCAACCATGATGGGAGCGGCTCCACCTGCCATTTTCCCTCTTGTTGGACTCTCAACAGAATTCGCCGGTGGACGTTCGCTCACCCCCTTCCTTCCGTGCCCTTTCTTCTGGAACTTTGACATTCCACCGATTCCTTAGAACTTCCCTCACCAACTCATCCAAAAATTACCCCTGAGACCGGGCATAAAAGACCCATAAAACAAAAATTCTAGCAGGTGCCATCCAACGTGTGACCTCCACCTATATGTCGCCACCGGAAGTCCCTGGGTAGAAGGTTTTGAACAGATTTTGGTAATCATTTTTCTACATTCTAGGTGGGAGCCGCCCTGCTAACCGAAGAATTAGCTAATGGGAGCATTGTTGAGGGGTTGGCTGCAGCTCATTACAGTAGTTCTGTTTTAGATAATGAGCTCAGTGTTTTTGTTTGTTTAGTTTAGTTTTATTAGAAGTAGGTTTTAGTTGTTTATGTTCGCCTTGCTATTATTTGTATACATATTTGGGTGTGACAGTGTCTGAAGGCGAGGACCAGGGGGGAGAGGGTGGGGGTTGTTTGCTGATGGTGACTGCAAATTTTTCTTTTGTTTAGTCTTGCGAGTGGTTTTGGTGGCCATCTTGAGTGGGCTCGGTTCCTGTACCTTCTCTGTATCTTGGATAATCCCTCTTGGTGAACTTTGGATTGGGGGTGGGGAGGCTGGGAGTAGGCCCAATTTATTTGGTCACCTTATATCAGGGTGTTGAATGACCCAGTAAAAAGATTGAGAGTATTTGCTCACCTTAAGAGTTTAAATGCCGTCATGGTGTTTCTGGAAGAGACTCATTTGCGGGTGAGAGGTCAGAGAAGGCTGTGGAAGTGGTGGGCGGGAAAAGTTTTTCATTCGAGCTTTGATGGCAGTGTTGACGTGCGGAAATTTGAACCAATATTTGTTTCCTGCCATTAAGATCTTGGCTAATGCCAATGGTGACATATTATTTTCTGTGGGTCTCTGGTGGACACCTCGGTGTTTCTGGTTAATATCTATGTTCCAAAATAGGACGATACGGATTTTATTAATGATCCCTGATTTCGATTCTCATCAGCTTATTTTGGGTGGTGACTTAAATTGTTGTCTGGATTGGTCCAGGCCCAAATCTCTGGCTCCATCAGGGCTTGCCTGAGCTTTGTTGTTTTTCATGGAACAGATGGGGGGGGGGGGGGGTAGAGGGCAGATCCCTGGCACTCTTTACACCCAGGTGCACCAGGTGCACTTGCATATCAACTTTTTTAGTGGTAGATATATCTCTCCTACCTTTGATGGCGGGGGGGGGGGGGGGGGGGGGGGGGGATGGGTTGCTCAGCGATTGCGAGTACCATACCCACATTTCATTGATTTAGCACTAGAATCAGGCCCCTCCCAGTTTCCGTCATGGAGGTTGGATACGACATTGTTAGCGGACAAGTGATTCTGTGAACACATGTCTGCTGCAATTGGGGAATGTATTAAATTAAATAAAAGTGAGTATGTCTCACCATCTACGCTGTGGGAAGCCCTGAAGATGGTTATCAGGGGGGAGATTTTGTCCTACAAAGTGCACATGGTGAATACATCGAGGGCACCATGGCTGGGGCTGGTGGACTCCATTCTTGAGGTGGAACACCAGTACTTGTGTACCCCAAACCCGATGTTGTTGGCAAGTAGGAAAAGCTGCACACATTTCGAGCTAGTGTCAACAGACGGAGATGTGGGTCAGCTGCCACACTGGAGGGGCATGTTTTATGAATACGGGGGGAAGGCCAGTCGCCTCTTAGCCCAACAGCTGAAGCGACAGGCGGCTTCCCTGGAGATTGTACAGGTACCTGACTCGAGCGGTAGCCTGGTTTCTGTTCCTCCTCAGGCCAATACGGTTTTTGAACGGTTCTATCAGGGCCTCTACAGATCGGAGCATCCAGCTGAGGGTTCAGTCGTGACTGATGTTTTGGACGTATTATCCATCCCAGATGTGGAAAGGGAGATGTGTGAGGGGTTGGAATTCCCTTTGGGCCCGAGAGGAAATTATGAAATGCATTGGGTTGATGCAGACTGTTAAACTCTTGGCTCTGATGGCTTCCTCATTGAGTTTTATAAGATATTTGCGGAGCAATTGGTATCAGGTGTTAAGCTACTTGCCAAAGTGCTGGCACTGCAGTTGGAGCCCTGCCTCCCAGGGATGATCTCAGAAGACCAGACAGGCTTCATTAAGGGTTGGTGATTGTCAGCCAATATATATGCTAAATGTTGTCCTTTTCCCCCTCCTCGGTGCCAGAACCAGAGGTGATTGGAGGTGATTGTTTCCCCAGATGCCGAAAAGGCATTTGATAGAGTGGAATGGGAGTATCTCTTTCAGATTCTTGGGAGGTTTGGATTTGGACACAAGTTTATATCCTGAATTTGTTTTATAAGTTCTGTAGTGGTTTTTATTCATTTATTTATTTTATTCATTTAATTTTTATTTTTTAAATTTATTTTATTCATTTTTTTTTACAAGTTTGGGGGGGGGGGTTTATTCATTTTTTTCATTTATTTTACTCACTTTATTTATTTATTTATTTACAAGTTCGGCGGGGGGGGGGGGTTTATTTGGTAAAATTTACAGGAAAAAAATTCAGAACTTTGGACAGATGGAGACTCCATACTTTCCGACACCGGAAGGCTTCACCTTCATCCAACAGGTTCCATTGGAGGAGTGTGTACGAGGGCCAAAGGGACCCAAAACCATTTCCTCCATTTTTGTCAACAGCAAACAAGGGAAAATGGTGGGACGCACAGGTCGGCCGGCGTGGAGCGAAGTTCGGCCAGCGTGGGTCGCAAAGGTTGGCCGGGTTGGGTCCTGAAGGTTGGTGGGTCGGTAAAAATGGGTCCCCGGAAAAAAAGTTTGAAGAACACTGATCTGGTATAAGCTCTGGAGAGAGAACAAACTTACTCAATAAAGCATTTACTTCAACTGGAAGACTACGAGCTTTATTCATACATAAGAAATAATACATGGTACCAGGTCTGGCTTCAGAATGCTGACTAGAAGATTTCACAAGATTCAGACAAAGGAAGATCGAAAAGAGAAGAAAACTCGTACCGGACATTCGACATGGGGAGACTTCGCTGATTCGATGGAGCTCGTTGGAACTCCACCACAGCTGGAAACAACCAATAATTTAAGTCATAATTGGAAAATTTTTAAACAAATGTTTGAAATATATATCGTAGCTAATGATTTGAATACGGCCTCTGTAGAAACAAAAATAGCACTGCTACTAGCAGGACATGAAGCTAGAGACATCTATAACTGCTTTAATTACTTGAAAGGTGAAGACAACAAGTAATACTCAAAAAATTTGAAGATCACTGTAACAGCAGTAACAATGCTGCTTTAAGATATTCAATGCTTGGAGACCAAATTGCACAGGGAATGAGTGAAGCGAAACTCAAACAATCATTACCACAACAGAAAGGTTTAACGCTGGAAATCATGATTGAAAAGTGCAGATCGCAAGAAAAAAATAACATTAAGTTTTTACCATGAAAGAACGCCGAAAACGTTCTTCTCCACAGGTCTAAAGAAGTTAAAATGGCGTCTGAGCACATTTTAAACTGCCTGGGGAACAAAAAGCACAAATCTGGTTCTGCGCAGGCGCAGTAAACTGCAGCCACTCATGCGCAGTTGAAAATAGCCATTTTGTGCGAACACCAGCCTGTGCATGCACAAGGCGCGCATGCGGAATAAGGATGCAATTGAATAAGGATGTTTTGGACGCAGATCGTTCTGCACATGCGGAAGTCGTGCATGCACAGTCAGAAAAAGATCGAACACCGTTCGAAGATGGATCTGTGCATGTGCATGGCGTGCATGCGCAGTTGAAGAAAAAGGGCACACAGTAAAGTAAAATCGATGTGCGCATGCGCAATCGATTAGTACGTATGATGTCATGAGCGTCATGACATCAGAAGACTGAGACCACGCTCACTTAAAGGTGAATTGTCCAAAAATCACAAACAAGACTCTTAAAGGCTCAAAACCCAAAAGTTCAACCTCAAAAGGCACAACATTGCCTGAACTTCTGCCAGCAGTTGAAAATAACTTCCACAGCACCTCTGAACTAGCAATTTGCAGCACAAAAGGTGAAGCGCTCAATAACAAATCCAAAGCCAAAGAAAATGATTTTTTAAATTAAAAGTGAAATGCTCAATAACAAATCCAAAACCAGAGAAGATGATTTGTTTATCAAAGAATATGACTCAGACATGGCTGAGTTGTTCGGATATGATAATAATAGCATCAGCAACACGGTTGAAAAGCTCAACAAGACTCTACTCATGGTAGATGAATCCAATATCATGATGCAATGGCAGATCGTCGACACATTGGATGACAGCAACCTGTCAAATACCCAAGAAGAAAATAACACCCCACAGCGAGTACTGACCGATTCCGTTGAGAGAGCACAGATCGACTCCGTTGAGAGATCACTGATAGACTCCGTTGAGAGAGCACAGATCGACTCCATTGAGAGAACACTGTATGATTCCACACAGAGAGTGATGAAAGACTCCACAGTGAGAGCGATGCAAGCCTCCACAGAGAGCTCGTTGACAGACTCCAAAATGGAAGCAACTAAAGACTCCATAGCGAAATCCATGTATGAACAAGACCATGAAGGTCTATCCACCTTATCTGAGCAACCAGAAGCAGACTATGAAAATCTACCAAGCTCATGTGAACAATAAAATGACTATGAAAGTCTACCCAGCACACATGAACAACAAGAAGACGATGGATGTCCAACCACTGAATGTACAAATAGTGACACAGTGATCACAATCAGCATACACAATGTACAAGATCACAGTGAGACTGACAGATCTCAGCTTGTCTTTACAGAAGCACTCAACAATCAGAGTAAAACTACTCATGAGTCCAGTGAGACCGTATCAATTAAAACCTCATCCACTCTTGACAACCCACAAGACACTGAAATCTTGACGATGTTGACTCCAGAGGTGGAGCACCAAAAAGTCAACGCAGAAGCAAATCAACCTGGAATGACTCCAGAAGAGGAGCACGAAGAGATCAACGATGAAGCAAATCAAGCAGAAATTACTCCAGAAGAGGAGCAACAAGGAATCAACGAGGAATCACATCAACCACGAATGACTGATATGACCAGAATTAATGCAACATCAGATCATTCTCACAATCCTCAAGTCGAAACGCTCAATGAAACGTCAGATATCACAAAGGACACTGATACCAACAACTTTGAGAATGATTCAAATCATCCACATGGAACAGTCATTGAGCGCAACAAGAACAACAAAAACCACAAAAACAACAAGAAGCACAACAAAGATAACAATAAAAACAACAAGAACAACAAAAACAACAAGAAGAAGCATCACAAAGACAACAGAAACAACAAGCCCACAAAAACAACAAAAAGAACAACGGAAACAACAAAGACAGAAACAACAGAAACAACAAAAACAACAACAATGAAACAATGACCTGTACAACATGGTACAACTCTGCACATGAAGGACAATGTAACAGCAAAACAAGCAAACCAGTTTTCAAGGCAGATGACATACAGAATCAATACCGCAAGCACAGGAAAAAGTCCAGGTCCGACAACAAAGATGACATACAGAATCAATACTGCAAGCACAGGAAAAAGTCCAGGTCAGCCAACAAAAGTTATTCGACCACTCAAACACCTCATGATGACCTGTTGGTTACTTAAACACAAGAACACTGACGATGTTCACAAATAAATTACAATATCAACATCACCTCATCAACAACAGAAGAAGACAGAAACTCAACCGAATAAATTCATAATTTTTAAATTAAGATTGGACTCATAAATATTAATTGGCTTTGTATAATTCTCAATATCATCACAACTTGTACATATCATGATTAATCTACCTGTTTTGTACAATTTTCTTCAACAAAGTACAGAAAATATGTAAAAAGAAAAAAGGGGGGATGTAGTGATCAGCATCACTGTATACACACAAGGGGTTAACGTAAATACACTACAACTAAGTAACCACTAGAGGGAGCACTAGAGATGTATAAAATAGACAGTCAAAAGCCAGGAGTGGTCTCTTCACAGGAACGGCAGCTAGTGACCAGACACAGACAGACAGCTCAGATGTAACATCTAGTATAAGCTCTGGAGGGAGAACAAACTTACTCAATAAAGCATTTACTTCAACTGGAAGACTACAAGCTTTATTCAGACATAAGAAATAATAGATGTGTTGGGAGATGGCCTGATTCTTTATATTATGGACCCAGTATCCATTATTGATTGATTGATTTGACTGATTCGATATATTGTAACATATACTGAAGTACAGTGAAAAGTATTTTTCTGCAGACTAAGGATCGTACACAGTACATACATAAAATAAAAAATAAAGATATAAATAATTTTTATTGTCACAAATAGGCTCACATTAACATTGCAATGAAGTTACTGTGAAAAGCCCCTAGTCGCTATATTCCAGTGCCTATTCGGGTGCACGAAGGGACAATTCAGAATTCTCAGCTGGTATTGGAATTGAACCCGCGCTGCTGGACTTGTTCTGCATCACAAACCAGCTGTCTAGCCCACTGAGCTAAACAAAAGAATAATCAACAGAGTACATTGACAAATGGTACATCGACAAACAGTGATTGGTTACAAGGAACAAGGGGCCAAACAAAGCAAATATATGAACAAGAGCAGCATAGGGTGTCTTGAATAGTATTCTTACAGAGAACAGCTCAGTCCGAGGGGAGTCGTTGAGGAGTCTTGTAGCTGTGGGGAAGAAGCTGTTCCTATGTCTGGATGTGCGGGTCTTCAGACTTCTGTACATGCTGCCTGATGGAAGGGTCTGGAAGAAGACAATGCCTGGGTGGGAGGGGTCTCTGATAATGCTGTCTGCCTTCCTGAGGCAGTGGGAGGTGTATACAGAATCAACGCGAGGTTGGCAAGCTTGTCTGATGAGTTGGGTTGAGTTCACCACACTCTGCAGTTCCTTGCGATCTTGGGCTGAGCAGTTGCCATACCAAGCTGTGATGCAGCCGGATAGGATGCTCTCTATCGCACATCTGTAGAAGTTTGTGAGAGTCGATGCAGACACGCCGAATTTCTTTAACTTCCGGAGGAAATAGAGACGGTGTTGGGCTTTCTTGACTGATGCATCAACGAGAGTAGACCAGGACAGACTGTTGGTGATGGTGATGCCCAAGCTATTGACCATCTCCACTTCGGAGTCATTGATGCAGACGGGAGTGTGTGTCATGCTATGCTTCCTGAAGTTGATGAGCAGTTCCTTGGTCTTTCCAACATTTAGAGAGAGGTTGTTTTCGGTACACCATGCAACCAAGAGATTTATCTCCCTTCTGTAGTCTGATTTGTCATTGTTTGGACGAGATGATGAAGTTGCTTGGAAATTTGGGCTTTCTCTGGGTAAAAGTTAAACTTGGATAGGAGTGAATGCTTCCCAGTTAACACCTCTGGGAGGAAAGGCCATCTGGGCATGTCACCTGTTTGCCTCACCAGAACTAGCTTTCGTATTCTGGGTATTCGGATGGCCCATGATTAGGCCTTGTTTCATAAATTAAGTTATACTAGTCTGGTTAATAGTGTCAAATCTAACTTACAGAAGTGGGATAACCTCCCCCTGTCCTTGGTGGGCAGGGTTCAAATCAAATATTACAATCTGCTCCTGAGGTATTTATTTTTGTTCAATGTCTCCCCGCTTTTCTCCCAAGTCCTTCTTTGTCAAAGTTAATAAATTAGTGTTCTCATTTATTTGGGTGGGTAAGACCCAAGGATCCATGGGGTGTTGCTCCAGACAGACAGGCAGGCAGGAGGCTTGGCTCTACCCATTTTATTATTTTACTATTGGGCTGCCAATATTCAGACAGTATTGTTGTGGTTCAGTGATCTGGCTTCCATTTGGCGACAAATGGAGGTGAGTTCCTGCAAGGTTTCGAGACTTGGTGCAAAAGTAACCACACCATTGCCTTTCGCTCCAGTAAGATTTTCCCTGAATCCGGTTGCGGTGTCCATTCTGAGAATCTGGAAGTAGTTTAGGTAGCATTTTTCCCCCTTTCCCCTTGGCACCTGTTGAAGAGGATTTTGTCTTTGGCTGTGTCTGGTGAGGGTACTATTTTGTGCATAAACAGCCAGATCCTCTCAGCGGAGTCAGCTGTTGAATGAGGTAAAGGTGAAATGGGAGGGTGGGTTGGGCTGCATTCTGGATAATGAGGTATGGAACGAAGGTCTTTCACAGAATCAACTCCATGTTCTAATGTGCTCAGCTTAGTCTGATCTAACTCAAGGTGGTGCACAAGGCGCAGCTGACTAAAGCGAGGATGGGCGGATTCTTCTCTGGGGTGGAGGGCAGGTGTGAGCGTTGTTCTTGGGGAGCCGGCTAACCACATTCACATGTTCTGGTCTTGTCCCAAGTTAATAAACTTTTGGACCTTTCTTCAACATCATGTCAGAGATACTTAATGTTGATCTGGGCCATTTTCGGGGCATCAGACTCGCCGGTGCCGCAGACAGGAGTGAAGGCAGATGTCCTTGCCTTTTCCTTGTTAATAGCCCGGAGACGGGTTTTGCTTGGGTGGAAGTCTCCTAATTCACCTATTTCAGCCTGGTTGGGTGACCTCATGTCGTTCGTACATTTGGAGGAGGTCAACTACACCATTAGGGGGTCGGTGAAAGGGTTCTTTCTCAGATGGAAGCCATTCATTTCCTTTTCTTAAAGAGCTAGTCACCGTCAGTTGTTAAGGGGTTTAGGCAGCACGGTAGCATTGTGGTTAGCACAATTGCTTCACAGCTCCAGGGTCCCAGGTTTAATTCCCGGCTTGGGTCACTGTCTGTGCGGAGTCTGCACATCCTCCTCGTGTGTGCGTGGGTTTTCTCTGGGTGCTCCGGTTTCCTCCCACAGTCCAAAGATGTGCAGGTTAGGCCATGATAAATTGTCCTTCGTGTCCGAAATTGCCCTTAGTGTTGGGTGGGGTTACTGGGTTATGGAGATAGGTGGAGGTGTGGGCTTGGGTAGGATGCTCTTTCCAAGAGCCGGTGCAGACTCGATGGGCCGAATGGCCTCCTTCTGCACAGTAAATTCTATGAAAGTTTAGTTTTTTTGGGTTAGGTTAATAGGTGCGTTTTCGTGTTAATCTTGTTTTATGTTTATTGTGTAATTCTGGTTGGTTCTTTTGTATTGTTTTGTTTTTTATGGAAATTTTTATAAACATATTAAGAAAAAGAGGTTACATAGGAACAAAGGACCTAGGAATGCCCTGCCTGCAACAGTAGTGGACTCGCCAACACTAAACGCATTCAAATGGTCATTGGATAGGCATATGGATGATAAGGGAATAGTGGAGAGGGTCTTTAGAAGGGTTTCACAGGACGGTGCAACATCGTGGGCCAAAGGGCCTGTACTGCGCTGTAATGTTCTATGTTCTATGTTCTATAGGAGCAGCGATATGTTCTATAGAGCTTTCCAACCTTCCCAATGTACTGTACCATTCAACAAGGTCATGGCTGAACTGATTCTGTTCTCACCTCTACTACTGTATTTTCCTGTCTACCACAACACCCTTCCCCCCACCCCCACCCCAATGCCATCTATGCCTGCCGCACCTATAACCCTTGCTTCCCTTGTCTATCAAAAATCTAACTCAGCCTTGAATGACTTCAATGGCCCAACCTCCACTGCATTCTGGGCTAGAGAATTCCATTGACTAATGATCCACTGAGAGATAACATTGCTCCTCATCCCCCTATTAAAAGGGAGACCTCTTCTGTATAAACTGTACCCCCTAGTTCTAGACTCCCCCACAAGAGGAAACACCTTCCAAGCATCCATCCTGTCAAGGATCTTATATGTTTCAAAAAGATCACCTCTCAATCTTCTAAACTCCAATGGGCAGAGGCCCAACCGGTGCAACATACCTTCACAAAAAAAACCCTATGTAATGATATGTATATAGGCAAGTTAGTGACGGGTTAATTATTACATCTCTGTGTAATTCTAACATTAGAGGGCACCTCTATATATAAATCAGACCTCAGGGAATGCTGGGTTGTTAGCAAAGGAGAAAGCTAGAGAACAGCACAAGGGGTAGATTAGATTAGAGAGAGTTAACACAAGGTTAGATCACAGTATAATTAGTGACTATTTAGATTATTGATTACTGCTAGACAGATTCAATATTACTTTATTATTAACTATAGCTCAGTAGCGTGTGCAAACTTCATTTAATTAATCGTTATGCAATAAATTTGTTTTATTTCAATCTAATGATTGGTGGATTCTTTGTCATCAACTCAACGGACCATTCTAGATCAAAAGGCAAAGAACACGACATATTACCACCAAGGGTAATGTAATGCCCTGCATCCCAGGTATGAGTTAAGATAACCTTCTCTGAATAGATTCTAACAAAATTATATCCTTTTACAAATAAGGAGACCAAAGCTGTACTCAGTACTCGAGATGTGACCTCACAACTGCAGTCAAATGTCACACCTTTTATATTTCATTTCCTGGCAATAAGTGTCAATATTCCATTTGCCTTCCTAATCACATGCTGTCCCTGCATACTAACCTTTTGTGATTCATGTATCAGGACACCCAGATCCCTCTGTACCACCAAGTTCTGTAAGCTCTTTCCATTTAAATCATGCACTGCTTTTCTAATCTTCCTGCCAAAGTGGACATGTTTATATTTTCCCACATTATACTCCATTTGCTACACTTTTGCCCACTCACTTAACTTATCTACATACCTTCCTGTCTTAGGGGAGATGATGGCATTGGGGTAATGTCACTGTTCTAGTAATCCTAAGGCCCAGGTTAAAGCTCTGGGTTCAAATTCCAATACAGCAGCATATATAATTTAAACTGAATTAATAAATGGCTATTTTCCCATCCGTTGGAACCCTTCCAGAGTCTAAAGAATTTTGGAAGAATATAACCAATGCCTCTACTATCTCTGCAGTAACTTATCTCAAGACCCTAGGTTATAGGTCATCAGGTCCGAACAACTTGTCAGCCTTTAGGTCTAATAACTTTCCCTGTACATTTTCACTGATGATGGTGATTAAGTTCCTCCTTCCCGTTCATGCCTCCATTTTCTAGAACACGAAGGAAGTTTTCTAAGTCTTTTGCAATTAAGGCAGGCACAAAGGGGCGATTCTCCGAGCCCCGTGCCGGGCCTGAGAATCGCCGCCACTGCGCCACGACGCCCCTATGCCGGCGTGCGATTCTCTGAGGTGCGGAGAATCGGTGCCATTTACACTGGCGCATTTGCCGTGGAATCGGCAGGGCCATCGATTCTCCGGCCCGGATGGGCCAAGCGGCCGCTACGATACAACGTCCCGCCTGTGCCGTTCACCCCTGGTCGCTGCCAGTGGGAACTCTGCGGGAACGGTTGGGGGGTGGCCTGTGGGGGGGGGGGGGGAGGGGGCTGGGAGGGGTGCTCCGTCCTCGGGGGTAGCCTCCGATGGTCCACCGATCGGCGGGTCGGCCTCTCCCCCCCGGGACTACCTCCTGGCGTGGCCGACCCCTGAACATCGACCCCACGTTGGCCGGGGCTGGCGTGAAACGAAGTCCCCCTGCATGCGCAGGTTGGCACGGCCCAACTGCGCATGCGTGGGTTGGCACGGCGCCCATTTGGTGCGGGGGCCAGAATCGTACGTAACCGGGCCCGGTTCGCGCCGTCGTGAAACGCGACGGCGTTTACGACAACGTTAACTCTTGGGCCCAATATTGGACAATCGCCCCCAAAATTCCTGTTTAACGCTTCTGCCATTTTTTGTTTTCCATTTTCAAATTCCCCAGACATACTCTCTGGAGGACCAGCACTAATCTTAGTTACTCTTTTCTTTTTAAGTAGATCTAGAAACTTACTATTTGTTTTATGTTTCTAGTTAGCTTTCTGCCATACTCTAATTCTTTTCCCTTTATTACTATTCCCTGTTGGTCCTCAAAACCATACTGTTCTAAGAAATTGTCTCGCAATACACTCTGTGCACTCATTTTCCAGCCGACCTTTGCCAATCAGATTTATCCAAATTCCATGTAAATTAAAATTACCCATGATTTAAAAACCCAGGCAGATACGGTGAGAACATTGGAGGAGGAGGACAGACAGTTGGAGGAGGGCAGACAGTCGGAGGAGGGCAGACAGTCGGAGGGCAGACAGTCGGAGGAGGGGCAGACAGTCGGAGGAGGGCAGACAGTCGGAGGAGGGCAGACAGTCGGAGGAGGGCAGGCAGTGGAGGAGGGCAGACAGTCGGAGGAGGGCAGAGAGTCGGAGGAGGGCAGAGAGTTGGGGAGGGCAGACAGTCGGAGGAGGGCAGACAGTCGGAGGGCAGACAGTCGGAGGAGGGCAGACAGTCGGAGGAGGGCAGACAGTTGGAGGAGGGCAGACAGTCGGAGGAGGGCAGACAGTGGGAGGAAGGCAGACAGTCGGAGGGCAGACAGTCGGAGGAGGGCAGACAGTCGGAGGAGGGCAGACAGTCGGAGGAGGGCAGGCAGTGGAGGAGGGCAGACAGTCGGAGGAGGGCAGAGAGTCGGAGGAGGGCAGAGAGTTGGGGAGGGCAGACAGTCGGAGGAGGGCAGACAGTCGGAGGGCAGACAGTCGGAGGAGGGCAGACAGTCGGAGGGCAGACAGTCGGAGGAGGGCAGACAGTCGGAGGAGGGCAGACAGTTGGAGGAGGGCAGACAGTCGGAGGAGGGCAGACAGTGGGAGGAAGGCAGACAGTCGGAGGAGGGCAGACAGTCAGAGGAAGGCAGACAGTCGGAGGGCAGACAGTCGGAGGAGGGCAGACAGTCGGAGGAGGGCAGACAGTCGGAGGAGGGCAGACAGTCGGAGGAGGGCAGACAGTGGGAGGAGGGCAGACAGTCGGAGGAAGGCAGACAGTCGGAGGAGGGCAGACAGTCGGAGAAAGGCAGACAGTCAGAGTAGGGCAGACAGTCGGAGGAGGGCAGACAGTCGGAGGAGGGCTGAGAGTTGGGGAGGGCAGACAGTCGGAGGAAGGCAGACAGTCGGAGGAAGGCAGACAGTCGGAGGGCAGACAGTCGGAGGAGGGCAGACAGTCGGAGGAAGGCAGACAGTCGGAGGAGGAGGGCAGACAGTCGGAGGAGGGCAGAGAGTCGGAGGAGGGCAGACAGTTGGAGGAAGGCAGACAGTCGGAGGAGGAGGGCAGACAGTCGGAGGAGGGCAGACAGTCGGAGGAGGGCAGACAGTGGGAGGAGGGCAGACAGTCGGAGGAAGGCAGACAGTCGGAGGAAGGCAGACAGTCAGAGGAGGAGGGCAGACAGTCGGAGGAGGGCAGAGAGTTGGGGAGGGCAGACAGTCGGAGGAGGGCAGACAGTTGGAGGAGGGCAGAGAGTCGGGCGGGGCAGAGAGTCAGGGGAGAGCAGACAGTCGGAGGAGGGCGGAGAGTCAGTGGGGGGAGAGAGTCGGGACGGGCAGAGAGTCGGAGGAGGGCAGAGAGTTGGGGAGGGCAGAGAATCAATGGGGGCAGAGAATCGGAGGAGGGCAGAGTGTCGGGCGAAGCAGAGAGTCGGGACGGGCAGAGAGTCGGGACGGGCAGAGAGTCGGGAAGGGCAGAGAGTCGGGACGGGGGAGTCGGGAAGGGCAGAGAGTCGGGAAGGGCACAGAGTTGGGAACGGCAGAGAATCAGTGAGGGCAGAGAGTCGGGAAGGGCAGAGAGTCGGGACGGGCAGAGAGTCGGGAAGGGCAGAGAGTCGGGAAGGGCAGAGAGTCGGGAAGGGCAGAGAGTCGGGACGGGCAGAGAGTTGGGAACGGCAGAGAATCAGTGAGGGCAGAGAGTCGGGAAGGGCAGAGAGTCGGGAAGGGCAGAGAGTCGGGACGGGCAGAGAGTCGGGACGGGCAGAGAGTCGGGAAGGGCAGAGAGTCGGGAAGGGCAGAGAGTCGGAAAGGGCAGAGAGTTGGGAACGGCAGAGAATCAGTGAGGGCAGAGAGTCGGGAAGGGCAGAGAGTCGGGACGGGCAGAGAGTCGGGAAGGGCAGAGAGTCGGAAAGGGCAGAGAGTTGGGAAAGGCAGAGTCGGGAAGGGCAGAGAGTCGGGAAGGGCAGAGAATCAGTGAGGGCAGAGAGTCGGGAAGGGCAGAGAGTCGGGAAGGGCAGAGAGTCGGAAAGGGCAGAGAGTTGGGAAAGGGCAGAGTCGGGAAGGGCAGAGAGTCGGGAAGGGCAGAGAGTCGGGAAGGGCACAGAGTTGGGAACGGCAGAGAATCAGTGAGGGCAGAGAGTCGGGAAGGGCAGAGAGTCGGGGGGAGAGCAGAGAGTAGGGGGGAGAGCAGAGAGTCGGGATGGGCAGAGTGTCGGGGGAAGGGCAGGGAGTAGGGGGAAGGGCAGAGAGTCGGGGGAGAGCAGAGAGTCGGGAAGGGCAGAGAGTTGGGAAAGGCAGAGAGTCGGGAAGGGCAGAGAGTCGGGAAGGGCAGAGAGTCGGGAAGGGCAGAGAGTCGGGAAGGGCACAGTGTTGGGAACGGCAGAGAATCAGTGAGGGCAGAGAGTCGGGAAGGGCAGAGAGTCGGGAAGGGCAGAGAGTCGGGAAGGGCAGAGAGTTGGGAAAGGCAGAGAGTAGGGAAGGGCACAGAGTCAGGAAGGGCACAGAGTCGGGAACATAAGAACATAAGAACATAAGAACTAGGAGCAGGAGTAGGCCATCTGGCCCCTCGAGCCTGCTCCACCATTCAATTAGATCATGGCTGATCTTTTGTGGACTCAGCTCCACTTTCCGGCCCGAACACCATAACCCTTAATCCCTTATTCTTCAACAAACTATCTATCTTTACCTTAAAAACATGTAATGAAGGAGCCTCAACTGTTTCACTGGGCAAGGAATTCCATAGATTCACAACCCTTTGGGCAAAGAAGTTCCTCCTAAACTCAGTCCTAAATCTACTTCCCCTTATTTTGAGGCTATGTTCCCTAGTTCTGCTGTCACCCGCCAGTGGAAACAACCTGCCCGCATCTATCCTATCTATTCCCTTCATAATTTTAAATGTTTCTATAAGATCCCCCCTCATCCTTCTAAATTCCAACGAGTACAGTCCCAGTCTACTCAACCTCTCCTCATAATCCAACCCCTTCAGATCTGGGATTAACCTAGTGAATCTCCTCTGCACACCCTCCAGCGCCAGTACGTCCTTTCTCAAGTAAGGAGACCAAAACGGAACACAATACTCCAGGTGTGGCCGCACTAACACCTTATACAATTGCAACATAACCTCCCTAGTCTTAAACTCCATCCCTCTAGCAATGAAGGACAAAATTCCATTTGCCTTCTTAATCACCTGTTGCACTTGTAAACCAACCTTACCTTCTGTGACTCATGCACTAGCACACCCAAGTCTCTCTGAACAGCGGCATACTTTAATATTTTATCGTTTAAATAATAATCCCGTTTGCTGTTATTCCTACCAAAATGGATAACCTCACATTTGTCAACATTGTATTCCATCTGCCAGACCCGAGCCCATTCACTTAACCTATCCAAATCCCTCTGCAGACTTCCTGTATCCTCTGCACTTTTCGCTTTACCACTCATCTTAGTGTCATCTGCAAACTTGGACACATTGCCCTTGGTCCCCAACTCCAAATCATCTATGTAAATTGTGAACAATTGTGGGCCCAACACGGATCCCTGAGGGACACCACTAGCTACTGATTGCCAACCAGAGAAACACCCATTTATCCCAACTCTTTGCTTTCTATTAATTAACCAATCCTCTATCCATGCTACTACTTTACCCTTAATGCCATGAGTCTTTATCTTATGCAGCAACCTTTTGTGTGGCACCTTGTCAAAGGCTTTCTGGAAATCCAGATATACCACATCCATCGGCTCCCCGTTATCTACTGCACTGGGAATGTCCTCAAAAAATTCCACTAAATTAGTTAGGCATGACCTGCCCTTTACGAACCCATGCTGCGTCTGCCCAATGGGACAATTTCTATCCAGATGCCTCGCAATTTCTTCCTTGATGATAGATTCCAGCATCTTCCCTACTACCGAAGTTAAGCTCACTGGCCTATAATTTCCTGCTTTCTGCCTACCTCCTTTTTTAAACAGTGGCGTCACGTTTGCTAATTTCCAATCCACCGGGACCACCCCAGAGTCTAGTGAATTTCGGTAAATTCGGAACAGTAGAGAATCAGTGAGGGCAGAGAGTCGGGAAGGGCACAGAGTCGGGAATGGTAGAGAATCAGTGAGGGTAGAGAGTTGGGAAGGGCAGAGAGTCGGGGGCAGAGCAGAGAGTAGGGGGAAGGGCAGAGAGTCGGGACGGGCAGAGTGTCGGGGGAAGGGCAGGGAGTAGGGGGAAGGGCAGAGAGTTGGGGGGAGAGCAGAGAGTTGGGGGGAGAGCAGAGAGTTGGGAAGGGCAGAGCGTCGGGAAGGAAAGAGCGTCGGGAAGGGCAGAGAGTTGGGAAGGGCAGAGCGTCGGGAAGGGCAGAGAGTCAGGAAGGGCAGAGCGTCGGGAAGGGCAGGGAGTCGGTAAGGGCAGAACGTCGGGAAGGGCAGAGATTTGGGGGGAGAGCAGAGAGTCGGGAAGAGCAGAGAGTCGGGAAGAGCAGAGAGTCGGGAGAGGGCAGAGATTTGGGGAAAGGGCAGAGAGTTGAGGGAGGGCAGAGAGAGGGCAGAGAGTTGGGGGGTAAGATGGTCGGGCCAATGTTATTGGTTTTGCTTCTCTAATTGTCCAATGGAGAATTTTGTTAAATTGGAAGGCAGACACACCACCAGGAGTGGCAGCCTGATTGGGGGAACTTTATGACTTTCTGCTTTTAGAAAAGATCAAATTTGAGTTAAGGGGGTCGGAGGAAGGATTCGAGACACGAGTTGAGGGGGCAGAAAATCAGGGGGAAAGAGTTGGGGGGGCAGAGAGTTGGGGAGCAGGGAGTTGGGGGGGCAGAGAGTTGGGGGGCAGACAGTTGGGTGGCAGAGAGATCTGTTGTCTCGCTACCCTGGAGTTACCTTCTCGAATAATTTCTGTGTAGCTATTCAGGTAAGTAAGACTCACTTCGCCCGGCGCGATCTGGACCTTGTCTTCGCTGTGTGAGATCCAGATCTGAATATTTAAATGGGCCTAATGGCTGTACCTGGGAGACCTCGCCAGGGCGGCATTTAGTATTGGTCCACATAAATGTGGACCAGATGTAATGGCACCTGGAGGGGGCGGGTCTCCCATGCCAATGGGACCCCTGGGTGGGCAGGGACAGGGCAGGGTAGTACCCTGACACCTGGGCACCTTGGCACTGACATCCAATGGCAGTGCCTGTGGGCACCCTGAAATGCCACCCAGGGTGCCAGACAGGGAGTGCCAGGATGCCCAGGTGCCAGGTTGGCACTGCCGGAAGTCGGGCCCAGGAGGGGGGGGGGGGGGGGTCCCGGCAGCCCTCCCCAAGGGCGGTGAGGGAGAGTGTTGAAAAAGCAAGGGGGGGGAGAGATTGTGGCTGCCAGACAAAATGGCGCTCCGATCTGTGAGAACCGAGATCTGCTCGCCAGCAGGAAATTCCTCCAAGTGCAGCCTTAGCAGAGAGAGTCTTCCCGAGGCCAGATAAATGGCAAAGTGCCGCAGGCTAGCAGGGTGTTTCTCAGTTCTGCAGCCACCGAGAAACACCCCACTAAACGCACCAATCAGCAGAGTTTAACTTCACCCTGCTGAATCAACCCATTGTCTGGTGGGAATGCAATAATTGGTTTTAATTGAGTCTTGTGGCCACCCCACTTTAGTTGACCATTAAATTGTAGTGTATGATTTTTATTTCCTGTACAAGAAAGTAAACTTTTACGATAAAGTAAAAAGATCAATATGGTTAACATATACATCTGACATCTGTCTATCCTTTACTTTAATAAAACCGTTTGTTTTAATTGTAGCCTATAAGGTTGTATTTAAGTCTGAAGAGACACTTGGGACAAATTTGTTCAGGATTTCCTCCTTTGCCACCATTACTTTGGGGAAGGTTCAATAGACGCGAGATGAACACAAATGTATATTGTTAGCGGAATTACGAGTTGAGTTCGTCAGACCGTGTGAAACTTTAACAAAATAACTTTATTTGCCACATGCATGTGACAGAGCTAAAACTTAGTTGTCTTAGCTGCAGCTTGGTTCAAGTCGTCTTGGCCCATTAAGCCGTCTTACACATTTTGTACAGGTTTGGATAGTCAGACTAATTCAAAAGAATGCAAGGTGATTCAAAGTACTACAATACAATCGATTATTGATACCGGCAGTTTGATGAAGTTACAGTCACTCCCCTGATTAGATGATGTGGATACATTGCCTGACGTACTCTACTTCTAATCGTTCAGTGGACACATCCAGTCCATCTGCTTTGTATGACAAAGGAACGTCCTTTAGACAATCAGCCCATAATGAGGTGGTAATGCTCTGTTACATGTATATGGGTGGGTGCACACTGACTCTCCCAGACATTCAGGAGCCAGGCTGAATGTTTCCGATTTGTAGGCTTGGCAATGTGTTACCTGAGATATGCCTGTGTGTAGTATGCTAATTTGAGTTTGTCCATATTTTGAGTTTTAGAGGTTGTCAGGTTAACCCTTTCCAGGCATTTCCTTCCCTGCTGTCCCATGTGGACCTCAAATACTCCATTTTACCCACTACATAGAATTTACAGTGCAGAAGGAGGCAATTTGGCCCATCAGGTCTGTACCGGCCCTTGGAAAGAGCACCCCACTCAAGCCCACACCCCACCCTCCCAGTAACCCAGTAACCTGTCATGTGAGAGTACCTTTAAGAAATGGATGTTTAAGCAATGTACCTTTAAGAAATGGAGCAGCTCATATTACTGAAGTGGTGGCAGAGGGTGGGGGTAGCTGAGTTGAGCTCACTTCTGCTTTTAGTTTCAGTTTGAGAGAGCAGCTGAAAAGTGCCTGGCTGGTTTGCTGAGAGCTGCATGAAGAAAAAGAGCTTGGGTGTGTCTGCGTTTGCAGTGAGCTGGATCTGCTGTGATCTCTGCCATGAAAGACTTTCTCTGAATCATTTGGGTGATTTGAAGTCATAATAGTAATGTCTTTAACCTGATGTGTTTCTGTTGTTAAAGGTGAAGTCTTTTGGAGGTTTGAAGGAACATTTTGAGGGATTATTTAGTGTTGTATTGTTTTCTGGGTTATCTTTGAAGTATGCAGTGCCAGGGTACACCCTGCCCAAAGGGCATGCAACTGGAGTCCTCCAATCCCCTGGGAGACCCCCTTGAGCGCCATTCTGCCTGGTCCATGTTTGTGGAGACCTTTTTTTTTCAAAATATATACTTTATTCATAAATTCTCTAATAAACATTACAGAACCTTTCGAATTGTTGTGACTGTACATTTCCATCAAAGTTACATATTCACTTGGCTATCTTACATTCAATTGAGATGACATTCTGCACGTTTCCCTGTTTACTTTACAATTCTTTCATAAGTATTTACATCGTCATGTTTCTTTCAATGCCTTTATACATTGGAGTGTTAATGACCCAGACCGAGGGGTTTTACACTGTTACCCACCCCTCGGTGTACATTTGCTGGTGAGACCTTATACAGTGGCCTTTCCCCATTGCGCTTTGGCGGCAGCTGCCCAAAGCTTGAGTGCGTCCCTCAGCACGTAGTCCTGGACCTTGGAATGTGCCAGTCAGCAACACTTGGTCGAGGACAGTTCTTTGCACTGGAAGATCAGCAAGTTTCAGGCAGACCAAAGAGCGTCTTTCACCGAGTTGATGGCCTTCCAACAGCAGTTGATGTTTTTCTCGGTGTGTGTCCCTGGAAACAGTCCGTAGAGCACAGAGTCCTGTGTCACAGGGCCGCTCGGGATGAACCTTGACAAATACCACTGCATCTCTCTCCAGACCTTCTTTGCAAAGGAACATTCTATAAGGAGGTGGGTGACCATCTCATCTGTCCTGCAGCCACTCTGAGGGCAGCGTGCAACGTTGCTGGGCCTTCGGGTGTACATGAAGGATCTGACAGGTAGGGCCCTTCTCACCACCTGCCAAGCTAGGTCTTGGTGCTTGTTTGAAAGTTCTGGTGATGAGGCGTTCTGCCAGATGACTCTGACAGTCTGCTCAGGGAACCATCCAACGTCCTCCACAGTCTCCTTTTCCCTGAGGGCCTCGAAGAAATTACGTGCTGACCACTGCTTCATTGCCTTGTGGTCAAAGGTGTTTTTCTTAAAAAAAATTCCACGAGGGACAGGTGGTACGGCACGGTCCAACTACTTGGAACGTTCCGCGGCAATGAGGCCAGACCCATCCTTTGTAACACCGGGGACAGGTATGTAGTGACACTTGGTGTTTGCATACCGGGGGTCCACGCACAGTTTGATGCAGCTGCACACAAAGGTGGCCATCAGCATGAGGGAGACGTTGGGTACGTTTCTCCCTCCTTTGTCCAGAGATTTGTACATGGTGTCCCTTCGGACACAGTCCATCTTGGATCTCCAGATTAATTTGAAGATGGCCCCGGTGACTGCTGCGGTGTAGGGTCGGGTAATGGGCCAGACCTGCACTATGTACAGTATCACCGAAAGTACCTCACACCTGATAACCAGGGTTTTGCCTGCAATGGAGAGGGAGCGTTACTCCCACCAGCCGTGTTTCTGTCTCGCCTTGGTGATGCGCTCCTCCCAGTTTTTGGTGCACGCCACAGCCGCTCCGAGCGATATCCCCAGCACCTTCAGGTAACCTGAACTGACGGTGAAGGGGACAAAGGATCGGTTGGCCGAGTTACCAAAGGACATGGCCTCGCTCTTGACATGGTTTACCTTGGCTCCCGAGGCCAGTTCAAACTGGTCGCAGGCGTTCAAGAGCCCGCGTACCGGCATGGGATCCGAGCAGAAAACGGCGATGTCGTCCATGTACAGGGAGGCCTTGACTTGCGCGCCTCCGCTGCCTGGGATCGTCACTCCTCTTATACCCGGATCCTTCCTGATGGACTCGGCAAAAGGTTCTATGCAGCACACAAACAGGGCAGAGGCGAGTGGGCAGCCCTGCCTGACTCCAGATTTTATCTGGAACTTTTCTGATTCCCACCCATTGACTGAGACTGCGCTATAGATGTTTGTGTAGAGCAGTTTGATCCAATTGCGAATTCCCTCCCCAAACCCCATTTTGGAGAGCACATCCATCATGTAGGTGTGCGATATTCTGTCAAAGGCCTTCTCCTGGTCGAGGCTGATGAGGCAGGTGTCCACCCTCCTGTCCTGCACATAGGCAATCGTATCCCTGAGTAGCACGAGGCTATCAGAGATCTTCCTGCCGGGTACAGCACAGGTCTGGTCAGGGTGGATCACTGTCTCCAGAGCAGACTTGACTCGATTGGCGATGACCTTGGCTAGAATTTTATAATCCACATTCAACAGTGAAATGGGTCGCCAATTTCGCTTGTCTTCCCTTTCCCCCTTCTGCTTGTGAATGAGGGTGATGATGCCTTTCCTCATGGATTCTGACATGCTGCCGTCCCGAAGCATACTCTTGTCCACTTCCAGCAGGTCTGTGCCCATCCAGTCCCACAGAGTCGAATACAGCTAAGCCGTTGCTTCCGGGAGTTTTACTCATCTCAAAGGACTTGACGGCCTTTGTCAGCTCATCCAGAGTTAGTGGTTTGTCCAGGTTTTCCCGCTGGCTGTCGCCTAATACCTCCGTGATAGACGACAGGAAAGACTGGGAAACCGTGCTATCTGTTGGCTTCAGATCATACAGTCCGGCATAAAAGGATCGACTGATCGTCAGGATGTTAGACTGCGATGTCTTTACAGAGCCATCTTCTTCCTTCAGGCTGCTGATCACAGAGGTCTCTCTGTGTACCTTTTGGAAGAAGAAGCGTGAGCACTTTTCATCCTGCTCCACGGAACGAACTCTGGAACGGAAGATAACCTTGGAGCCCTCCAACGTGTAGAGCGAGGCTTGCTGGCTCTTCACCTCTTGGAGATCCTCCTTGACATCAACCCCCATCGACTGCAGCTGGAGCAAATTCTGCATACTTTTCTGGAGCCTGGACATGGTCCCTCGTCTCTCTCTCACCTTTTGAATGCCTTTGAGGATGAAAAACCTTTTGATGTTCCCCTTGATTGCTTCCCACCAGAGATGTGGAGACTCAAAGAGGGGTTTCGCGGTTCTCCAACCTTTGTAATCCCTTTTAAGTTCCTCAAGGTTCTCTGGAGTCAACAGTTTCACATTCAGATTCCATGTCCCCTGCCCGCCCTCTGGTTTTCCTGCAGGTGGGAGTCGGCCAGTAGGAGGCAGTGGTCAGAGAAGAACACCGGCTTAACGTCGGTGGACCTGACTGTGAAAGCACGGGACACAAAGAAGTCTATCCTGGAGCGGACAGACCCGTCTGGCCGTGACCATGTGTATCTACGCTGCGCTCCGTCTGCAGGGTTGCTGAAGACGTCGAGCAGCTTGGCATCTTTTACCGTTTCCATCAGGAGTCTGGACGTAGTGTCTAGTTTGCTGTTGGCTCTGCCAGATCGTCCAGCCGCATCGATGATGCAGTTGAAGTCACCGCCCAGAATGACCGGCTTGGAGGTGGCCAACAGCAGTGAGAGTTGCTGAAGGACTGCCAGCCGCTCACTCTTTACGGCCGGGGCTTACACATTAATAAGTCTGAGAGGGGAATTTTTGTATTTGACGTCTTCTACGAGGAGGCGTCCGCCCACCACCTCCTTAACGTCGGAGAATACCCAGGCTGGACGAACAACAGTCGTTTCCTCCTGACCAGATGGATGGCACGTGGGACCACCAGCTCGACCAGAGCCTGTAGTTGCTGAGGTGCGGAATTCCGCACTCCTGCAGGAACAGTAGGTTGGCTTTCACGTTTGTTAAGTGGCTGAATGTGGCTATACACCGTGAAGTGACTTTAATGCTTCGCACATTAATCGATGCAATTTTAAACCCCATTTTAAAAAGAGTCCAGAGCCTATACAGTTGGGTGTTCCAGCTGTTGAATGTTCCCCAGCATGCCGGTGGTGCTCACAAACTGTTGCACAGTTGCAGAGCTGAGAAAGCTGTCCTGGTCCGACTGGGCCCATGAACTCAACGGGGATGCATTGGGGGGATAGTGTAGCCCTGGCGTCCGTCGTGGCAGTCAGTGGGTGTTGGGGTTGCAGGCTGGTTTTCGCCTGGGTTGTTGCTGCTTCTTAATTTCTGGAGCTGGTCTGTGACCTTGTTTTCAATGCCCGCCGTTTGGTGGCCATTGGTCACATTGCTGTTCCCATCGACCAGAGGTTGATGATCTCGGCCTGTTTTATTTTCTTTCCTGTCTGTGGTCTGGGGGTGATGTGTTAGCCAGGTTGGTTTGACGTTAACTGCAACTGGATGCAGGGAAGCTAGAAACAAATGTCTGACGCAGGAGATGATCCAACACTGTTTTATTTAACTATGAACTGATGTACATGTTCAGCTGTGGGTTGACACTCTACTAATCCTAGTGATGACCTCTTACTGGCTTGACCAGACTTACTAGCTACCGCATGGTGATAGTGCTCACTAGCTTGTGAACTCTGACTGCCTCAGTAGCTGGGTCCTGAGAGAGGGAGAGTCTTAATGCCCTGTGGGCTTTATAGTGGTGGTGTCCTGTCTGGTGATTGGTTGTTCTGTGCTGTGTGTTCATTGGTCATCCTGTGTGTCAATCACTGCCTGTCTGCATCTCATTATATACATGAGTGGATATTATGACATTGCCCCTTTTTTAAAATAAATTTTGGAATGTGGAGATATATACATGCCTGACTATGTACAAGTGGTGAGTTAATTAACATATGTACATGGGAAGGTGTCTATCGTGCAGATACAGAGCAAACAGAACAAAATATACAAGAGTTAAGTCTATAGATTCAGTCTTTGAGACGGGCGACAATTTCTTGTCGATCGCCGCAGAGATGGAGCAGGAGACGCCGGCACTTGGGCAGGTGGGATTGCTGCCATTGCGGTGGCCTCGTGGACAGGCGGGATTGCTGCCATTGTGGTGGTCTCATGGACAGGCGGGATTGCTGCCATTGCGGTGGTCTCGTGGACAGGCAGGATTGCTGCCATTGCGGTGGTCTCATGGACAGGCGGGATTGCTGCCATTGTGGTGGTCTCGTGGACAGGCGGGATTGCTGCCATTGTGGTGGTCTCCTGGACAGGCGGGATTGCTGCCATTGCGGTGGTCTCATGGACAGGCGGGATTGCTGCCATTGCGGTGGTCTCGTGGACAGGTGGGATTGCTGCCATTGCGGTGGTCTCGTGGACAGGAGGGATTGCTGCCATTGTGGTGGTCTCGTGGACAGGCGGGATTGCTGCCATTGTGGTGGCCTCGTGGACAGGTGGGATCGCTGCCATTGTGGTGGCCTCATGGACAGGCGGGATTGCTGCCATTGTGGCGGTGTCGTGGACAGGCGGGATTGCTGCCATTGCGGTGGTGTCGTGGACAGGCGGGATTGCTGCCATTCCGGTGGTCTCGTGGACAGGCGGGATTGCTGCCATTGCGGTGGTCTCGTGGACAGGTGGGATCGCTGCCATTGTGGTGGCCTCGTGGACAGGCGGGATTGCTGCCATTGTGGTGGCCTCGTGGACAGGTGGGATTGCTGCCATTGTGGTGGCCTCGTGGACAGGCGGGATTGCTGCCATTGCGGTGGTCTCGTGGACAGGTGGGATTGCTGCCATTGCGGTGGTCTCGTGGACAGGCGGGATTGCTGCCATTGTGGTGGTCTCATGGACAGGCGGGATTGCTGCCATTGTGGTGGTGTCGTGGACAGGTGGGATTGCTGCCATTGCGGTGGTCCCGTGGACAGGCGGGATTGCTGCCATTGCGGTGGTCTCGTGGACAGGCGGGATTGCTGCCATTGCGGTGGTCTCGTGGACAGGCAGGATTGCTGCCATTGCGGTGGTCTCGTGGGCAGGTGGGATTGCTGCCATTGCGGTGGTCTCGTGGACAGGTGGGATTGCTGCCATTGCGGTGGTCTCGTGGACAGGCGGGATTGCTGCCATTGCGGTGGTCTCGTGGACAGGCGGGATTGCTGCCATTGCGGTGGTGTCGTGGACAGGTGGGATTGCTGCCATTGCGGTGGTCTCATGGACAGGCGGGATTGCTGCCATTGCGGTGGCCTCGTGGACAGGCGGGATTGCTGCCATTGCGGTGGTGTCGTGGACAGGTGGGATTGCTGCCATTGCGGTGGTCTCATGGACAGGTGGGATTGCTGCTATTGCGGTGGTCTCATGGACAGGCGGGATTGCTGGCAGATCGGTGGCCTCGTGGCAGGAGACGTCTGGAGGAAGCATGATAACCGGCGGAGCAATGTGGTCAGGTGGTGGGCAGGGAACTCTCCACAGCGCCCTCCTGTTGCGCCGGAGAATGGAACCGTCAGCCATTTGAACAATGAAAGACCTTGGGGCGGCCTTCCTGACAACAACAGCTGGGGCTGACCAGCCTCCCTCAGGCAACTGGACACGAACAATATCTGCTGGAGCCAGCGCAGGCAGATCCGTGGCATGAGCATCATACGTGATCTTCTGCTGGTCCCTGGATCGCTGTACGTTCTGCAGCACCGTGAGGTGGTCAAGGTCTGGAACATGGATGGCTGGAACAGTCGTCCTCAGGTTGTGGTTCATGAGCAGCTGCGCCGGAGACAAACCAGTTGACAGAGGGGTTGCCCTGTATGCCAGCAGCGCCAAGTTGAAATCGGATGCTGAGCCTGCAGCCTTGCACAACAACCGCTTGACAATATGAACCCCTTTCTCGGCCTTCCCGTTTGATTGTGGGTAATGGGGACTGGAGGTGATGTGACTGAAGTTGTAGGATCGTGCAAAATCGGACCACTCCTGGCTGTAGAAACATGGACCATTGTCACTCATTACTGTGAGTGGTATCCCGTGCCTGGCAAATGTCTCTTTGCAGGCTTTGATGACGGACCTGGAAGTGAGGTCCGACTATTTCACCACTTCCAGGTAACTGGAGAAGTAGTCGACCAAGAGCACGTAGTCATGCCCATTGGCGTGAAAGAGGTCTATCCCCACTTTAGACCACGGAGAGGTCACAATCTCGTGCTATTGCAGTGTTTCTTTGGGCTGAGCTGGTTGAAACGTCTGGCATGTTGTGCAGTTGAGGACCATGTTGGCAATGTCCTGGTTGATGCCCGGCCAATAAACCTCCTCCCGAGCTCTGCGTCAACATTTTTCGAGCCCAAGGTGACCCTCATGGATCTGTCCGAGCACCATAGCTCGCATGCTTTGAGGAATGACGATGCTATCCAGTTTAAGAAGGATTCCCTCAATGACCGTTAACTCATCCTTAACGTTAAAGAACAGGGGACATTGCTTCTTTTACCAGCCATGGGCGAGGTGTTGCATCACGCGTTGCAGCAGAGGATCTTTGGCAGTTTCTTCACGTATTTGGACCACTCGTTCATCAGTGGCTGGTAGGTTGCTGGCACACAACTGCACCTGTGCCTCTATGTGGCAGATGAAGTCGCCCTGTTCACACGGCATGGTGATGGATCGGGATAGGGCATCCGCAACGATCAGCTCCTTACTCGGTGTGTAGATGAGTTCGAAGTCATATCGGCGGAGCTGAAGAAGAATTCGCTGTAGCCGAGGTGTCATGTCATTTAAATCCTTCTGGATTATGTGGACTAAAGGCCTGTGATCTGTTTCCACCGTGAACTTCGGCAGGCCGTATACGTAGTCATGAAACTTGACCATTCCTGTCAGGAGACCCAAGCACTCCTTTTCGATCTGGGCATACCATTGCTCGGTCGGCGTCATGGCCCTGGAGGCAGATGCCACTGGAGCCGAGGACGAGGAGTCGTCTCGCTGGAGGAGCACCGCCCCAATACTGACGCTGGCTAGCATCAGTAGATATCTTGGTGTCCTTGGTTGGGTCAAAGAACACCAGTACTGGGGCTGTGGTGAGCTTCGCCTTCAGCTCAAGCCACTCCTTTTCATGTGCGGGCAGCCACTGGAACACTGTTGACTTCTTTACGAGATGCCGGAGGGCCGTGGTATGGGCTGCCATATTGGGAATGAATTTCCCAAGAACATTTACCATCCCGAGGAAGCGGAGGACCGCCTTCTTGTCCTCCGGGGCCTTCATGGCGTTGATCGCCAGCACCTTGTCGGCATCAGGTTGCACCCCGTGCTGTGAAATGTGGTCACCCAGAAACTTGATAGCGGATTGACCAAATGAGCATTTGGCCCTGTTGAGCTGGAGGCCATTTTCATGAATCCGCTGGAAGACCTGTTTGAGGCGGGCAATGTGATCCTCGGGCGTTGTGGACCAGATGATTACATCGTCCACATAGACTCGCACCCCCTCGATGCCCTCCATCATTTGCTCCACGATGCGATGAAATACATCGGAAGCTGATATGATACCGAAGGGCATGCGGTTGAAGCAATAGCGGCCTAACGGAGTGTTAAACGTGCACAGCTTCTGACTGGACGCATCCAGCTGTATTTTCCAGAAGCCACGGGAGGCATCCGGCTTGGTGAAGAATTTGGCAGGAGCCATCTCACTGGTTAACTCTTCACGCTTTGGGATCGGGTAGTGCTCTCGCATGATGTTGCGGTTCAGGTCTTTGGGATCAATGCAAATGCGGAGTTCACCAGAGGGATTTTTTACGCAGACCATGGAGCTGACCCAGTCTGTTGGTTCCGTGACCTTTGAGATGTTGCCCTGGTCTTGGAGATCTTGCAGCTGCTTTTTCAGACGATCCTTGAGAGGAGCCGACACCCGGCGTGGTGCATGGATCACTGGGGTGGCGTTCGGCTTGAGCAATATCTTGTCGCGATATGGGAGCGTGCCCATTCCATCAAACACATTGTGGTATTGTGTGAGAATGTTGTCTATCTCAGCCTGGAGATTCCCATCGGGCGAGGCAGTCGCCAGGTTCGAGGACATGGTGTGGACTCGCTGGACCAGATTCAGGAGCTTGTAGGCACGAGCACCGAGCAGAGACGCCCTGACAGGCCAGATGATCTCGAATCGTAATGTTGCCTTGATTTCCTTGTGAGATACCCCTAGCCGACACAATCCACTGGCAGCTATGGCATTGCCATTGTAGTCAAGGAGCTGGCTGGCTGGTGGAAGAATGCTTGGTTGGTCATGGATGCTGTCGAGATCTGACTGTGATATGAGGTTTGCAGACACGCCGGTGTCCAGTTTAAATCGGATGCGAGCCTGGTTGACTGTGAGGATAGCACACCACTCATCGTCGGGATCCACACTGAGGGTCGAAAGGTGAGTTGCAGGTGCAGTGAAGACCAGCTCACGTGTGGTTATGATGCCCACCCAATATGGAGACTTGAGGCAGTCAGCATCGGGGTCCGTTGAGCTGTCGGGATCACAATCCTGCATGTCTTATTGTACTTCTGCGCTGTGTCTGGGATGGCTGGCTAATAATCGGTGGAGCGGACCTGCACGTTTCCCACATTGTAGACATCGGCGTCCTTTGGCTGGACATTGCCGCTTTAAATGGGCGGAGCCACAGTTTGGACACGTCATAATGCTGACGTCAGCGTGTTCCATGCGCCAACGCGCATGCGCAGTGCGGTCGGCTGACGTATGCACCTGCGCATTAGGGTTTTCGACCTCGTCGTCCACCCGGTCGTGGCGCGCATGTGTAGGGACCCGGGAATAGCGCACGAAACGGCCACTCTCCTCAATACTCAGGCCTTGCATTTTTGCAATGGCTTGCATCCGTTCTGCCTCGTGGGAGGCCAGTTTTGCAGTTTCTGCCGCCCTGATGTGGGAGTAACGATTCTTGGCATGCTCAAGGACCACGCACGTCTCGATAGCGACGGAGAGAGTCAACTGTTTGATTTTGAGGAGCTGCTGCCGCAGGGAATCGGAGTGGACCCCGAAAACGATCTGATCCCGGATCATGGAATCAGCCATCGAGCCATAATTACATGACTGCGCTAGGACGCGGAGATGGGTCAAGAAGGACTGAAAAGGTTAATGCAGCCTCAGTTGGATTATGTACCATTTAAAGCTCTCATTCACTTCAATGTCGCAGTGGCTGTCGAATTTTAGCAGAACTGTTTTCAACTTCGTCTTGTCTTGTAGTTATGGATGGCATGGTCCCTCGCGGTCGAGAGAAATAGCGAAATCTTCCTGGCATCTGATGCTGCCTCGAGGTCAGAGGCCTCGATATACAGGAGGAACTTTTGCTTGAAGATTTTCCAATTGGCAGCGAGGTTGTCGGAGATGCGGAGCTGCGGAGGAGGTTGGATATTATCCATTGCACTGGATGGTCGCTTGCTGGCCATTGCAGATTCACTCGAGGTTGGTTCATTAGGATTACTAGCACTCTGGTACCATGATGTATTTGGCAGGTTGGTTCGACATTGACTGTAACTGGATGCAGGGAAGCTAGATACAAACGTCTGACACCGAAGATGATCCAACACTGTTTTATTTAACTATGAACTGTTGTACATGTTCAGCTGTGGGTTGATACTCTACTAATCCGACTGATGACCTCTTTCTGGCTCGACCTGACTTACTAGCTACCACATGGCAGTAGTGCTCACTAACATGCGCACTCTGACTGTCTCAGTATCTGGGTCCCGAGAGAGCGGGAGTCTTAATGCCCTGTGGGCTTTATTGGTTATAGAATTTCATAGAATTTTCATGGAATTTACAGTACAGAAGGAGGCCATTCGGCCCATCGAGTCTGCACCGGCTCTTGGAAAGAGCACCCTACCCAAGGTCAACATCTTCACCCTATCCCATAACCCAGTAATCCCACCTAACACTAAGGGCAATTTTGTACACTAAGTGCAATTTTTTTTAATCAGGGCCAATCCACCTAACCTGCACATCTTTGGACTGTGGGAGGAAACCGGAGCACCCGGAGGAAACCCACGCACACACGGGGAGGATGTGCAGACTCCGCACAGACAGTGACCCAAGTAGGAATCGAACCTGGGACCCTGGAGCTGTGAAGTGATTGTGCTATCCACAATGCTACCGTGCTGCCCTGTGTTGTTCTGTGTTGTGTGTTCATTGGTCATCCTGTGTGTCAATCACTGCCTGTCTGCATCTCATTATATACATAAGTGAATATTATGACAGGGGGGTCTGTGCATCCCGTTCCACATTGGTACTTGGCCTCTTTATTTGAGGCTGATCCTTAGCTTGTTTTTCTCATCGGAGGAGGTGTCGGCGCTAAGGCCGCTGGCTGGAAGTTGCCGCTTTTTGCCATTCACCATCAGGGATTTCTTCAGTTTATTTCTCTGTTTCCTCTTTCATTTGTCCCTGTTCACCGTTTCCCAGCGCCCTTCATTCTTCGTTCCATCCTCTTCCGTTGAGTCTTTCTCGTTAGATGAGGTAGGGGTTGAGTTGTCAGGCTGTGCTGGGGCCTTCACTTTTTGTTGAGGGCCCTTCTGTTGATTTTCAGCATTCTGTGCTGTGGTGTCTTTGTTGATGGAGGGTGCATGAACCTCCTCTGAGGTCGCCTTTTTGACTCCGCTGCTGATAATTTGTGCCTGCGTTGCCCCTCTTTCTGGGCAGGCCCTGTAAAGATGGCCGGCCTCACCACACAGGTTGCAGCATTTGTCTTCCTTGCAGCCCTTTGTCATGTGTCCCTCCTGCCTGCAGTTCTTGCAGAAGGTGACATTGCAGTTGGCGGCAACGTGCCCCGTTTTGCCACAGGTGCGACACACATGTGGCTGCCCCGCATAATAGAGGTAGCCGCGATTTCCTCCAATGGCGAAACTGGAGGGGGGATGTAGGATGGTTCCGTTGCCGTCCGTTCTCAGGGTCACCTTGACCTGGTGCTCACTTGTCCAGATGCCAAAGGTGTCCTTCAGTTGCACGCTGTTACTTTTCAGCTCGACGTACCTGGCGAGCAACGTAAGCACATCAGACACGGGGATGTGGGGGTTGTATGTGTGCAGTGTAACAACCTGGTTTTGCTGCGACGGTAGCGTGAACATCCGCAGTCAAGATAGACAGGGGGCTCTGGTTGCCTTTTTCTTTAAACACATTCAAGAATTTGATGCAAGCTGCAACACTATAGAAAGTGACATCAAAATATCTAATGTTGGGGAAGTCTTGCAAGCAGAAGATGTCTGTTGCTTGAAACCCGCAGCACTCGAGCAGCACCCACTTCACAAAGAAGTTCCGATCCACAGGCAATTCTCCTTCCGACTTCTTCACTGTAACTCGGACAGTGTTTCGCACTCCCCAGCCTGGTGCATGGCTTGCAGCTGAAGCCATAGCTCAAACGTTGAGTCTAAACTGTATCGGCGTTAGGCCTACACCAGAGGCTTAGACCAGCATGAAGATCCACCAATAGCAGCACAGCTCAACACGTTTCCTCTTCGATGTCTTCAATCCCTCCGTGTTCTTCAATCCACAATCGACATAGAAATCCTCAGCTTCCCTTGATCAAGTGCGCTCAATACACTTGATCTTAGCCAAAGGGCCGAGAAGCGATGTTTGTGGAGACCAGTACTGAACAGTGCTCGCCCAGGTCTCCGAGGCAAAGAAGATAGATCCCAATGCCTCAGGTACTTCGGGAATCTGCATATTAAAGTGAGACTAGCTGTCTCGCCTTAATCTACAGATTTGCTAAAAAGTGATCCTGCACAAAATACAGAGCAAGATTGCGTTAGCGACGTTGTGAGCTGGTTAGATCCTGGGAGCGGGGCCTCCTGGCCTCTATTGGCCACGCTGCACTGTGGAGCACTGCTTTTCGGATGCAGCGTGGCTGTAAAATCCTGCCCAGTGTCTATTGGTCATGAGAAGCAGGTGGGTAAGGAAAAGACGGGCGAGGTCGAGTTTCTCCTTTCTTCTCTCAGAGGGTAGTGAATCTGTGGAATTCTGTACTGTGGAGAGCTGTAGAGGCTGGGTCGTTAAGTATGTTCAAAGCTGAAATAGACATATTTTTAATCAATAAAGGAATCAAGGGTTATGGGGATAAGGCCGGAAAGTGGAGTTGAGGATTATCATCTCAGATCAGTCGTCACCTCATTGAACAGCAGAGCAGGCTCGATGGGCTGAATGGCCTCCTTCCGCTCCTACATTTTATGGTCTTACGGTCTCTTGCTCAGATGACATATTTAGGTCATGATTCTGTGTTAGCATCTAGCAGGCAGACCATTCTCTTTCTGTGAGCAGTGGCCCAAGTTTGTGTTCAGGGTTTGTGTGTAGGTTCGTGCCAAAATGAAGAGAGGAGCTGTGGGTGTAATTGGCTTTAAGGTGGGTGAACAGTGCAGAGTTTAAGACTCGAGTGGCCTGGGCTTTGTGCTAAGGTTGTTCTGCAGTAGGCTGGGAGAAAGTGGAGAAGGGTGGGGTGTGGGGAATAAGGAGCAAAATGAAGATGAAGGAAGGGTTGAACTCTAGTATCAGTTTTGAAATGTTTTTCCTCCTAATCCACAGCTTGTAAATGTTACTTTGAAACCAGGAGCTGTGCCCCGAGTGCCAGCTGTCACAATTGCATCGGGCACATCAGTTTACAATTAAGATGACCATAACTCAAGATGCAAATATTACTATACCAGCTCGAGTGCACAATAGACATTAGCCGCTGAGGAATTACACCCACGGTGCTGCTAGGGGGGAAAATGAAGTCATGTTGACATGTTGTGCACTGGAAGAAAAATCCTCAATCATGCTGCTACCATCTCAGCTCCAACACGTCTTAGAATCATTAGTGAAACAATAATTAAAGAGACCATTTGGCCAATCACACCCGTGCTAGATCTACATCTAGTCCTGTATTTGATATTTCAGTTCATTCTTGTTACTATTTCCCTTCCAGATCACGCGATTGGGCCAAATAGATTATTAAACTACCTATCTGCAGATTGACGATACTATCCCACATTTGTCCAGTTCTTCACTTTTTTGTGTGACAGTTCTGTAGATTTAGACCATAAGACCATAAGACATAGGAGCGGAAGTAAGGCCATTCGGCCCATCGAGTCCACTCCACCACTCAATCATGGTTGATTTCAACTCCATTTACCCGCTCTCTCCCCATAGCCCTTAATTCCTCGAGAAATCAAGAATTTATCAATTTCTGTCTTAAAGACACTCAATGTCCCGGCCTCTACCGCCCTCTGTGGCAATGAATTCCACGGACCTACCACTCTCTGGCTGAAGAAATTTCTCCTCATCTCTGTTCTAAAGTGACTCCCTTTTATTCTAAGGCTGTGCCCCCGCGTCCTAGTCTCCCCTGCTAATGGAAACAACTTCCCTACGTCCATCCTATCCAAGCCATTCATTATCTTGTACGTTTCTATTAGATCTCCCCTCAACCTCCTAAACTCCAATGAATATAATCCCACGATCCTCAGACGTTCATCGTATGTTAGGCCTACCATTCCTGGGATCATCCGTGTGAATCTCCGCTGGACCCGCTCCAGTGCCAGTATGTCCTTCCTGAGGTGTGGGGCCCAAAATTGCTCACAGTATTCTAAATGGGGCCTAACTAGTGCTTTATAAAGCCTCAGAAGTACATCCCTGCTTTTATATTCCAAGCCTCTTGAGATAAATGACAACATTAACTATTAGAATTCCAGGCTATTAGAATAGATGGCATTGAGGTGCGTAGGGAAGAAGTGTTGGCAATTCTGGACAAGGTGAAAATAGATAAGTCCCCGGGGCCGGATGGGATTTATCCTAGGATTCTCTGGGAAGCCAGGGAAGAGATTGCTGAGCCTTTGGCTTTGATTTTTAGGTCATCATTGGCTACAGGAATAGTGCCAGAGGACTGGAGGATAGCAAATGTGGTCCCTTTGTTCAAGAAGGGGAGTAGAGATAACCCCGGTAACTATAGGCCGGTGAGCCTAACGTCTGTGGTGGGTAAAGTCTTGGAGAGGATTATAAAAGATACGATTTATAATCATTTAGATAGGAATAATATGATTAGGGACAGTCAGCATGGTTTTGTGAAAGGTAGGTCATGCCTCACAAACCTTATCGAGTTCTTTGAGAAGGTGACTGAACAGGTAGACGAGGGTAGAGCAGTTGATGTGGTGTATATAGATTTCAGTAAAGCGTTTGATAAGGTTCCCCACGGTCGGCTAATGCAGAAAATACGGAGGCTGGGGATTGAGGGTGATTTAGAGATGTGGATCAGAAATTGGCTAGTTGAAAGAAGACAGAGAGTGGTAGTTGATGGGAAATGTTCAGAATGGAGTTCAGTTACGAGTGGCGTACCACAAGGATCTGTTCTGGGGCCGTTGCTGTTTGTCATTTTTATAAATGACCTAGAGGAGGGCGCAGAAGGATGGGTGAGTAAATTTGCAGACGACACTAAAGTCGGTGGAGTTGTAGACAGTGCGGAAGGATGTTGCAGGTTACAGAGGGACATAGATAAGCTGCAGAGCTGGGCTGACAGGTGGCAAATGGAGTTTAATGTGGAGAAGTGTGAGGTGATTCACTTTGGAAAGAATAACAGAAATGCGGAATATTTGGCTAATGGTAAAATTCTTGGTAGTGTGGATGAGCAGAGGGATCTCGGTGTCCATGTACATAGATCCCTGAAAGTTGCCACCCAGGTTGATAGGGTTGTGAAGAAGGCCTATGGTGTGTTGGCCTTTATTGGTAGAGGGATTGAGTTCCGGAGCCATGAGGTCATGTTGCAGTTGTACAAAACTCTAGTACGGCCGCATTTGGAGTATTGCGTACAGTTCTGGTCGCCTCATTATAGGAAGGACGTGGAAGCTTTGGAACGGGTGCAGAGGAGATTTACCAGGATGTTGCCTGGTATGGAGGGAAAATCTTATGAGGAAAGGCTGATGGACTTGAGGTTGTTTTCGTTAGAGAGAAGAAGGTTAAGAGGTGACTTAATAGAGGCATACAAAATGATCAGAGGGTTAGATAGGGTGGACAGCGAGAGCCTTCTCCCGCGGATGGAGGTGGCTAGCACGAGGGGACATAGCCTTAAATTGAGGGGTAATAGATATAGGACAGAGGTCAGAGGTGGGTGTTTTACGCAAAGAGTGGTGAGGCCGTGGAATTCCCTACCTGCAACAGTAGTGAACATGCCAACATTGAGGGCATTTAAAAATTTATTGGATAAGCATATGGATGATAAGGGCATAGTGTAGGTTAGATGGCCTTTAGATTTTTTCCATGTCGGTGCAACATCGAGGGCCGAAGGGCCTGTACTGCGCTGTATCGTTCTATGTTCTATGTTCTATTACATTTGCTTTCTTAATTACGGACTCAACCTGCAAGTTTACCTTTAGAGAATCCTGGACTAGGACTCCCAAGTCCCTTTGCACTTTAGCATTATGAATTTTGTCACCGTTTAGAAAATGTCCCCACCTCCTCAATACTACCTGCCCCTCCACCTATCTTTGTATCATCGGCAAACTTGGCCAGAATGCCCCCAGTTCCGTCATCTAGATCGTTAATATATAAAGAGAACAGCTGTGGCCCCAACACTGAACCCTGCGGGACACCACTTGTCACCGGTTGCCATTCCGAAAAAGAACCTTTTATCACAACTCTCTGCCTTCTGTCTGACAGCCAATCGTCAATCCATGTTAGTACCTTGCCTCGAATACCATGGGCCCTTATTTTACTCAGCAGTCTCCCGTGAGGCACCTTGTCAAAGGCCTTTTGGAAGTCAAGATAGATAACATCCATTGGCTCTCCTTGGTCTAACCTATTTGTTATCTCTTCAAAGAACTCTAACAGGTTTGTCAGGCACGACCTCCCCTTACTAAATCCATGCTGACTTGTTCTAATCCGACCCTGCACTTCCAAGAATTTAGAAATCTCATCCTTAACGATGGATTCTAGAATTTTGCCAACAACCGAGGTTAGGCTAATTGGCCTATAATTTTCCATCTTTTTTCTTGTTCCCTTCTTGAACAGGGGGGTTACAACAGCGATTTTCCAATCCTCTGGGACTTTCCCTGATTCCAGTGACTTTTGAAAGATCATAACTAACGCCTCCACTATTTCTTCAGCTATCTCCTTTAGAATTTAACTGAAAAGTGCCTTAAAAATCAAGAATCCTGAAAATGACCAGCGGCGAATCAATTCTCTCAACAACTGTTACATTCTAGTGTTGCAATGATTGAGTCAGTACAGCAAAAAATGTCTAGTTCGAGACTAATTTTATTAAATTACAATAACATCGGTAGAAAACAATACTAATACTTCTAACAAACGTAAACTGGTAACAACTAGAAAAGAAGAGCTAATACTAAACACAACAATCCACGCCGACTCCTCACTCAGACTCCCCAAGGTTGCAGTGTCACATGGTGTAGTTCTACTGCCACCTGCTGGTTGGAGGTCTAACATATTAACATACAGAATTGCTTATGCATATCATTTCATCCCATTTCCTTTAGACTTTAATGAAAAATATAATATACATCATTTCAACCGATTATCATACATATGGGGTGGGATTCTCCGACCCCTCTGCCATGTCGGAGAATTCCCGGGGGGGGGCGGCGTGAATCCCGCCGCTCCGACGCCGACTGCCGTATTCACCGGCGCCGGTTTTCGGGTGGTGGCGGGGATCATGCCACGGCGGTCGGGTCCGTTGGCAGCGGGTCCCCCCCAGAAATTCTCCGGGCCCCAATGGGCCGGCGTGGATTTGACATGGCCCCACACGGCAGGACCTTGCTCGTAGGCCGGCTGGTGCGGTCCTCGGGGGGGGGGGGGGGGGGGGGGGGGGGGGCAACGGTGGCCTGGCTCACGATCGGGACCCACTGATCTGTAGGCCGGCCTGTGGCGTGGGGCACTCCTTCCTACTGCGCCGGCCCCTGTATGGCTCCGCCATGACTGGCGCGGAGAAGACTCCCCCTGCACATTCGCCAAAATACGCCGGCCGGTCTGCACATACGCTAAACCACGGCGGCAGTTCTGTGCATGCGCTAACCCGTGCTGTCCCTCTGGCACCGGTTGGCGCGACGCCAACCGCTCAGGTGCCGTCCTAGCCCCCGGAAGAGGAGAGAATTCCGCAACTCCCGGTTGGCCCGACGCAGGAGTGGTTTGCGCCATTCTTGGCTCCGGCGTCGGGCCAATTCACCGATTGCGGTGAATCCTGCCCATGATATGCATAGAATAGCAATTCAGATTATTTATAATTACACTGGCCACTACAGATTCAGTCTGTCTGGCTTTTTTCGATGTCTCATTGACCTTCTAAGCTTTTGTTGATCCACCAAACCTGCTTGACATCCTAGTGGCTCTGAAGATGCCTCTATTGGAACTGCATTACTCTGTGCATCTTCAGGTTGTACACTTGATTATTGTTCAGATTGCTTTGGTGTATAGACAGAAGTTTTCACACACATCGGGCGCGATTCTCCGACCCCCACGCCGGGTGGGAAAATCGCGGGAGTGCCGGGCGATTCCCGCCACGCCGCCCTGGCAATCGGCACGAGATTCTCCCACCCCCCCCCCCCCCCCCCAAAACAGCGTGTCGCGTTTTACGACTGGCCGCTCGGAGAATCGCCGCTCGCTGTTTCTAACGGTCGAGCGGCGATTCTCCGGCCCGGATGGGCTGAGCGGCCTGCCTAATCTGACCGGTTCACGCCGGCGCCAACCACACCTGGTCGCTGCCGGCGTGAACAGCGCGCGACCACTACGTGTGGGGCCTGTGGTGGGGGGGGGGGGGGGGGGGGTGGGGATCAAGCACCAGGGGGGTGCTCGGCTGGGGTCTGGCCCGCGATCGGTGCCCACCGATCGTCAGGCCGGCGTCTCTAAAAGACACACTCTTTTCCCTCTGCCGCCCCGCAAGATCAATGCTCCATTCTTGCGGGGCGCCCGCGGGGAGGACGGCAACCGTGCATGCGTGGCTGATGTCATTTATGCGCCGCCGGTCGCGTCATTCAGGCAGCGCCGCTTTGATGCGGGCGCCAAGGCCCGGCGCGCGAAATTGACGCGCCGCCGCTTCTAGCCCCCTGGGGGTGGGAGAATAGGGGGCGAGGAGCGGCCTCCGACGCCGGAGTGAAACACTCCAGTTTTCTCTCCAGCGTCGACACTTTGTCTCCCTCTGGGAGAATTGCGCCCATCATCTGCTGACAGTGATGTAACAGGCTGCTGAATTTTTAACAAAGCTCTTCTGTTCCACCTGAGTACCTGTCCTCGCTCTGTGATGACTGAATGGGACTTTGGACCTATCTTCTGTTTCACCTTTGCACACTTTGACCAGCCATCAGGATCCTCCACCCTTACGATATCATTGTGTCTCAAGGTTGTAGAGACCTGGTTGACCTGTCAAGTATCTCTTCTGCTTCCTCTTTTGAGACTGCAGTTGATGTTTTATTTTGTGACTTGCTTGTTGATTTGAAAGACATGCCAACTTTGTTCTTATCTTCCTGTTCATCAGCAATTGCGATAACAGGGTGATGTCAAATATGGGTCGTCCTGGCTGTCCCTCGATTTTTTTAGTAACTGTTTCACAACTTGTACACCTGTCTCTGCCTTTCCATTTGACTGTGAGTATGAAGGACTGGATGTGACATGCTTGAAGTCGTACTTTGGCGCAAATTCCCTCCATTCCTGACAACTGAAACATGGACTTTTGCCACTCATGCAAACCTGTGGAATGCCATGACAAGCAAAGATAGCTTTAGTGTACATTATAACACACCTGGCTGATGAGTTGGATAACTGTGCCACTTCAGGAAAATTGGAAAAGTAATCTACGACCAATAAATACTCCTTCCCTTCGAGATAAAACAAGCCTACCCCTACTTTCTGACATGGAAGAGTCACTATGTCGCCCATCTGCATTGGTTCTTTCATTTGTCTACGTTGGAATTTTTGACATGTCGTGCATTTCTCTACCATCCTTTGAATATCCTCGTTGATCCCTGGCCAATATACCGTGTCTTGTGCTCTCCTTTTACACTATTCAATTCCGAGGTGGCCCTTTTTTTGGGTAAAATTTCGGCTCGCAGAGACTGTGGTATTACTATTCTTTGTTGCCTTATTCTTTGGATTCCCTCCATTCCTGACAACTGAAACATGGGTCTTTGCTACTGATGACAACCTGTGGAGTGCCATGCTGAACAATCCATTGGCTACATTTAGTTCTGCTCTGATGCTGTGGTACTTTGAACATGACCCTTTTGGCCATCCGTCGTTGAGATTCTTGAATACCATCTGCAGAACTTCATCCTTTTTGGTTTCTGCCACTATTAGTTTTGATTTTGTATCAGGCACCGGCAGTGTCTCTCTTATCAGATTGACATACAGTTTGGGTCGCTGTCTGCACGGAGTCTGCACGTTCTCCCCGTGTCTGCGTGGGTTTCCTCCGGGTGCTCCAGTTTCCTCCCACAAGTCCCGAAAGACATGCTGTTAAGTGAATTGGATATTCTGAATTCTCCCTCTGTGTACTGGATCAGGCGCCGGAATGTGCCGACTGGGGGATTCTCACAGCAACTTCATTGCAGTGTTAATGTGAGCCTACCTGTGACAATAATAAAGATTATTCTTATTCTTATTATTATGAATGAATCTCCTATGGTGTTGCTTATTGTTAATTAGATGAAATGGAATGTATGTTTGTATGGTTTTGCCTTTTTGTCTTTGTTTCTTTAATATTTATCCAAGAGGTGTGTGTGCGTGGCTCGGCTGGTTCAGAATGGATCCTCATCCCTGTCTCTGCCAAAGTTCGCAGGGTGAGGGAATATGCTGTGGAAACTGGGCATTCGGTGCCTCAGGTATAGACCTCAGATGGTCCCTAACCCTGACTCAAACCCCACCTCTGAACTCTCTCTGCAATTACCGCAGGAGCCGCAAGGGATGGCTGCTTTGGCAGTTTCGGTTCGAGGGCGCAATGCCATAGCTCGAGCAGGTACAAATAAGGGGCTGTTTAGCTCACAGGGCTAATCGCTGGCTTTGAAAGCAGACCAAGGCAAGCCAGCAGCACGGTTCGATTCCCGTAACAGCCTCCCCGAACAGGCGCCGGAATGTGGCGACTAGGGGCTTTTCACAGTAACTTCATTTGAAGCCTACTCGTGACAATAAGCGATTTTCATTTTCAAATAGAGGGCATTACCAGAACCAGTGATTGTTACCCGTTGATCTCAGTAGATTGGGAATGTGACAATATTACTGACAACCAATTTAAGATTGTCAGTTGGGCTTGCAGTATGATGCATTTGTGTGTACTGGAAGCTGTATATATATTATTACATGGGGCTCTGTTCTTTGCAGACTGTTTCAGCTAAACAAAACAAGTGACCGCCATGCGCTGGTTCATTCCTCCAGGAAAAGCCATCACTAGTCAAAGTCAAGCTGCCTGGTTTAAATTTCAAATAATGCCTTGCAGTTAACATTATCAACCATCAACTGATACATTCTTGTTGGCAACGCCTGTACCAATCAGAGTCTTCTCCAACAGTATAAATTTGTTGCCTTTCCCTAGCAATGATGCTCTTGTGAATTGTCCTGATAACTGGAAGCTGAAAAGCTTTTATAAAAATGTCTCTTTTTTCAGCAATATTACTGACTTGAGGACTTCCGGTGACGGGGATTTGCTGAGAAGTCGCACATCAGGTGGATCTCCTCCCACAGACCTGAAAAATATACACTTTGTGCTTGAAAAATGGCTGCAAACGATACAAATCATCCCCACACCGCCAACAAAACAAAGACGTGCAGGTTAGGTGGACTGGCCACGCTAAATTGCCCTTAGAGACCAAAAAGGTTCTGAGGGGTTATTGGGTTCCGGGGATAGGGCGGAAGCCGGAACAGCTGAGGGCAATAATTGCAAAAATGCACCGGTACCAGGACCAGGAAAGAATCCTGCGCTGGACCAGGCAGTCCCAAAATCTGCAGCTGAGATGGTCACAAGATCCGGATCTACCAGGACATTGGGGCTGACCTGCCCTAGCACCAGGCCAATTTGAACAAAGAGAAGGCCGCGCTGTACAGAAACGGCGTGAGATTCGGAAGTATAACAACTCCCAGGAGGGGGCCACCATAATAACGAGATTACTAGCACTGAGATTCATGAGGAGGAAAGAGCCCGCGGTGCATTCCCAGCAAAGTGGAAGGCACCTGGCAAAGGGGTGGGCAGATAACGGATTCGCGGGGCGGGGGGTAATTGGGGGAAGAAATGGGGCAAGGGAGAAGGGGTGTTTAGCGATGGGATGGGGGGTAGAATACAGTGGGGGGGAGAGGGCACCATGAGGGAGAGATAGGTGTAGAAAGATGGAGGACATATACTGGCTAAACCAGGCCACATGTGGCAACTTGGAACAGAATGGCACTGCAAGCAACCACTCGGGAAGGTCCCTGGACAAAGGGAAACCCCAGAGTGCAGAGGCACATCCACCAAGAAAGTATCCCGCAGGAAGCGGGGGACGTAAACCCCCGACCAGGATTATCACCTGAAATGTCAGGGGACTAAACGACCCAGTGAAAAGATCCAGAGTCCTCACCCACCTGAGAAACATGAAAGCTGACATAGTCTTCCTCCAAGAGACACATCTGAGGGAGAAGGACGGACTGCGGGTAAGGAAGGGCTGGGTGGGTCAGACATGCCATTCCTGCTATGGGACGAGGGTCAGGGGGGTAGCCATTTTGAGAAATAAGAGGACGAAGTTCACGGCGTCAAGGACAGTTACGGACCCAGTGGGTCGATACGTTATGGTCAGCGGTGTCCTCGACTGGGCCAGTGACCGCAGAGTAAAGGGGTGGCTAAATGAGCCAGAAGCTAAGTGGGTGCTTTTGGAGGAGGACTCCTACAGAGGGACCTCCCTCGGGTCAACGCCACGGCAGAGCTCCCATCTCCATTTAATAAATATTCAATGAAAAATATTCAGTGATGGTAGCAACACTCCAGCCATGAAGCCAACTGCAACAGCATTTTGGGCGAACTGAAATGTCCGACAAAGCCTCCATCTGCAACAACCACAGGTTCACCCCGGTGACTGTGGACACCTCCTTCAAAAGGTGGAGACAGACCAGGGGGACTCTGACATTGAGGGACTTTTACACCTGTTCTGATAGGCATGCGGATAATGATATACAGACAGGCACAGACAGGCAACTAATGAACACAGAGAACAGGACATGACCAATGAGCAGACAGGACACTCATGGGTGGTATCTCATTATAAAAGGCATGAGGCACTCACACTCCGCCTCTTTCGACTGATGAACATCTACAGAGTGAGTCAGGGTGTATGTACAGTATCACACCTCCAGCATGTGGCTAAGAGCCAGTCTGATTCAGTCAGACAGAGTAACCACACTTAGGTTAGCAGCGAGTCGAACTCATAGAGAACTGTGCTAACTGTGTTACTGGTTCAATAAATCAGATTGAACTAACTTCAAGGTCTGGAGTATCTTTTGGTTAAAGCTGCATCCAATTGCAGCCTGTGTTATCCCAGAGTACATAACACGTCATGCTACCAGGAGACTGCTTAATCTAGGTGGTTTACCTCAGTCCGTTCCGTGACGACCAGCGAATGTATCCCAGCACCATGGAGAAGATTCAGACTCCTCACCAGCTCAGGACCTCCGGCAATCTCAGTGCCAACTGCTGTACAGCGAAGCTTCAGACCTCGTGGGTGCATCTGATGCAAGGAAGATCGCGCTTCTACTCTCAACAGCGGTTGATCAAGCCATTGAACTCTTCAACTCTTTTCACTTCACCGAAGGCCAGGACAAGACAAAGTTTCAGGTCATCCTGGACAAGTTTGACAGTCACTGTGAAGTGGACACCAATGAAATCTTCGAGCGCTACATATTCAAACAGCGTCTACAAGGTAAAGATGAATCTTTCAATTCCTTCTTAACTAGCTTCCGCCTGCTAGCGCAGTCCTACAACTTTGGTGATATTGCTGACTCCATGATCAGAGACCAAATTGTTTTTGGAGTTCACTTTGATCCTCTGAGGGAGCAGCTGCTGAAAATCAAGCATATGACCCTGCCAGTCGCGATTGAAACATGAACAGTGCATGAGCACGCCAAAAATCGCTATGCCCAGTACAAAGCGGCTGAAAATGAGAAACTTGCCTCCCATCAGGCAGAGAGTGTGCAGGCCATCTCCCGGATGCAGCGCCTCAGCATTGATGAAAGCGGCCTTTTTGCGCACCTTTCCCGGGACCCACGCATGCGGGATGCGAACGAGATAACAAAGCGGCCGACAGCCGCACTGCGCATGTGCGACGATGCGCAGAGCGCAGGACGTCGACGTCATGACGTGCAAGGCCCACTTGAACAAACACTGCCCTGCCAGAGGTACGCAATGTTTAAACTGTGGGAAGCCTGGACACAATGCAGCCTTGAACAGGTCTGCACCACCAGTCAGGGGCCAGCGCTCCCAATTCCGATGACGGCGCGTTCAGAGTGTGCAACAACGATTATAGGATTCTGATCCTGGCAGCACAGCGGATCCAGAGGATGAATCACTGGACTCCGCCTACTGTGTGGGCATCATTACCAAATATGAATATGCCACATCCAACTCATCACAAACTCAATCCATCCTCGCTGCAGATTCCGCGGACGAATGGCGGCGGTGATGCAGGTCAACCACTGCTCCATCCAGTTCAAGCTGGACACAGGTGCTTCTGCCAACCTCCTCTCACAGGCAGATTTCAAACGCATCAAGAAGCCCCCCAAGGTCCTTCCAGCAGGCTCCTGGACTACAACGGAAAAGCCATCACGGCACTGGGATCCTGCCACCTACTCGGCTCCAACCGGAGTACCCATGCACGGTTACGTTTTGAAATCGTCAAGCCAGACAGGGCATCCCTACTTGGCGCACAGGCCTGCAAGCAGCTGAACCTCGTGCTGCGGGTTTACACAACGACATGCTCCAATGTGGATCTTCAGGCCAGCATTGACGACATCCCCACTCAGTATCCGGATGTGTTCGACGGGATGAGAACGCTGCCTTATCGATACAAGATTCTGCTACGACCTGATGCCAAGCCAGTGGTCCACGCACCATGCCGGGTCCCTGCTCTGCTCAGGGAGCTCCTGAAGGCACAGCTCAAGGATCTTCAGCAACAGGGCATCATTTCCAAGGTAACCGAACCGACTGACTGGGTCAGCTCGATGGTATGTGTTAGAAAGCCTTTGGGAGACCTGCACATCTGCATTGATCCCAAGGATCTCAATAAGAATATAATGCATGAACACTACCCCATCCCGAAGCGGGAGGAACTCACCAGTGAGATGGCACATGCACGTTTTTTCACCAAGTTAGATGAGTCACATGGATTTTGGAAAATCCAGCTGGATGAGTCCAGCAGAAGGCTCTGCACCTTCAACACACCGTTTGGCAGATGCTACTATAACCATATGCCGTTTGGCATTGTTTCGGCATCGGAGATCTTCCATCGTATCATGGAGCAGATGATGGAGGGCATTGAAGGGGTTTGTGTGTACGTGGACGACATCATCATATGGGCCATGACCCCTGAAGAGCATGTTCCCGTCTCCAGCAGGTATTTTGCCATGTCCACGCCAATGGCCTGAAGCTGAACAGGGCCAAATGTTGCTTTGGCATGTCGACACTCAAGTTCCTAGGTGACCAGATCTCTCAGCAGGGCGTGCGCCCGGTCACAGACAAGGTCAAGGCCATCGAAGCCATGAAGGTCCCTGAAGACAAGAAGGTGGTGCTGCGCTTCCTGGGCATGGTCAGTTTTCTGGGAAAGTTCATCCCAAACCTGGCCTCACACACCACGGCCCTACAAAACCTCGTGAAGAAGTTCACTGCCTTCGAATGGAAGGCAGCACAGCAGGCAGAGTGGTTGGAGCTGAAAGCCAAGCTCACCACTGCACCCGTCTTGGCATTTTTTGACCCAGACAGGGAGATGAAGATCTCGACAGATGCAAGCCAAGATGGCATCGCTGCGGTGCTGCTGCAACGCGATGACACTTCATCCTGGGCACCGGTAGCCTACGCATCGAGGGCCATGACACCCACCGAAACAAGGTATGCACAAATAGAGAAGGAATGCCTGGGTCTTCTCACTGGCATTCTCAAGTTTCACGACTATGTCTACGACCCGCCGGCATTCACTGTCGAGACGGATCATAGGCCTCTGTTCCACATTATCCACAAGGACATGAATGACATGATGCCTCGGCTGCAGTGCATCCTCCTCAAACTCAGAAGGTACGGCTTTGACTTAGTGTACATGCCTGGCAAGGAGCTCATCGTTGCTGATGCATTGTCTCGCTCCATCACATTGCCTAGTGAGCTGCTGGATATCATCTGGCAGATTGAATCACAGGTGCAGCTGTGTGCTAGCACCCTCCCGGCGTCTGATGAGAAAGTGGTTCGTATCCGCGAGGAGACAGCCAAAGACCCCCTCGTGCAGCAGGTCATGCACCACCTCGCCAATGGCTGACTGAAAGGGCAGTGCCCTCAATTTTACAATGTAAAGGACGACCTGATGGTGATTGATGGTATCCTCCTCAAGTTGGACCAGATTGTCATTCCGCTCAGTCTCCAGAGCTTGGTGCTCCAGCAAATCCATGAGGGACACCTGGGCGTCGAGAAGTTCAGACGCAGAGCAAGGCAGGCTGTCTACTGGCCCGGTATTCGCCAGGACATCTCGAACATGATCCTCAACTGTGCGACCTGTCAACGCTTCCAGCCAGCACAGAGTAAGGAGATGCTCCAGCAGCATGAAATCGAGATCTCCCCGTGGTCCAAGGTTGGTATCGACCTCTTTCGTGCGAATGGTCGTGACTACGTGTTGATTATTGACTATTTCTTCAATTACCCTGAAGTCGTGAAGCTCTCAGAACTCACATCTCGGACCGTCATCAAGGCCTGTAAGGAGATATTCTCCAGGTATGGTATCCCATTCACTGTCATGAGTGACAATGGCCTGTGCTTCAACAGCCACGAGTGGGCTATGTTTTCATACCATTTCAAACATGTCACTTCCAGCCCACACTATCCGCAGTCCAATGGGAAGGTGGAAAAAGGGGTGCACATTGTGACACAGCTCATCTACAAGGCCGCGGATTCTGCCTCTGACATCTACCTCACGCTGCTTGCGTACAGGGCGACCCCAATGTTCACTGGCATGTCATCGGCTCAACTCCTGATGAACAGGGACTTGTGCAACATGGATCACCTCCCGGTGCTGCAGAAGGTGCAGCAGCTCCGAAACCAGCAAAAGCAGGGCTATGATGCTCATGTCACCGATTTGCCCGTGTTATCCCCGGCAGACACTGTCAGGATCAAGATACCGGATGGTGGCTAGTCTGCTCCAGCTGTCATTGTTCGACAGGCTTCACCCCGCACGTATGTTGTACGTATGGCTGATGGTTCTGTTGTGCAATGGAACAGATGGGCACTGCGCAAAGTTGCCTGCCCGCAACCGCTTTCTTCTCCATTTCCGTCTGTTGTTTTGCCACCTCCTGATACCTCGAACTATGATGCCACCAGTCTGGCTTCCATCCCGCCTGTCAAGGCGCCGTAGTCCCCACCACCACCTCTCCGCTGGTCGACAAGGATCAGACACAAGCCCCAGAGACTGGACTTATGAACATTGTTTTGTTTGCTATGTTCTGTTTTCTCACATTAGACAACTGTCTTCACATGTAAATACGTTCACATCTGCCACCACTTGTAAATCTGTTAACATATGCCACCACATGTAAGTACGTCAATGTGCCAACAAAACATAAAAAAAGGGGAGATGTCATGATATGCAGACATGCAAATAATGATATACAGACAGGCACAGACAGGCAGCTAATGAACACAGAAAACAGGACAAGACCAATGAGCAGGCAGGACACTGAGGGGTGGTATCTCACTATAAAAGGCACGAGGCACTTCAGTCAGACAGAGTAACCACACTCAGGTTAGCAGAGAGTCGAATTCATAGAGAACTGTGCTAACTGTGTTACTGGTTCAATAAATCAGATTCAACTAACTTCAAGGTCTGGAGTATCTTTTGGTTAAAGCTGCATCCAGTTGCAGCCAGTGTTATACCAGAGTACATAACACAACAACACCAACAACAGGTTAACAACACTCAAAAAGCTGACAGAAAGATTCCAGCTGACGGGGGGTGGGGGGGGGGGGGGGGGGGGGGCAAAAAGCTTATGTACTTCCAACATCAAAACCTCCTATGAAAAGAAAGAAGGATGTACCCACGACCACCACGACGATCACTTCTAGAGAACCTGCTAGACGCGGACGTCTTAGGAAAATGTGAGTTCCAGTGGCGCAATTGGTTGGCGCGCGGTACTTATATGACAGTCTTCGGAAAATGGAACTGTGGTAACATGTACAGACAACTGCTAAGGGGGGGGGGGGGGGGGGGGGGGGGCAACACCCAACTGGATGAGACAAGGGTGAAGTGGGAGGGAGACTTGGGTTTGAAATTAGGTGGGGCCTCTGGAGCAAAGCACTGCACAGGGTCAACTCCATCTCCACATGCACAAGACTCAACCTAACGCAACTCAAGGTGGTACATCGAGTCCACTTAACCAGAACCCGAATGAGCAGGTTCCTTCTGGAGGTGGAGCACAGATCCGAACAATGCCAAGGAGGCCCGGCCAACCACGCCCACATGTTCTGGTCTTGCCCCAGACTTGCTGGGTACTGGACAGCCTTCTTCGAGGCCATGTCTAAAGTGGTGGGGATGAGGGTGGAGCCATGGCCGAAAGTGGCGGTCTTCGGGGTATCAGAACTGCCAGATCTCTTCACAGAGAGGAGGGCGGACATGCTTGCCTTTGCCTCCCTGATCACCCGCCGGAGAATCCAGCAGCACCACCCAAAGCTGCAGACTGGCTGTCCGACCTCTCAAATTTCTCCAAATAGGGAAAATCAAACTTGCCATCCGACGGTCGGTAGAAGGTTTTCACAAAATGTGGGAGTTATTCACTTGGTTGTTCCAAGACCTGTTTACAACCAACAATTAGGAAGCCAAAGATCAGGAGGGAGTAGCCACAACACAGCAAAGAAGGGTGGGGGGTAGGGGGTGGTTAGGGGAACAAGAAACTCAGACAAACCCAACAAAGGAACCAGGAGACACAAACGGGCCGGGGATGGGGGGGGGGGGGGGGGGGGGTTGTGCAGGGGCAACAACAATCTGAACTAAAGAGAAGAAAAGCGAAGAAGGAGGATAGGGTGAAAGGAGTGACAGCCCACAATTGATATCTGCAGATAAAGGCTGAAACCCCCCCCCCCCCCCCCCTCGTTGAAGCCAATTTTCCTGTGAACCTTACCAGTGCTCAGTGTTTGAATAGATGGACACGGACTGAAGGAAACAAAATAGGGTTCATTCTAATTCTTTGCTTTGGTTTAGTTTATTAAGGAGGCACTGATAGAAATCTCTTCTTCAGCTTTCCCTGACACAGATTGTGTGCCAGGAGATACAGAAATACCATCCCATATATCTTCTGTGCTGAATACTTGCTGGCTTGTGAATAAATAGCAATGGCTCTGCATTTTGCACCAGTCTGATGGGAAGATCCTTCTTCACAGTCAAGGTCAAATCCAATGTCAGGAGAAGGGAACGATTACTCTGGCCAGTAACCAGGGTGAAACATGCTGAGCTGTGTGTATTTGGCTGTGTTTCAGCTCCAGAATTTCACCTGCAGTATAAACAAGGCCAAGTTAAAATTGAGGAAGGGTGAGTGATGGCAGCAGTGCCAACTTGAGAAGCAAAAAAGCAAGATCGGGTGCATTTGTATTTGGGTGCACAATTTGTCCCTTTATTCCGACAGTAGAAACTCTACTAATTAAACTCTAGAGATTGGAACCAAAGAAAGCTCATTGCTGGAATAACAGAATGAATTCTCAAGGAACTTCATTGCTGCCAATGCTAAATGGGAAACAGACCCTCATTTATCTTCTTTCTTTAAATTTAGAATACCCAATTATTTTTTTTCCAATTAAGGGGCAATTTACCGTAACCAACCCACCGAACCTGTACATTTTTGGATTGTGGGGGTGAAAGCCAGGCAGACAAGGTGCAAACTCCACACGGACAGTGACCCAGGGCCAGGATTCGAACCTGGGTCCTAAGCTCCACAGTCCCAGTGCTAACCACTGCGCCACCGTGCTGGCCCCCTCATTTATCTTCCGTCATCTCAAGCACATCTCAGCTTAGCAACTGTCCCAGGCTCTTCCAGCAATTAGAAATTTTTGATAGCAATGCTCGACTGTGCCAAATATTTTAATAAGACTATCTTTTCAAACACTATTTACATATTATGACCAAACACATAGAACCCTAAGTGTGTTAGCAAGTGGGAATTGCCGCGTGTTTCCCGGCGCTCGGCCCAGCGAGGCCGGCATCGCTATTCAACCTTAATTGGTCCACTTAACGGTTTACCAGCCCGAACTCCATCTGGAGCTGTCTCTCCTTCAACAACTCCTCCTGTCCACCCGAAGAATCTCATCCACCTGTACTGCCCTCTCTGCTCGTTCCTCCTTCTCTGTGCGCCTGGATCAAAATTAACTCTCCCCTAACCATCGCCTTGAGCGCCTCCTATAGTGTTTCGGCCGAGACCTCACCCATGTCATTTAGTTCCACATATCCCTGGATGACACCCCTCACCCGCTCACATGCCTCCTCATCCGCTATCAACCCCGCATCTCGCCTCCACTGCGGGCGCTGGGTACCCCCTTGGTCCACTCGCAAATCCACCCAATATGGCACAGGTCTGAAACCACGATTGCTGAATATCCCGAGTCGACGACCCCAGTCAGCAACGCGTTGTCCTCCACGAAAAAAATCAATCTGAGAGTACTCTCTGTGCTCATGGGGGAAGTACAAAAACTCCTTCACCCTCGGCCTCCCAAATATCCAGTGATCCACTGCCCCTACACGCTCCATGAACCCCTTCAGCTCCTTCGCCATCACCGACACTCTCCCTGACCTCAGGCTTGACCGTCCAAACCTGGTTCAATGACCGTGTTAAAGTCCCCCCCCCCCCCAATAATCAACCAGTGCCAGTCTAGGTTCGGGATCTTCCCAACACCCTCCTCATAAACTCCAGATCGTCTCAATTTGGGGCATAAACATAAATCAAAACCACCAATATCCCCTCCAGCTTCCTGCTCACCATCATGAACCTCCCCCCCGCCCCCAACCGAATCTGCCACAATGTTCCCCACCTCGAACGCCGCCCATTTGTTTACCAGCACCGCTTTCCCCCTCGTCTTCATGCCCAACCCCAAATGAAAGACTTGCCCTATCCACCCTTTCATTAATCTTGTCTGATCCCCGATCTTCAGGTATGTTTCTTGTAAAAAAAGCCACATCTGCCTTCAAGCTCCTCAGATGCACGAAAACACAAGACCATTTGGCTGGTTCGTTCAACTCTCTCACATTCCATGTGATCCAACCTGGTTGGGGGCACCCCACCCCCCTCCCCTGCCGTTCAACAATATCCTTCCTTGAGCCAGCCACCAGCCCGTGACATGCGACCCTCAAGGCCCATCTTCGGATGCCCACCATCATCGCTCCTTTTCTTGCTGTGCCACAGCAACCACACCTTTGCCAGCAGCCCCCCCCGCTCCCCTCCCCCGAACAAACAACAACCCTGTTCCCCTCCTCTGTGCTAACCACCTGGCCAGCCCCCCCCCCCCCACTGTGCTCCCATTAGCCAGCCCGCGCAGTTAGCCTGGCAGCCCCGCCCAAGACTTCTGAATCTCCTACCCCCATGGATTCCCCCCCCCCCCGCCGCTTGCATACCTCCATAGCACAAACAACAATGAACCAAGAAAAAAGGTGCACTCACTCTCGACGCTCTCCAAGCATCCCACCACCAAGCCCAACAAAACATCTCAAAGGAGAAATGCTCTCCAACAACCAACAAGCATAAGGACAGAAAAAGCAAACATCCCCTCACACCTCCTTCGAGGTTCAGTGTCCTCCTTCTCCCTCCAGTCCACTGTCTCTCAAAAATTCCATTGCCTCCTTTCGTGTTCTGAAACACTTGGCTGTTAAAAGTCACCCAGTGGCGGGCCGGGTACAACATTCCAAACTTCACCCCCTTTTTACAGAGGGCAGCCTTCAGCTGTTTGAACCCAACCCTCCTCTTCGCCAGGGCGACACCCAGGTCCTGATACACTCGATGTTTGTTCCCTTTCTTGGTGAACTTCCTCATCTGCCTTGCCCATCTCAATATCCTTTCCTTATCCAGAAATCGGTGAAGCCACACCACCATCGCCCTCGGCGGCCCATTCGCCTGTGGCTTCCTCATCAGCGCCATGTGCGCTCGGTCAGCCTCCAGGGGCCGCTCAAAGGCCCCCTCCCCCATAAACCTTTCCAGCATCTTGGCGACATACAGGCCAGCGTCCACTCCCTCGATGCCTTCAGGCATCCCCACCATTCTTAGATTATGTCTCCAGGAACGATTCTCCAGGTCCTTCTCCTTTAGCCGCTTCTGGGTCTCCTGCATCACACCTATTTTGGCCACCAATGAGGTGGACTGTGCCTTGTGCTCCCCCACCGCATCCTCCACTTTCCAAGTAGCCTGGCCCTGAGACTCCAGCCTCAGTTCCACATGGTCAATTCCCGCTTTTAATGGTTCCACCGCCATGGCTAGGTCCTCCTGGGCTTCCCTTCTCTTCCGGCTGAACTTCTCGTTTAAAAAGTCCACCAGTTTCTCTGTTGATTCTAAGCACAGCGACGGCAGCTGCTGTGAGATCCACACCAGCAAACATATTTGTATCTGAAAGGAATTGGAGGGGAGACACCGACACTCAGTTATAGCTTCTGTCCTGGGGCCCTCAAATTCCCCCAGGCCTCCCTCACCCTTATCATGACTGTCCTGCCTTCTCTCAGAGTGCCGCCCAGTGGGCCAGTTGTGCTGGCTAACCTCACATTGGACACTCAGGAACTCTTAGACCCCAGACCTTTGCCAGCATCATTAGTGAGGCTGTGCTCAGCTGCCCTCTGCTCCTCCATACACTTGTCCTTTGGCCATGAGAGGGTCCTCAATGGTGAATCTCTGATCTTTAGTGTTTGATTGTCAGCAGCTGCCTGTATGGTGCTAACGCTCATAGCGTACAAGCACAATGTTCAGGCATCAAAGGTTGCAGTTCATCCAGTCCACTTTCATCCAGTCCACTAAGCACCCTCTCATAAAAGGCAACTATTACTTTGAGGAGCCACTTGAGAGTTCAGGAGCAGGAAATGTTATTACAACAAACAAGGTTATTTTATCGCTTAAAATAGCCTTTAGTCGTGAAGCTAGAGGCTGCTCACAGTCAAAGGGGGTGAAATGGACTTGCAGGAGAGAAGCTGCAGCAGGGCTGTGTCCTGGAGAGTTTGATAGGATAGACAGTGCCGAGATTGACAGCTTTATTCAACGGTTCTTAGCCATTTCTTTTAGGTGACTGTTTTGTAGAAAACCTCCATTCAGTCTGCAAAGGTGACTCCCAGATTGCAGTTGCTTGTCATTTTAACTCTCCCCCCCTCAGTATTTTTCCAATGAAGCTCAGTCTAAATAAAAGCAGAATACTCTGAATGCAGGCAATCCAAAATGAAAACAGGCCATGCTGAAAACCTCAGCAGGTCTGGCAGCATCTGTGGAGAAAGAAACAGAGTTAATGTTTTGAGTTCGCATCATTCTTCTTCAGAGCTCAAAGTAAACTCGTGGCACAGAATGCTGGGCGGAATTCTCCGCTGGTGGCCAAAATCGTGGAGGCTGTCGTGAACTCGGCCGAGGTTCACGACGGCCTCGGGGCCAGCTCCCCGCACCTAATTCACCCCCAACCGGGGGGACTAGGAGCGGGCCCCCGTCGTTCCCGGCCGCGACCTCGGCCGCCGGAAATGACGCCCGAACGGCGCTTCGCTGGTGTCATCTGCACATGCGCAGGAACCCGCGCATGCGCGGATGACATCAGCGCGCAGACGACGAACCCCAAATGGGCATCCGCCGCCCGTTTCACGAATGCAGCGACCGGGTGTGGTTGCTGCCGTGGTGAAATGGGCGTGAAGGGCTCGGCCCATCGGGCTCGGAGAATCGCCGTTCGCCGTGAAGAACGGCGAGCAGCGATGTTTCCGAGGGGGGGGAGAATCGCGGGGGCGCCGGGGGGAGGGGTGTAAAAAATGTCGGGAGGCCCTCCCACGATTCTCCCACGCCACGTGGGGAGCGGAGAATTCCGCCCGCTATTTTTCGATTGGGCATTTGGAATGGAAGATTGGATTGGATTTGTTTATTGTCACGTGTACCGAGGTACAGTGAAAATTATTTTTCTGCAAGCAGCTCAACAGATCATTCAGTACATTAGAAGAAAAGGGAATAAAAGAAAATACATAATAGGGCAACACAACATATACAAAGTAACTACATAGACACCAGCATTGGGTGAAGCATACAGGGTGCAGTGTTAATGAGGTCAGTCCATAAAAGGATCATTTAGGAGTCTGGTAACACGGGGAAGAAGCTGATTTTGAGTCTTTTCGTGCGTGTTCTCAAACTTCTGTGTTTCCTGCTCGATGGAAGAAGTTGGAAGAGTGAGTAAGCCGGGTGGGAGGGGTCTTTGATTATGCTGCCCGCTTTCCCAAGGCAGTGGGAGGTGCAGATGGAGTCAATGGATAGGAGGCAGGTTTGTGTGATGGACTGGGCAGTGTTCACAACTCTCTGAAGTTTCTTGCGGTCTTGGACCGAGCAGTTGCCATACCAGGCTGTGATGCAGCCCGATAGGATGTTTTCTATGGTGCATCTGTAAAAGTTGGTAAGGGTTAATGTGGACATGCCGAATTTCCTTAGTTTCCTGAGGAAGAACAGGCGCTGTTGTGCTTTCTTGGTGATAGCGTCGACGTAGATGGACCAGGACTGATTTTTGGAGATGTGCACCACTAGGAATTTGAAACTGCTAACCATTTCCACCTCGGCCCTGTTGATGCTGACAGGGGTGTGTACAGTACTTTGCTTCCTGAAGTCAATGACCAGCTTTAGTTTCTTAGTCAATAAATATGTGTCTGACATAGGAGTCCTTGTTGTCGAGATGCTCTAGGAATGAGTGTAGTGCCAGGGAAATGGCGTCTGCTGTGGACCGGTTGTGACGGTATGCAAATTGGCGTTTTGGGAGTATGGAGGTGATGCGCTTCATGATCAACCTCTCAAAGCACTTCCTTCCGACTAAAGTCAGGGTCACCGGACAGTTGTCATTGAGGCATGTTGCCTGGTTCATCTTTGGCACCGGTATGATGGTGGTCTTCTTGAAGCAGATGGGGACCTCGGAGTGGAGTAGGGACAGGTCAAAGATGTCCGCGAACACCTCTGCCAGCTGGTCCACGCAGGCTCTGAGTGCAAGACCAGAGATCCCGTCTGGACCCGTCGCCTTCCGAGGGTTCACTTTCAGGAAGGCCGATCTGACTTCAGAAGCTGTGATGGTGGGTATGAGTGAGTTATGGGCTTCTGGAGCACTCAATAGCGGATTGTTGGCTACCTGCTCGAACCGAGCATAGAATGCATTTTATAGCATTCCTCACTCAACATTTAGCTCAATAATTTCAGATCATAACCTCTACCCCAATTTTTCTGATGGCATGTGTTGGTGATAATACTGCTTTTCCCATTTGCACCCCCTCTCAACCCAACTTTTGTTTCCTTACTTGTTCCATTACCATCTCCTTTTGCCTTTTGTCATTCAATCTTTCCTGTCTTCCTCCTTATCACAGACCTTCCCTTCAGTTTCCATCTCTTCCCTATACCATACCTCTGTAATTGCTTAAAGCTTGTCCACCTTGTGGTGATATGCATCACTGTAGATACACAAGGGGTTAATGTAAGTACGTGTAAACTAGCTAGACACTAGAGGGAGCACCAGAGACATGACACACAGACACTCAACCAATAGGTCAGTAAGATAGGACACGACCAATGGGCATTCACGATACACACAGAGGTGACACTACCACAGAGGGTCTTAACACCAACCCATATATAAAGGACACAGCACACATGATCTTCCTCTTTCCAGTGGAGACACACAGAGAGTACAGACACAGGGTTCATTCAATATCACACCCACCACGTGGATTGTAGCAGACTGGTTCGTCAGTCTGAGTAGCTATAGAAGGATTAACAGTATTGGCGAATCCAAGTAGGAGAATTGTAAATAGTTTAATAAACGTGTTGAAGTTATCTCCACGTCTGAACCTGCCTTTGTCAGAGTGAACATCAAGGAAGCAGCTTGTGCTACGCCAAGAGCATAACAAGACACACCTGAAGCATTTTCTAGTTCTGACAAAAGGTATTGGCCTGTAACTTGTTCTTCTCTCTTCACAGATGCTGTCTGTCCTGCTGATTATCTCCAGCATTTTCTGCTTTTATTAGAGGCAGCGTCTTTGCAGAGAAGATCTCTAATTAGACAAGTAATGTAGTAAAACATGGGAGAAGGTTGGCTCCAGATCAAAGCGTTTCATTCTTCCAGATCAGTGCAGGGAGACCTGTGATAGTAATGGGGAGCATTTGGAAAACGTATCAAATAAACACAATAAGGAGACAGCCATGAGCCAGTCTTAATAGTGACCTGATTTGCGTGTGTATCTGGGATTTAAACCATCCAGTGTCTATTTGAAGTTGAGCTTTGCTTTGGCAGATGATGATGTTTTAAATCTTGACTCACAGTAACTTCATTGAAGCCTACTCGTGACAATAAGCGATTTTCATTTTCATTTTTTTCACGCTCATTATTGTCTAACCTCTGCCAGCTGCTCTTAAAACCCTTTGTGATTCAGTGTTTTGTCGGTTGCTACTGTATTATTGATCAAACTTCATGAGAAATGAATCCATATCACCCAAAAATGGGGCAAAAAAACCTGAAAATGTTGAAAATCTGAAATAAAAATGGACATTAATAGGAACAGAAGTTTGTCAGGGGAAAAAGATAGACTTTTAAACAGAAAGGAGAACTTAAGTATTTTTTATTAACAAACAATTTTTAATGAGGTATCCTTGGCATAACAAACAACCACAGTACATCCGTCCCTCCAAGGCCCGCCTACTTAACCCCCCCCCCCCCCCCCCCCCGTTGACGATTAATTCCCCGCGAAGAAGTCAATGAATGGTTGCCACCTCCGGGCAAACCCTGACACCAACCCTCTCAAGGCGAACTTGATCTTTTCCAGGCTGAGAAAGCTCGCCATGTCGGTTAAACAGGCCTCTGACTTCGGAGGCCTAGACCGTAGTATCCGTCGCCGGGCTACCAGGGAGGAGAAGGCTAGAACATCTGCCTCTCTCTCCTCCTGAACACCCGGGTCCTCCAACACCCCAAAGATCTCTACCCCTGGACTCATTTCCACCCTTGTCTTCAATACCCTGGACGTGACATCCGCGAACCCCTGCCAATATCCCCAAAGTTTTGGGCATGCCCAGAACATATGGACATGGTTCGCTGGTCCACCCGCACATCTGACACACTTGTCTTCCACCCCAAAGAATCTACTCATCCGGGTCGCTGTCATATGTGCCCAGTGCACCACCTGAAGCTGAATCAGGCTGAGCCTTGCGCATGTAGCGGTCGCATTGACCCTGCTCAGCGCCTCTGCCCATAGGCCGTACTCCGTCTCACCCCCCAGTTCCTCCTCCCAATTACGCTTCAGCTCTGTATGCATCTCCTCTGCCTCCATTAATTCTTTGTCGATGTCCGAGATGTTCCCCTCCCTCACCCACCCCCTAGACACTACCCTATCTTGAATCCCTCTTCGTGGCAGGAGTGGGAAGGATGGTACCTGCCTGCGCAGAAAGTCCCGCACCTGTAGATATCTGAAATCATTCCCTGGTGTCAGCCCGAACTTCTCCTCCAGCGCCCTTAAGCTAAGAAAGCTCCCTTCCAGAAACAGGTCCCCATCTTCTCAATCCCCGCCCTTTGCCATACCCGAAATCCCCCATCTCGGCTCCCCGGAGTGAACCGATGATTGTTACATATTGGGGACCAAACCGATGCCCTCACTGCACCAACAGATCTCCTCCATTGACCCCAGATCCTCAGGGCCGCCACCACGGGGCTGGTGGAATATCTTGCCGGCGGGAATGGCAATGGTGCCGTTATCAGTGCCCCTAAGCTGGTGCCCCTGCATGAGGCATCTTCCCAAGCTGCCCCCGTCCCCACCACCCACTTCCTTATCATCGCAATATTGGCCGCCCAGTAATAATTGCTGAAATTTGGCAGGGCCAGCCCCTCCCCCCTCTCCCCGATTCCTCTCGAGCATAACCCTTTTCACCCGTGGGGATTTACCCGCCCAAACAAAGCCCAAAATGATTTTGTTGATCCTCTTAAAAAAAACCGTGGTATGAAAATCAGGAGGCATTGGAACAGAAATAAAAATCTCAGCAATATCGTCATCTTAACTGTCTGCACCCTCCCCGCCAGTGATAGCGGGAACGCATCCCATCACCGAAACCCGCTCCTCATCTGCTCAACCAGCCGGGACAAGTTCAACTTGTGTAACCGGCCCAGTCACGCGCCACTTATATCCCCAGATACCTAAAGTTGTCCCTCACTAACCTGAACGGTACCTCCCCCAGCCGACCCTCCTGGCCTCTTGCCTGGACTACATACATCTCACTCTTCATCATATTCAGTTTGTATCCCGAAAACCGGCCAAATTCCCCCAGAATCGTCAAAACTCCCTCATCCCTGCCCCTGGGTCCGCCACATATAGTAGTAAATCATCCGCATAAAGCGATACCCTATGCTCCACCCCCCTCCCCCTGAACCAGCCCTTTCCAGCCCCTCGAAGCTCTCAGAGCAATTGCCAGCGGCTCTATGGCTAACACAAACAGCAGCGGGGAGAGGGGACATCCCTGTCTTGTCCCCCGGTACAGCCTAAAATTGTCCAAGGTCGTCTTGTTTGTTCTGACACTAGCTTCCGGAGCCTGGTACAGCAGCTTGACCCAGTCGATAAAGCCCCTACCAAACCCAAATCGTCCCAGAACCTCCCATAGATTGTCTCACTCTACCCGGTCAAACGCCTTCTCTGCATCCATGGTCACAACTACCTCTAACTCCCGACCCTCCGGGGGCATCATAATCACGTTAAGCAACCTTCTAATATTGGCAACCAACTGCCTACCCTTGACAAATCCGGTTTGGTTCTCCATAATCACCTCAGGCTCACAATCTTAGCCAGCAGCTTAGCGTCCACATTGAGCAACGAGATCGGCCTGTAGGACCCACACAGCTCCAGGTTCTTGTCCCGCTTCAATATTAACGAGATGGTGGCCTGTGACATCATCGGGGCAGCACCCCTCTATCCCTGCCTCGTTAAAAACCTTGACCAGCAACGGCCCTATACCTTGTCAAGTTCTACAGGGAACTCACCGGCCCCGGAGCTTTGCCCGACTGCATTGCCTTCAAGCCCTCAGAAATTTCTTCAGCCCTAATCGGAGCCCCCAATTCACCCAGCTGCTCCCTGCCCACCCTTGGGAAAGTCAGCCTGTCCAGAAAGCGTTTCATCCGCTTGGAGCCCCCCTCGGGGCCCGCTATAAAAATCCATGAACGCCCTATTTAGCCCAGCCGAATCCGTTACCAGGTTCCCATCCCCATCAACCACCTTATTGATTCCCCTGGCCGCCTCCCTCTTCCTCAACTGCCGAGCCAGCATTCTGCTGGCCTTCTCCCCATATTCATACAGCGCCCCCCTCGCCTTTCTAAGCTGCTCCACTGCTTTGCCCGTGGACAGCACCCCAAACTCCGCCTTCAGCCTCTGATGCTCCCTTAACAGTTCCACCCCTGGGGTCACCGCATACCTCATATCTACCCATAAGATCTCCTTGATCAGTCGGTCCATCTTTGCCCTATCCGTCCTGTCTCTATGTGCTTGGATTGAAACCCCCGACCTCACTCTATAGCCCAACCCCTGCCCTGTATTGAACCAGTATACACCCCCCACTGTGCTTCCATGAACTAGCTCACTGAGCTAGCCTGGTTGGCCCTCACCTCCGGCGCCGCAAAGTCTCCCACCTATTGTTTCCTACTCCCCCCCACCACCCATCGAAACCACTTCCCTCATCAAACCAAAACTGAACAATCTCCTAATTACCATAGGAGACAGCCCAAGACAAACAGAGGCCCGCACAGCCCACCCCTCAATAGTGCAAATTAAAATAATACAACATAAAACATAGAAAGCCCCCACCAACCACCCCCATCAAAACACCAAAGAAAACAACAACGACACCGAACATCTTTTACTCCCCCGTCTTCACCCAAACTTCAAAGACAAACAAAAAAGAAAGGACAACAATCAAACCATATATACATCGTTCAAAAAAGAATAAAGAGAAAGACGCTGCCACTTAAGTCCGAAGTTCTGCGCCAGACCCTTCTTCTTGGCAAAGTCCATCGCCTCTTTGGGTGATTCAATAGTAGTGGTGCTGGTCCTCGTGGGTGACCCAGAGGCGCGCTGGGTAGAGGAGCCCAAATTTCACTTTCCCCTTAAACAGGATCGCCTTCACCTGCCTGAAGCCTGCCCTCCTTCTGGTCACTCCCACACTCAGGTCCTGATCGACACACAATATACTATTGTCCCACTTGCAGTTCCTGGTACGTTTGGCTCACTGGAGGACACACTCTTTGTCCGGGGGGGGGGGGGGGGGGGGGGGGGGTGTGGTCAGGGAGACCGACAATTCTCAAATCCTGTCGGCACTGTTCTCCAGATCTTCCACTTTTTCTAACAGCCTCTTCTGCTGATCCTTCAGCATCCCCACCTCCAGCTCGACCACCGTTTGGTGCTCCTCCTGGTCCGCCAACGCTTTCTCCAACTTCTGGATCGTCCGATCCTGGGCATCCAGCCTGCGTTCCATCCAATCGATCAACTCCTTTATCAGGTCGAGACAATCTTGTTTCTGTCTGGCGAAGCCTCTTGAATGACCTGCATCAGCTCCTCCATCGATGGCTGGGCATCGCTAACTTCAGCAGCCACTTCTACCCAGCCCTTGCTTATCTTTCTGTTTCTTGAACTTAAGTATTTTGAGATGGAAGCACATCAGAGTTAATTCTTTTCACCTTAATCATCCAGTCTAATTATTAACATTAGTCTGTTAATGTCTTGTTCTCAAAGCCATTGTTGGGTCTGATAACATCTTTTTGTTTTATTCGGAATGAATGTCCAAATGGGACTGAGCTAGGTCACCCTTGTGGGGGGTGTGCAGCCACTCAATAGGGCAGCCATCGGCTTGAATTCCCACGTCGGAATGCGAGGAGGGCCTGTCGGCACCCTAGCCTGTTGCTTCTCAGGCAGTTGATCTTCCCACCATTTGTGAAAATTGTGGTCGACTGCAGGATCCCAACTGGTTCCATCACCCCTGTTTAATAAGGCTCTCAATGAGCCTGATGAGCCTATTTACCTGGCTTCCTGGGCCCCAAAACACAGTCAAAATGGCCTTTGTTAGAAACAGGGTTGGGAAGCCTCATAACTTTCAGGCCCTGTCTGCCTCAATTCCCGTTGTCAACAGGGCCCAAGGGTTTATCCTTTTGTTTTTAGTCAGTGTTTTCTGTTCTTACTGCTGATGTGACCCGACAAATATCTGCATGGTTTTTGTTCCCACAAACATCAAGAGCTCTCAGGCAGCACTTTCAAAAATGGAGCCAGATTCCTGATCAAATGAAATTTGGATTTAAAGTGGTCTCTGGAGGAATGATCTTATTGTAATGGTATTTTTCATTTGCTTCTAACTTTTATTTTAAATTTATAAAACCCTTATGTCTGATCATCTCAGCCCAACCCGAGTTTGCATTTTTAAACTGTACTTAATATCCTGTCATTCACATCTAATGTTCAATCGCCCTTTAATTTGTCCTTTAGAAAAGCCTAAAAGACAAGAAAGAAATTCCCAGAATTTTGCTGAGACACTAGATTGCAATCAGAAACATATGGCGGTTGGACTATTTCTTGCACATGCCTGAATCTCCCCATTGGGAGGAAGAGAGTGGATTTATGCTGAATGCTCCATTGTCAGCCTCCATGCCATGGATGGTAATTAGGTTCTAAGATGTGCATTTAAGTTTGAACTGATGAGCATTGGGTGAATGGCGGTTCCTTGGATATTAGGATTATTAAATGGTAAATTGTCTCTAATGAGTTAGATCCAAGATTTCTGAGACAGTATATAAACAATGATCAAAGCAATGGTCGATTTGGATGGTGCCAAACCAGAAGCAGATTACAAGTAAATATTTAGCAATGTGAAGAGCTTCGAGCTCACTTGTATTTTGAGCACCCATTGATGTTTTATTTTAGAAAGAACACAAGGCGGGGAAAGCCACTAAGAGGTAGGAAGTGGGTTTACATTCATGATTCCCCATGCATTATGATGGGGATCCCAGCCAAGCACAACATTTAGTTTTCATGCTTTCATACAAGGAGGTATAGCAATTTGGAGACATTGAGGTGGAATTCTCCCAACCCACCAGCGGTGGCTTTGGTGATGGGCGGCAGGCGGGCACTGAAAATCTGGCGAGAGCCAAAGTGTCAGAAACCCGGCAGTGTGAATTCACACTGCAATTCTCCCAATGGAAGATTAATGATGGCTCAGTCTTCCCACTGGAAGGTGGAGCGAAGGACATTTGCATCTCATGAATGCTCATTAAAACAGCTGCCTGCAGGGATCTTGCCAGACCTTCCAATCTTGCATCACATCTGCAGGAAATGATGTCAGCGTCAAACCTGATTGCTCAAGAGTGGCGTGACCTCAGTTTGCCACAGACTTCGACATGCAAAACCTACCTGCCATAGTGCCGTGCTTCTCCTAATGTGCTGTACACTCGCCTGCCAGGGCAGACTGGTTCCTGCCCTCCACCTTCATGCTGAGCTTCACGGATAGGACAGTGCTGCTGGACCCATGGACTCTCCCCAGTCATCAAATAGGATCAGTAGTCCCCCAGAGGTTGGGGAGCACAGGCATCTCCTTCCCCCAATGCCACATACTGAAGGGCTAATAAAGCCACTGAAGCAAAGCTTCGAAGTTCAATGGAGGGGTGGTGGGTATGGGTAGACTACCAAAAGCAGAAGAGGCAATGTGGAAAGAGGGTTATGGAAGGTGGGTTAAGGACAAGGGCTCACAATGACGGGATCCAATAGTGGGGGAGGCTGGAGAATAACAGGTGACATCTCTACCTGCAAATTTTGAGGCTCCAGGTAAATTGGAGGCTCTTGGACAGTAAGTGGGGGAGGGTCAAACTCCGTCCTGTAATAAAGGTGCAGTACTATCATCTCAACATTCATGTGAAATGCTGAACGTAGGTTGTGTACTGCTGGGGAGGGGTATGATTAACTGAGATAAATGTGAAACTGGCCTCTGGGACTGCTTCTTGCAAGGCATACTCACTGTTGGTGTCACTACAGTGGACAGACAGAGTTCAGGTTAATTACACAGGTCTCAGAGCCAGCTGCCTAGGAAGCAAGAGCAAGTCAGATTTCTAGTTCCGTGCTTATAAAGGGATCAGCACAATTCAATAAGCTCATATCAAATATTGAAAAGCTACATAGTGGAAGACAGGAATGCAGTCTTGGAGAGTGAAGGCTATAGTGAAGGGGGCACTGCTGCACCAACTCTGCCATCCCATCCGTGAAGGGGAGTCACGGGTTAACAATTAAGTTCATGCATCAGTGTCCCAGCAGATTCCATTTATTGACCAGGAGCAAACGAGTGCTCATAGTGATGCCAAGTCAATGAGTGGAGTTCAGAGCAACATTGGTTCAATTATGTAATTCACAAGTTCTCACCCCTCATCTGTGGAAAGAAATGCTACTCATCTCTATGTGTGTGCTGGAGTCGCAGAGGGAAGATAACATGAGGAACAATGTAAATTATGGTGCCAAAGCTTAGGTGCCCAACAAGTTGGGTGGAAGTGCCAATTTCCATGCTGTAAACCACTGTAATTCTATGACTCTATATGCCACAGGCTCCGAGAAGACCTGACACCATGTTGGTTTGGAGGCTTCCCCCTAACACTGCCCCTGAAGGTGACGGATGCACTTAGCTTCGTTGCCTCTGGGTTTTTCCAGGGAACAACTGGGGACCTGTAAAGCATTTCTCAGTCAGCAACACATCACTGCAGTCAGGATGTGACCAATACCATGTACAGGAGGGACCATCATTATGAAAACTTTGCTCTGGACGAGGATAGCCAGCCTCAGAATTTAAGGGGCCTTGTGGGTATCTCTGGTCTCCCGAGAGCACAATTAGTGATAGACTGCGCCCATGTGATTATATGGTCTCCCTGGCAGCAGCACCTGATGTTCATCAACCCCAATGGCTTCCATTCCGTCAACGTGCAGCTGGTGTGAGACCATTGGAAATATATCCTGCATGTTTGTGCTCGGTTCCTTGGGAGTTTCCATGACTCCCACATCCTCAATCACTGCCAGGTGCCTGTTATCCTTGAGGGACCAGAATGTCTGCGCAGTTGGTTGCTGGGAATAAGGGCCAGAGCCACCCTCCACCGCACTTAGCCTCAAAATAGGAGAATGATGTGCATGGAGCTTTAAGAAAGAGAAGATGAATGGAGCCAGTAGACTGGATTAATTTAGTTTCTCCTACTCCATATAGTGTCAAATATAGGACCACCGTCTCAATAATATTTTCCATCCATTCAAACACTGGAGCACTGAAGAAAAGAGGTCAACCAATTATTATCATCAGCAAATTTGGGATGTCCTGAGGCTGATATCATGCTACAGAAATGCAAGTTCTTTCTGCATCTTGGCCGGATTCTCCCCTACCCGGCGGGGCGGGGGTCCCAGCGTGTTGGAGTGGCGTGAACCACTCCGGCGTCGGGCCGCCCCAAAGGTGCGGAATTCTCTGCACCTTTAGGAGCCAAGCCCTCACATTGAGGGGCTAGGCCCGCACTCGAGTGGTTCCCACTCCGCCGGCTGGCGTGAATGGCCTTTGGTGCCACGCCAGCTGGAGCTGAAAGGACTTCGCCAGCCAGCGTAAGTCCGCGCATGTGCCGGAGCTTCAGCGGCTGCTGATCGGTGGGCCCCGATCGCGGGCCAGGCCACCGTGCAGGCACCCCCTGGGGTCAGATCGCCCCGCGCCCCCCCCGCCAGGACCCCGGAGCCCGCCCACGCTGCCAGTCCCGCCAGTCAGGTAGGTGGTTTAATCCACGCCGGCGGGAGAGGCCTGTCAGCGGCGGGACTTCGGCCCATCGCGGGCCGGAGAATCACCGCGGGGGGCCCGCCGACCAGCGCGGGGGGCCCGCCGACTGGCGCGGCGCGATCCCCGCCCCTGCCGAATCTCGGGGGGCGGAGAATTCGGGACATGGCGAGGGCGGGATTGACGCTGGCCCCGGGTGATTCTCAGACCACCCGGGGGGTCGGAGAATCCTGCCCCTTGTCTGGAAACCCAAAATTGCTTACTTAAATTGTGAGTTTGGAGTTTTGGGAACTACAGTTCCCAGCAGGCTTCTGGACCTCTGTGTATGTGCCAGTCTGTGCTGGGGAACCGTGATGAAATAAAAAGCAAAGAAATCCAATACTGAAGTGATGTCAGAAAGTGGGGGTAGCTGAGTTGAGCTCACTTCTGCTTTTAGTTTCAGTTTGAGAGAGCAGCTGAAAAGTGCCTGGCTGGTTTGCTGAGAGCTGCATGAAGAAAAAGAGCTTGGGTGTGTCTGTGTTTGCAGTGAGCTGGATCTGCTGTGATCTCTGCCAGGAAAGACGATCTCTGAATCATTTGGGTGATTTAAACTCATAATAGTAATGTCTTTAACCTGATGTGTTTCTGTTTAAAGGTGTTAAGTCTTTTGGAGGTTTGAAGGAACATTTTCAGGGGTTATTTAGTGTTGTATTATTTTCGGGGATATCTTTGAAGTAAGGGGTGTTCGGGTTCCAATGTTTATTTAAAAAGGTTAAGTTGAATTCATGGAATAAACATTGTTTTGTGTTTAAAAACCCAAGTGTCCATAATTGTAATACCACACCTGGAGACCAAGCCGTGTGCTTAAAAAGCAACAATACATTAAAGGGAGAGGTTGGTTGAACTCAATGATACATTTTGGGGTTCTGAAAATGCAGCTCCCATAATATAATGGTTGTCTGTTTAAAAAAATGTTTTAAATGTGGTATAGATGGATTGACTGGGTTGGTGGAACTACTGTTTTGAAATATTCATAAGCCTAGCCACACTGTAAACAGTGTGAGCAAGTTGGTAAAATGGAGAATATAATGTGAAGAGTTTAAGTAAAGATGTTAAAAGTTGAAGAGAGAAGATGTGGTGTGAATTTCATGATTACATTGTAAAAGGTGAACACAGGATGAATGTATTTAAGAGTGACTTAGTAGGTTAATTCAGATAAGGGAAGATCAAATGGGAAAAACTGTATATCGGGGGCAAGTTTACTCTACGTAAGTTAGCTGCTTTTTGAGAGCTCAGCCTGCAGGAGGAAGCTGGATCAACTTCCAACAAGCTGTGTTTGGAAAGCCCGTTAAAGAAGCCAGTTGTTCTATCCTAAGTCAGAAGCAACCCCGAAAGATATAAGAACCTTGTCTGGTAACTATTGCTGGATTTTGCCAGTAGTTGTAAAACCTATGGGATGTTGTTTAGGGAGGTTTAACTCTGAAATTTAGAAACTAGAGGGCTTTGGAACTGGGGAAATTTAAGATACTGTGTATAGCCAATAAAGTAGTTAAGGATATTTCTAGTTGACTTTCTTGTGTGTCTTATTGCTCAATAACCATTTATTTTGTTTAAAATCATTACAAAATCATCTGGGACATCCTTCACTGGCCTTCACAACTTCCCTCACATTATATCACATCGTAGAAACAGTGAGAGGAGGCATTTCAAGCTTCCCTTCTGGGATTTGGAATACTCTAGTGTTTAACATCAGTTGAACTCTCAACACCGGAAAATGACCTCACGTGTGCAGTTGGTGTCTTTTATGTCTTCAGCTTGGAAACCAGCCCTGCTGCACATGTGCAGAAGAAGTAGACTAAAACTAGTGAAACAGCATGAAACTGGAGGTCAGGTTACCCAAGCAGTAGCACCATTCCATAGAAGGGTGCCACAGTGAGTAGGACCTGGAGAGGGAGACAAGGAGGAGGTCCCTAACCAGGCAGGGACAAACACAGGGAATACAGACGTACCCCACTGAGTCATGATGAAGAACAGGAGCAGAGTAAAAGGCTTCAAGTTAAAAGAAGGAGCAGACTGGGAATGAAGTGAGCTCAAGCGAGCCCTGAAGATCTGAGAAAGAAGTTGGAGGTTAATGACTAAGTGCTGTGAGCTATACGGACAAAGATATCCCTTTGGACCTGCGATGTTCTGCTTGGTACAGCCAGAGATTTGAAATTGTGCTTGGAAGCTGAAGTCTGAGCATTTTTGGAGATCCAGTGGAAAGGAGTTTGCGAAGGTGAGACTGAAACTCTGGCGTTGGTCCCTGTTGAAGCCATCCAAGTAGGAGCAACATTTGAGGGGCATTCTCAGGTGAGATCATCAAAGGAAGAGATGTAGAATTTGGAAATCCTCATGATAAAGGAAGTGTTTCATTGAGACCAGTTGACAGTGTGACAAGTGTCTGGGTGGGTTGCTGAAAAATCCATAGAATCTGCTTTGGTCGCATTTGTCACCTACTTTGTAGTTTGGTGTGTCTGACTGCAGTTCACCTATAAATTGATACACACCACATACTGGCTCCGAATATTAGAGAATAAGATAGAAATGGTAAATTGATTATTTTTTCCTAATTTGTATCTATCTGAAAAGATATAGCTGGGGTGAAGGAATAGTGAATATTTGACTCGTATTTTTATGCTTGTATTGAGATCTTCCCAGCATTTTTGACTGGTGCCATATAGTTAATTATTCTTGTTTAATAAATGTTTTACTCTTTGTGCTAAAAGTTCATTGGCATATTTCTCTGAATTTGTTCAGTAAATTTGCTCCACGGTTTCTAAAAAAACATTAGGGGTGCAATTCACCTGAAAAATTTCCAAGTCCATATTTGGATGTGTGTCGGCGGGATGTTTCTCGATGGTTGCAGTGCTGAGATTGACACCGCTATTCAACGGCACATAGTCAATTGGGCCTCGGGTAGATTCTCCCCATTGAGGCCACAATTAAAAGGTTTTCCTGCACTGGGAAGCGGAGCTCACCAGCAGGACCAGCTCCTCACAGATCGGGGCGCCATTTTGAAAGGCTGTCCTGATCTCTACACCCCTCTCTTTCAGGACTGCCCCTTTCACCCTCCAACCTTTCACCCCCCCAAACTTTCACCCCCCAAACTTTCTTTGGTCCCACAAACCCCTCTCAACCCTGCCTTTCATGAGCATGGCCTCCCAGGTCCTGACTCTTGGCAGTGCCACACTGGCACCGAAGCAGTGCCACATGGACACTCAAGCAGTGCAAACGTGCCTGGGTGCCAGGGGGACTGCCAAGCTACTACCCTGCCCTCTCCCCGACCACCCGAGGGATTCCAATGGCCTGCGAGACTTCCCAAGGTGCCAGCATGCCTGGTCGTTGCTTGTGGAAACCAGTGGTAAATGGTGCTGGGTTGAGGCTTTGCAGGCGTGGCCGTTGACTACTGAGCACCGGGTGAATATGGCGTCTGGATATCTAAATGAGACAAAGGTGTGATCCAGATCGTGGGTCGAGTGACTCGAGCGAAGTCCCGCGTTCAGCGTGGGGCTGATTTGGAGCTCTTGCACGATTCACCTGTCATGCCTGCGCAGAGCTGGGCACAACGTGGTGGGTAGATTGTGCCAAGGATCTATCGAAACAGGTTTCATTCTGACTTTTCCAGTAGTAACATCACCTTGGATTGTAACAATATATTCCAGATACAAATTGTGCATTTGTGTATTTGCATGTATGTCTCTCAGATTGTGTGTAAAAGTGTATGTATCGTCTCTCAAGATTTGTGATCCATGTTTTTATCATGGAAAGGATTTTGGTATTGAGTTATATTTAAGGTTTATTTTTAAAACAAACCAATTTTGTTCAGGTTTGAAAAGGAAGGCCAGCGACTGCAACTCTGGATAATATATATATACATCAGCATCGGTGACTGTGGTTTCACATCACAATTTGTTTAAATTAAATTTGCAAGTTACGTTAGAGAGGGTTCCTGTTATAACCTGCCTGCTTACCACTGGCTGGGGACTAATGACAATCCCACAATCTTATGGGAGTATGAGCTTCAAATGGGTTGGCGGAGCGTGCAGTGCAGACATTCAAACGAGGCCTAAAGAAGCGGTCTTCAGGGTCGATGGACACGAGACTGGCTCGGTTTCTATTTTCATATAAGACCACCCCCCCATGCGGTGACTGGGGTAGCTCCCGCAGAACTCCTAATGGGCCGGAGACTTCGCACCCGCCTTAGCATGGTTTTCCCGGACATTGGCGCAAAAGTACGCCGCACACAAGAACGGCAGGGACATGGTTTTTCTCGGCATCGGCCTATTCGACAGTTTGCGCCCGGTGACAGAGAGGAGTGAGCAGCAAGGGACGTTGCTACTGCTGTTGTATATATATGTTATTGTAAATATATGTTATTTCTTGGTATCCTGAAGACTCATGCTGGATTCTTTATGGCCGTCACAAAAGTTCCATAGGCCCAACCTTCTTTTCTACTCGTACCTTAGCAGTTTAGCCAAATGTGAAGTCTAGGATTCTCTGTTCCGCAGTGAATTATGAATGGATGCAGAATTGTGGGAAATCCAGAAATCGAGGTTTTCACCCAGCTCTGATTCCGATAATGTGCCCTGGTCCCGCGCTGGCAGATCCATATACAACTGTCATGAATTTAAATAACATGAGCTGGTTGGGCACAGCATGCTCCACCCTTCCATGATGCTGCGCCCCTCTGAGGCGGAGGTCATGCGGGCGTAAATTGGTACAAGTACTTACAAACATGGCCTGGATGCCATGGCCACTGAGGAGCAGCAAGAAGGTAAAAAAGCTTTAAAAAACTCTCCAAAGGCTTGCTGGGGGGGGGGGGGGCTTCCTAGGCCAGGGACGTGGGGTTCGCGGGGGGAGGAGTGCAGGGTGGCAGAGAATGGCTTGGTGACATTGGGGTGGCCTCCATTGCTGCAGTATGTGCTACATACAGGCCCCTGGCATTTCACATTGTGCTGATTGCTTATTGCGTTCTGTAAATGTTCAGAGAGCCTCTGGTCATCTGAGCGCCCTCCCAGTCTGTCCTTCTGGAAACCTCAGATCCCAGCTGTATCATCAACTTGATGGGCATGGTCAAACTCAATCAGTGGTACACCAGGTGCTGCCGCTCCTCAGTGCACTCATCAGATGAGCAGCCCAACTGCAGGGGAAGCAGGAGCATAGCAGAGCTCACCCCAAATAAAGCCACATGCACTGTGCTTTTTGGCATCCTCCCTGGTAAACTGTCTCTCTCAGGGCAGAGGCCTCACCAGTGACACTTTCAGCTAGTCTACTCTGCCAGCCGTCTCCAAGCCCTCACTACCCACCGTGCCCCTGCTCCCATCCAAGCTGTTCCTGGTCAGGTTGTCACAACTTCTCTGTCACACCCAGGACCCACATCACATGGCAGCTAAGCGCCCAGCGGAGGTCCACTTTCGTCAATCACCCCTATCTGTCTGACCTGCCCAGACAAGCCACTAAGTATGGTGGCAATTGGTGGCAGATGGTTTCCACCTCACAACCAGGTGCCACCCTGTTTGCGGAATAACATACAGCCCATCCAATGAGGGCACCCACAGTAGACCCCACTGGGCAAACAGGAGAGGGGCCACAGAGCCGATCACTAACACGGGTTGTGGCAGCCACTGGTACCCCTGTTCACAGGAACAGGTGTTGAGGAGAGAGGTTCCCCACATCACAGACCCGGTGCCACTCACTGATGCGGACAGGGGTGCATTGTGGATGACAACATATTGAGGGGCTGGTTGAGGGGCAAGGATGGAATGGGGTAAGGGGGGGCATGTTGAGGGTGGTACTGCAGTACAGCTAAAGATGACTATGTAACCTGTTGGAATTGGACGGTCAAAGGAATACTTATCTTGCTAACATGTCTTCTCTTTTCTCTCCTGCAGAGAATGAATTTCAGAGTACAGCCCGGAATGCTTGCTATCTACCTGGCCGCAGATACCATTATGGTTGCACGGAGGCTGGAGAAGCAGGGCCAGCTTGGGGAGGACCCTGCACAAGAGGAGCCTGCCCCAGGAGAGCGGGGGCCAGCTGGAGAGGTTCAACTGCCGGCCGTTCAACAGGCCGAGGAGAAGTTGCGAAGAAGGCGTTGCAGCAGGGCATTTTTTTCCCCCTCGGCACCTGTCCCTCCAGGAGCTGCCAGACCACCTGTATCACCTATACCGATGAAGACTTTGGCTAAAAGCTGAGACCCTGCGCTACCTGTGCCAGGTGGTGGCGCACCTGGCACCATGGGGGTTTGGAAGAGGACACTCCCGGTGTCCGTCAAGGTGATGGTCGCCCTGAACGTTTATGTCTCTGGGTCTTTCCAGCGGTTGAGCGGGGACCTGTGTGGGATTTCGCAAACGCCCACAAACAGCTGCATCCGTGATATGACAGATGTCCTAGGGGTCGGGCAGCAGTCTATATAGCCTTCAGTCTCGACCAGACACACCATAAGAACTAGAAGCATGAGTAGGCAATTTAGTCCCTCGAGCCCGTTCCACCATTCAATACGATTATGGCTGATCTCCTCCTGGCCTCAACTCCACTTTCCTGCGCATTCTCCATAACCCTTCAACCCATTACTAATGAAAAATCTGTCTATCCCCTCCTTAAATTTACTCAATGTCCCAATATCCCAGCATCCACAACACTCTGGTGTCGTGAAACCCACAGATTCTCGATCCTTTGGGAGAAGTAATTTCTCCTCATCTCTGTTTTAATTCTGCTACCCCTTATCCTAAAACTATGACTACTTAGGTAATAAACAAGAGGAAGCATCCACTGTACGTCTACTTAATCAATACTGCTGAGTGGGGAAAATGGCTAACATTGTGCTGTTTGCCTCTGCTGGTTACAACTAGTGAATGTAGGCAGAATTAAATACTCACAATCAGGTTGATTTACCTTTAAATACAGCTTTTATTATTTCTTTGAGACTTCACCAAGACTACAGTCAAGTGTTCATTTAAACAGTGAAGACTCACGGCTTGAATCAAGTATGCTTTCCATTAGAGAGAGCTTGGCCAGGTTCTCTCTGAGAGGCACGAGCTGATAAGCTTTCAAAGTCAGGTCTGCACATATGACAGTTGATCCCAGGTTATCGTTAGTTAAATCTCGGTGTTACCATATTTTATACGGTTTAAGTTCAACAATCCTTCAAGCCTCAGACATCGATTGAGCTTATCCTTGAGAGAGAGAGAGCCTTGTCCCGAAAACAAGGGTGTTATCAGCGATGTATCCAGCTGTAAGTTGCCACTCTGTCTGCCTCCATAAAAGCCATGTTGTACAGGGCAGCGGTTTTCTTGTTAACTTCTTTAAAGTTAGTCATTGACTTCTTCTCTCATGCTGCCTCACGACTCAATGTTGCCCATCTTTCCCACTCAGCAGTGCTGCGAGGTATGATGGTAAAAGAGGCTAACCGACTTGTGTGTGTGTGAAGACTGCAGCTTAGCGTTCCCATCTTTCCCACTCAGCAGTTCTGTGAGGCATGATGGTAAAAGAGGCTCACAGACTTGTGCGTGTGAAGACTGTGAAGACTGTGGCTTAGCAGAATGACGTTTGTGGGAAATGAGAACAGCATTTTGCAACTGGACTTTTCACTGATAATACTGTTTTGAAGCAGTGAAAATAAGGACAAATAATGCCCATGTGCTACAGGATTATTTATAAGAATGAACTATATAACTAATAACGATAACCTTATAAAAAGGACATTGAGATCTCAGCAGTGATAACCCTGGGATCAACATTCGCCAGATAGGACGCCTGAGTTTGGAAAATCAGAGTGAGCCTGGCCAATTTTCTCTATCGGGTAGTATATTGAGTTCATGTTGTGAGTCTTGAAACTTGCGTAACTGTTCAGATAAGCACATAACTAAATTATTACTGAGTTAAATAAAGCTGTATTACATCAAGCTTTTATTGAGGACTGATCTGTCTGTTTCATTAGTTAACACCCAGTAGAGGGAAGCAACAATACCTTTTATTATCTTATATACCTCAATTTGATCTCATTTTATTCTTCTAAACTTGAGAGAGTATCGGCATAAACTGCTGAATCTCTCTTCACAAGACAAACCCCTCGGGCGCGATTCTCCGTTGCCCAGGCCGGGTGGGTGTATCGCGGGAGGGCCGCTCTGGCCCCAAAACACGTCGCTCAGAGAATTGCGGGTCGCCGTTTTTCCCGGCGACCGGCAATTCTCCGGCCCAGATGGGCCGAGCGGCCTGCCGTTCCCGACCTGTTCACGCCGGCGGCAACCACACCTGGTCGCTGCCGGCGTGAACATCGCGCAAAAGGTGAGTTTGGGGCCTGTGGGGGTCGGAGAGGGGATCGAGCACCACGGCCGTGCTCGGGAGGGGACTGGCCCATGATCGGTGCCCACCGATTGTCGGGCAGGCATCTCCAAGAGACGCACTCTTTCCCCTCCGCCGCCCCACAAGATCAAGCCGCCACGTCTTGCGGGGCAGCGGAGGGGAAGATGGCAACCGCGCATGTGCGGCTGACATCATTAGGCGCAGCCGGCCGTGTCCTTCTCGGCGCGCCGCCTTGCACGAAACACCGCTCCTAGCCCCCCCCCCCCGACGCCGTCGTGAAACACTCCGGGTTTCACGACAGCATCGGCCGTTGCGGAGAATTCCGCCCCTCATCTCTGGAATCAATGTAGTGAACCTCCTCTGAATGGCCTCCAATGCAATGACATCCCTCCTCAAATAAGTGGAGCAAAACAGTACACAGTACTCCAGGTACGGTCTCACCAATGCCTGAGACAGTTGCAGCAACACCTCCCTACTTTTATGCTCTATTCCTTTAGATATAAAGGCCAAAATGCCATCAGCCTTCCTTAATACTTGTTGCACCTGCAGAGTCGTTCTCTGAGATTAATGCACGAGGACATCCAGATCCCTCTGCACCGAAGCATTCTGGCATTTCTCTCCATTTAGATAACAAGTTGCCTTTCCATTTTTCTGACCAAAATGGATAACTTCACACTTTGCCATGTTAAAATTCATCTGCCAGATTTTGGCCCACTCACCTAAACTATCTGTATCCATTTCTAAATTTCTTATTTCCTCATTACAATTTACAAGTCCACCTATTTTAGTGTCATCTGCAAATTTTGCTATAATACCTTCTATCCCTACATCCAAGTGATTAATATATATTGTAAATAGTTGGGGCTCGAGGACAGAACCCTGTGGCTCTCTACGAGTTACATCTTGCCAACCAGAAAAATACCTAATTATCCTGACTCTCTGTCCTCTGTCGGTTAGCCAGTTCTCTATCCAAACTAATAGATTACTCCATATCCCATGTAATCTAACCTTGTGTATTGACCTTTTGTATGGCACCTTATCAAATGCCTTCTGGAAGTCCAGATTTACTATATCGACAGGAAATCCATTATACACTTGGCTTGTTACATCTTTGAAGAACTCTCGCAAATTAGTCAAATATGGATTATCCTTCTTAAAATCCTGCTGACTCTGATAGATTGTGTTTTGACTTTCTAAATATCCTGTTAATAACAGATTCTAACAATTTCCCAACAACAGATGTTAAGCTGATTGGTCTATAGTTTCCTATTTTTTGCCTCTCTCCCCTTTGTGAATGAGGGAGTTAAATTAGCATTTTCCAATCCACCGGAGCCTTTTCCGCAACCAGGGAATTTTGGAATATTATAAACTTTGGATCCACTATCTCTGCTGTCACTTCCTTTAAGACCCTAGGATATAGGCCATCACGCCCTGGGGACCTGTCTGCCTTCAATCCCAATAGATTGTCTGGAGGTTCTTTTTCCCTATCGATGATGATTCCTCCCTTCACCAAAACAATACCATGGGATCTTTTACATCCACCTAAGACGACAGACAGGACCTTGGTTAGCGTCTGATCTGAAAGACAGCACTTCATTTGCACTGGGTCCTCGAGTGGGACTCGAGTGCTACAACATGCCTGAGCAACGCTACCTGGGCAGTTTATGGACGGCACAATAGCACAGTGGGTAGCACTGTTGCTTCACAGCACCAGGGACCCAGGCTCGATTCTCAGCTTGGGTCACGGTCTGAGTTGATCCTGCACATTCTCCCCTTGTCTGTGTGGGTTTCCTCCGGGTGCTCCGGTTCCTCCCACAAATCCCGAAAGACACGCTGTTAAGTGAATTGGACATTCTGATTTCTCCCTCTGTGTACCTGAATGGGTGCCGGAGTGTGGCGATTAGAGAATTTTCACAGTAACTTTAGTACAGTGTTATTGCAAACCTACTTGTGACACTAATAAAGATTATTATTATTAATCGTTGGAAAATAAGTTGAACAAAGCTGTGTGGCCAATCTTTCAGGTTGTACTTTTTTCATTGGGATAAAATTACAATTCAAAAATAATTGAAATCATTTCACACTTTCCATGGTTTAAACACAATGCATATTTATTAACTCAGCAGGTATTTAAACCTTCCACCATACAGAATTCAATATATTTTGAAAGTTACATATGGTGCAGAATCCACTATATATAGTTCAGATTTACAACTTTCTTATGGTTTTCCCACTTAGTGGAGAGATTAAGTGCATTTGATTCAGAAATTACCCACTGATCAGTTGCATAGTCTACTAATAATATTTCTACATTTTCCAATAAGTTTTCTGAACTTTATGTAAAAACGTTACTTCTATTATATTAAAAACCCCATTATATAAACTTTTTCTAAAAAGTGTACTTCGCTTATACCCTCTCTCTGAACAACAGTGTGAAGTACTGTTGTGCATTTAATATTTCTTGGTCACAGTCTGATGTCTGTGCTGTCTCTGCTACATCGAGCAAAAAGAACGGGTTTAATTCATTCCCAGCTGTATGCTGCAGGGTGGGACGTTGTTTGGGGAACAGGTGCCAAATATGTTGCAGGAAATATTGGCAAATCTTGTGACTTGCCCAAGCTTAAATCGATCTTTTGCCAACTGGTTTGGGGAGACAATTCTCTCCTCTTTAGAAAACTCTGCTACTTCCTTCAGAAGCTTACCAAACCCACCCCCTCCTTGACTGCTTTTGTTCAGAGTTCCTCCACTCCTTACTTAATGTGCAAACAACAAAACTACCGCAGATATTCTACACAGAATGGTTATGTAACTAAATTATTGCTGCCGGTAGTTGGGGTGTCTGTGAAAAAGACCAATCTCACCACATGTCTGCAAGACATGCATGACCCATTAACAGTGGATTAAAGTGGGAAAAACAGAAAGAAGAGCAGATGTGAAATAACTGGAACTTGCAGAGTGCTTCGGTTTCACATTGATATATATAATTAATTCAAGAGAAATCTAAAACAGTGTCAGTCTGCTCCAATAGGAAGCAGGAAACACTGAGACATAGAGGTCCTTCTGTAAATATGGGTTGCATTACTGCCACGTAAACTAATGACATTTAGGGGTCAGAATCATTTGCTCTCTAGATGGTGAAGCCCAATAGTGAAGAAACAGACAATACTTGTGCACAAAAAATCCTCCCTTCTGATGCAAATTTTCCTCCAATTTGGTCTTCTCCATCTTCCAGATTATATTCAATTTCCTGTGGTAGCCATCAGAGGTGCTTGGGGACTCTCAAGCAAGTCACTCTTTCTGTCTCTGCTTTCCTCATGCAGAGAGAGTTCAGACGCTACAACTTGACAGCTCCCAAGGTGACACAACTAAGATGGGAAATAAATGTCCATCTGCAGATCCTAACTGCCAACACTCAGCATCAGTGCTCACTATAAAAAAAACCTACAGATTTCACACTGAAAAGCCTACTTTCTGAAAATATGTTCAAATAATTGGAATTGGAGTATTATGAATTTTGTTTTAACAAGGGATTAGTATGTGGCGCATGTCTCGATGACGCCGGTTTGGAGGGGGACGGAGCATCGCGACCCGGCGTCGGGAGCCATTCGCTGCCCTATCGCCATTCTCGATTTTGGCGCCAGACAATGTAAAATCCCACCCCAAAACTGTATATGATAAGCCCCTGTTAAATGCTATGAGGTTAAGGTCATGATATTCCAATGAATTTGTTTTAGTTTGTGCGTGTTAAATTCGTAAGATAAGAAAATCAAGTTTTGCACAGAAGGAAGGTAAGTTGCTTGATTTCATGAGAATGCAAATGTTTGACCAAATTATTGTAGGCAATACAATCAAAGTTACCATTATGCCATGATATCTTCAACGCTGACTGTCAATCATCAGAAGGAACTGAGATACTCATCTCCCGGTTAATGTGAGTTGCACTTTCACACTGAATTGTGCCAGTACTTGAAAATATAATCTTCTCATGAAAAAGCTAACCATGAAATGGATTTAACAAATGTTTCTCTCCAGTTAAAAGTAGTAAAATTACAATAAAACTCAATTAACATTAAGGGCTGTGAGTCTAGAGGAGGAGGGGGTGGTGCATGACAGGGGCAAATGTTGGGGAGGGCAGGATCCGAGTGTCATTGTGCATTTGAAGGGCAGAGGAGGATCTATGGGTTTGGGGAAAGGGCCATGTCAGTGGGAGGGCAGAGTAGATCTGTTTGATGGGAGCGAGGTGCGCGGATGTGGGAGGGTAGAGGGGATGGTCTTGGTGGGGATGGGAGGGAGGAGTGGGTGGATCTGGTAGGGCATGTTTGGGTGAGGGGCTAGGGGTGTTGCTGCAGAGTACAAATTTGTTTTTGAGCAATAGCGTAACACATGCAACAGCAAATTAATAGCCCATTCGTATTTCATCCAGGAGATGAGAAAGATAATTGTATGAGGGTTGCCGACTTGCTATTGCCCGTTTTGTCCGACAACAAAAAATCCAACTTGCATTTATCTGCATCTTCACTTACTGAAATGTTCCAAAATGCACTATAGGAGTAAAATGTGACATGGAGTCACATAAGGAGATATTAAGTCAACTGACCAAAAGATTGGGTCACAGAGGTAAGATCTCTTCAGAAAGACTTGCTTTTAAATGAGGACAGAGCAGTAGAGAGGCAGAAAGACATACAGAGGTAATTCCGGAGCTCAGGGACTAGGCAGCAGGAAACAGGGCCACCAGTAGTTAAGTGATTAAAATATGGTGAGTGGAGATCTCAGAGGGTTGTGGGGGTGGAGAAGATTACAGAGATATGAAGGGGCAAGGCAATGGTGGCATTTGAAAAGCAAGGTGCTACCCATCAGAAATTCAATGTAGTTCAGTGAACACAAGACAATTTTATACCCCACAATCTCAAAGGGTTTTTGTAACTATTTATTTTTAAACTATTTTTTCTTATTTAGTTATCTTCTGACAAACATCATCGAGATTTTATTGGTTCTAAATTACTTGAAAATGTGTACGAATGATGGCACCCACATACCAATTCATCAAAGTACCAAAAGCAGATTGATATCAGTACTATACCAAATCTGTACCCGTGCTACTATTGCCCTGTTTAAAGTTATTGAAAATGAATATTTTACTGGGTCCAGCATTGCCTGAACATTTTCAGGAATGACGAGAGCTGTAAAAGTGAAAAATTTTGATTCCACATAGGTTTCTCATTAAGAAAATAACATATTCCTACAGCCTGGTAGTTTTCACAATTGAGTCGTTGAATTCTGAATTCTTAATGATTAAATCCAACTTTGAAATGCTATTTACCACTTTGGGTTAAGTTTTACAATTTCCCCCAGACAGCAGGGTGGGACACTGCACAACAGAAGTGCCCTCCACCATAATGAAAGAATCAATCCATCCCCTTTCTTGATTCATTATAAAGTAACATGGGGCATGATCAATACGCATACAATGCAGAATGTCCATATCCACAAACCAAAATAGCTGTCTCTATTGTCGAAGACAACAATTAAGAAATGAAAGTGAGGGGAATATAAAGCAGAATTATACTTAACAAGGACATTACTTTTCCTTATTAGGGGCTTGAAAAACAAATCCGCACCAAACTTGTACTGTAATGGGCTGAAAGCGTTCATCTTGCAGAATGAGAGCAACAATAAAGGAAGACTGGCAGATCACTAAAAGTTGAACACAAGTCCTATTCTACTTATTCTATTACAGTTAAATGCTAGGAACAAGCCTATTCTGAGAAGCTAAAGCACTATAGGAGAGAAGAGGGAGGACGGAAGCAAGTTCTGGAAAAATACAGCACTTCATTCATCAGGCTAAAAACAATTGCTTCACAGATTAGAAAATTAGAGGAACCTTCTGCACTGTGTAACATGCATAGATACTGAATTCAGTTATTCTTTCTCTCACGTTCAATAGGAATACAAACTGCTTATACTGAGCAGGATATTTTCTGGCACAATATATTCTTATATCACAATATATCACAATAAAAAGCATAGTTAAAATCTTTTCCCCAACAGGATAGGTTCAGAACGCCCCAATCTCAGTTGTCCATGATCTCTGCGACTTGCGAGTGCTCAGATTGCTTGTCTGACTAGAGGGATTAAATCGGAAGTGTGATACAGACGGAAAAAGTCCCAATGACCCAGGCATGGATGCGGCAGTTGTATGAATAGCGCTGGAATTGGAAGCTGGTGACAGCAAGGGTGAAGTAATTTGTGGAGATACAGCAACACTAGTTAATATCTTGTTGGTTGAGCCCATATTAGACAGAACACCAGGAAACGTGCACGTCATGTTGGACAGGACTCTATGAACAGGTGATGCCAGATTTGACAGGAGATTGAGGCTGGATGATGTCATGTTTGGGAGAAGGCTGTGTGTGGGTGACATCACAGAGGATGCTATTTTGTCAAGAGGAATCCCTCTCAGAGATGAGGTGGAACATGCTATTCTAGAGCCAGTAAGGAAGGCTGGGTTATGAAGAGTGTTCCTGCATGGTAATTGTCCTCCTTCTGCTGTCTGTGGGAGCAAAGTAGTTAGATGCTGGTGTGGCCAAGTCCAGGCCCGGTGAATCAAGGAAGCTGGTACCAATGGTGTCGGCTCTATTTCAGATACATAATTGTTGAGATGAGATACCAGACGATCCTTCAGTGGATCAGTATTGTCATGGCCTTGAAATCGTTCAAAGGAGCTGAGGTACCTTATGACTTCAGCGAGACATTCTCTGAATCCCATGCTTCTGTAATCCACGGCTAGCAAGTGAGGATCAAAATAGCCTGTCAGCAAAATAGTTATAGTTAGCATAATATGGAAAAGGGCTCAGAAAAGCCTTGCTCAATAGTTAATTTTGTTACATTTTAATATGTACTGCAGAGTGACCGTCTATGGAATTGATTGCAATGTCCTTCAATGGGTTTGGACTTCACGTCTGCTTGTACACAACTCATAATGCAATCATTTCATTTAAAATATTTTTTATACTTCTTCTGAAGAGTCATGAAGAGTCTGAAGCTTAAATCCAAAGAGGTAATATTGATACACAGATATATTTTGAGAGACTTGGGATCTGCAACTTCATAAATGCAGTTTTCTACAGAAGGTGACCAAGTATATATTGGACCACTGTCATTAGTTTTGACCAACATGTAAAATCTGCAAATTACATCTAAAGGGGAGAAAACACTATTGGGTCTTATCCATAAGATAAAAACAGATGCAAAAGTGAATTTGCAGAAACTGGAAAATACTAAAGAAACTAAGGTATACATTTTTAAAATCATGAACCAAAGTGTTGGATGGGTTTAAAGAAGCTCCATGTGTTGAACTAGGAGTGATTAATAAGTTAAGAAAATGCCCTGGATTTTGCAGCCAGCGGTGGTGATGGTGCTCACCACTGACATTGTAGAAAGCTGCTCACCAAGATCTAGTGATCTCTGTGGTGTGGATTTCACTGATACCACTGTTCATTTAATTCCACTAACAACTATAAGGGATCTCTGGCATCCAATGATATCATAAAGCAGGCTATGTAGCGAACCACCCTGCTGTATTATCACAGACAGCAAACCAGGCAGTAAAATTTTTAATCACTATACAGAAAACGTAGTAAAGATTGAGACAAAGAAATGAGATTAAGGTAGAAACTGAAATATCACAAACAAACCTATTTTTGAAAATTATACTCAAGATCTATTTCTTTTAATATAATAGAGAATATTGACATTCCACAAAATTCATTTTTCAGGGCCAGAGAGCTTGTTTAGTGATAATTATCACTTAGGAAACTGTTAAAAACCCAGTTATATGTCATTCAACAAATTGTAACCTTTGCAAAGATTTTCAAAGCAAGACCAATCACGTAAAAAGTGAAAGTTCATGTTAATTCAAGCGACTTTTTAAGATTTTTATCCACGAGAGCTTCAACACTACACCCCATGGAGGAGCGGGGAATCACTGTCAGCACCTTCTGGAATTTTGTGTCTAAATATGCATCTGCGGAAGCCAAAGGTTGCTATCCATTTCAGAGTTGTAATGACAGAGAATGCTGACAGTTTCACCATCACTACAACCGTAGAATCTGAGCCACCATTCAGTTCATCATGATTAAGAATAATAATTTCATAGATAGCTTAATCTGCCATTTAATGCACTACATATATTTATCAAAACATTAAAATAATTAAATTCCTGATTCAAGAAACAAAGGTATAAATATAGGCTCAGCTCAAAGGCAGGAGGAGTGAGTCTTGTAAATGAAGTTAAAAGCATGATATGAGGTATTGAGCTAAATTAACATTTTGCATTCCTGTGCTTGGACAACGAATGTTTAATTGTGTAGGTTTTCCTTTTTTAGTTTAAAATCAATCGTTTAAAACTGGATTTAGATATGATATAAATGTATTGTTTACAAATGTCACAATGTAGTTTATTCTCATAGTGACATACATGAAGCATAGAAATCACTGTTGAAAGCAGCTAAACCTCAGTGTAATCCAACAACTGTGTTGCCTATACCAAGACCATCCCAGGGAGATGATCTGTCAGTCGAATCATGCTATGTTGTTTTAGGTATAATAAGTGGGCACAATGTGCAAGGCACAATACAAAGACTGAGGTGAGAATTAAACTATTAACTCCTTCTCAGAAGGTTGTGATCTTGGCTCTCTGAATTTTCTTGTCGCTGAGCTTACATTTTCACTGGAATGATTTTAACTAGTCTGAACCAGACCAGCTGAAGCTGGCTATTATTCTAAACTTTAATTTGCATTGACAGAAGTCCATAGCTTTAGCCTTTGAAAAACATCAATTGCTGTGAAATTTTCCAATGCCCATTTAGCCATCTTTCTGGTTATTGAGTGAGGTTCCTGGATTATGGCATCTTAATGCCAAGTTGTATCCAATTTTGAACCATGCATCTACAGCTGCTCAAAACTGGGTTACAATCTACTCGGACCCATTCCGTATCAAAGCCTTACAACCAGCAGAAAAAGTACACTTTTCCTCATTGGTTTGAGTTGGGATCCTAAACTGGATCCCATAAATGAAAGGACAGTGTTCTCACGGAGGCCCATCCAATCTCCTTCAGACAAGGTTTAATCATTCTAGAGATTAAGAAATTAAACAATTGATTTGGTATGTTCCCCAATGGAGTGAATGTTAAAAATAAAGTACATATACGTTTTTGCAGTCTTTCTTGAAGTAGTATATCGAACATTTTTACTGTTCTATCAAATTGTACATATAAGTAGCATGGCCAGCTGCCATTATAAAAGTATTTACTTCCTATATTTTCCACAGTTCCGTACTAATGGTAATCCTAACCCACAGCCTAAATATCATCCTAACCATAGGAATTTAGTATTAAATGGTGAATCTTTGAACAATATGCCGGTATTTCAAAGTAATGCTGGTCTATATAAATATTTATTTCATATTAAGGCTGACCATTGAATATTAATTGGATGACATCATGTTTTTTTAAAAAATCATTTATGGGATGTGGGCATTGCTGGCTAGGCCAGCATTTTTTGCCCATCCCAATTGCCCTTGAGAATGTGGTGGTGAGCTGCTTTCTGGAATCTCTGATGTCCCTGTTAGGGAGGGAATTCCATGAATTTGACCCAGCAACAGTAAGGAACGGCGATACATTTCCAAGTCAGGGTTGCGAGTGGCTTGAAGGGGAGCTTCCAGGTGGTGGTGTTTCCATGTGTCTGCCATGTCTGCTGCCCTGGTTCTTCCAAATGGTAGGGGTCATGGGTTTGTAAGGTGCTGTCTAAGGAGTCTTGATTTGTTCCAGCAGTGCATCTTGTAGATGGTACATACTGCTGCCACTGTTCGTCAGTGGTGGAGGGAGTGAATATTTTTCGAAGGGATGCCAATCAAGCAGGATGCTTTGTCCTGGATGTGCAAAGTTACTTGAGTGTTGTGGGAGTTCACTCATCCAGGAAAGTGGAGAGTATTGCATCATACTTCTGACTTTTGCTCTGTGGATTATGTTCAGGCTTTGGGGAGTCAGGAGGTGAGTTACTCGCTGCAGGATTCCTGACCTCTGACCCCCTCTTGTAGCCACAGTATCTATATCGCACATCCAGATCAGTTTCTGGTAACCCCTAGGATATTGGTAGTGAGGGATACAGTGATGATAATGCCATTAAACGTCAAAGGGCGATGGTTAGGTTCTCTCTTGTTGGAGATGGTCATTGCCTGACACTTGTGTGGCATGAATGTTACTTTCCACTTGTCCAGGTCTAGATATTGTCCAGGCAGCTAAAGATGGTTGGGCCTAGGACACTATCCTGAGGAACTCATAAATAAACAATATCCGCTTTGAGAATTCCCACTAAACTTTTCACTTCAGTTTCAAACAGCCCATGACAAGATTATTCAGGATGCTCTCCTGTATAATTCTACAGATGAGTTATGCGAGTGGAACATAAGAACACCAAGTCGCCCTGCCCTTTGTTAACCAGCTGCATCTGCATCATGGAAATGTTGTCATCGTTTTCATCCCAATTCCCTTCCTATTCTCAATACAGTAGTTGAATGATATCAACCCTGGGGCAAGGAATATTTATACACATCAACAGCAGCTTCAAAGTTCCTGGGTCAGGTAGAGCAATGGTTAAATACAATGTAAACATTTATCTGTCTCAACCATTGACTTTAATCCTAATTACAGCAGAGCACCCTTCCTTACTGCACAAGTATGGTGTGTTATTACCAATAGTATGTTACCATCCTTATAGTCTTTCCAAATCAAATTTGCAGTTGAAGTTAAATTTATATTTCTAACGTTGGTGTAAAGCTAAAGAGTTTTGGTTTAAATCCAGTCAGGACCTATCCTGACCCTGGAGAAAGATGCAGTTAGCTTGGGCCTCAATCCAGGTGTTGCATTGTTAGATCAAGTTTCAAATCTGGATTTGCAGTCCAACTTTGGTATTGCTGCAAAGCAAAGCCACTTTGCATGCCTGGACACCACAGTTGTAATTTAAATAATAAAACCTTAATGCTAATGTATTACTTAACTGTAGGATGGCTTGTACTAAATACATATAACCATGAACTAGTGGCATATTTTCCTTCTTTACAGAGAAAGAGTGCATAACCTACTTTTTGGGTACGATCCAACAGCCATGCTACTCCTGAACAGCAGCTCGCCATGGTGCAACATAGTCAATAAAAGCCGGGATACCCCGTTCCCGGGATCTACCCAACTCGCAACTCCTCGCGAAATCCAACACGATCTTGCAAGACTTTGTGATGTAAATCCCGCCCATTGTGGGCAGGATGACATTTTGGCAAACCTGCATTTTTGAACGAGACAGCTAGTCTCACTCTAATGTGCAGATTTCCGAGGTACCCGAGGCTTTGGGATTCACCCCCTTTGGATTGGACACCTTGGGTGAGTGCTGTTTGGGACTGGTCCCCACAAAAAGGGGCCTCACGGTAGCATGGTGGTTAGCATCAATGCTTCACAGCTCCAGGGTCCCAGGTTCGATTCCCGGCTGGGTCACTGTCTGTGTGGAGTCTGCACGTCCTCCCCGTGTGTGCGTGGGTTTCCTCCGGGTGCTCCGGTTTCCTCCCACAGTCCAAAGATGTGCGGGTTAGGTGGATTGGCCATGCTAAATTGCCCGTAGTGTAAGGTTAATGGGGGGATTGTTGGGTTACGGGTTACGTGGGTTTAAGTGGGGTGATCATTGCTCGGCACAACATCGAGGGCCGAAGGGCCTGTTCTGTGCTGTACTGTTCTATGTTCTATGTCTATGTTCTAAATGGGACCAGCTGGAATGGCACTTATGGGAGTCTCGCAGAGGATTGGAGGCCCCCAGCTGCCTGCCCTTTGGATAGGGTGGTGTCTTGGTGCTGCTGGTACCATCTGAGCACCCTGGCAGTGCTTCCCTGGCAGTGTCACCTGGGTGCCAGCTTGGCACTGCCAGGATGACACTGCTAAGGTGCCAAGCTGGCCTTTTTGTGCATGTGCGATTGGGCCGGTGGTGCCCTGTGTGAGTGTTGGGAGGCGGGGACTGGGGACACTCCCTCCCACAGCGTGTTGGGGCTGGGGGTTTTTGTCGCTGGTCGTTTTGGGGGCATTGGAGACCTGGACACCATTTAAAACTGGCGTCCTGATCTCTCGCTACACTGCGGCGTTCCGGCGAGTGGAGCTCCCCAGTGTAAAAATCGGGGCTACGTGCAGTCTCGGCTGTGCGTTCCGCGCTGAGGCCGCTTATACAACGCAAGTCGCATTGTATAGCTATGTGTATCTCGGCGCTGTGAGCGCTGAAAAACATGCGGCTAATTGCGCTCGCTATGGGACTTTGTTCCCAATTAGTTGAATCGAGCCCTTTGTTGTTGGTGTACACAGCCTGTCCTCATCATTTAACCATCTAAGCCCTGATATTATTCTGGTTAATATGTACTGTATCCCCTTCAATGTCAATACATGTTAGCTGAGGTTTGGGGTGGGATTTACCGGCTGTTCACACCGGCAGGAAATTCCGGTCCCCCGCCGGCGCACGGGTTTCTTGGCGACGAATGGTGCTGTCAACTGGAAATCCCGTTGACCACGGCAGGACTGGTAGATCCACTGGCGATCACCTCCGCCGCCAAATATCACACCCTTATTGTCCAAAGCTGAACACAGTACCTGAGATAAGCTCTGTATAATTAAAACAATACTTCTTCACCTTTCAATCCCAACCATTTATTAATTGTGAATGTTTAGATTCAGTACGTGTTACATCTGCACTGTCTTTCAAAACTTGAAAACATTTACAAAGCTGAATGCAAAATGAGCAATCTATCTGTAGGCTTTATTAACCAATTTAATTTTGGAGCCCTTGAGAAGCGACAGGGGTCTGGGTCACTGGCTGTCCAGTCAGCGAGAACTCTGCTTTGCCACTTTTCAGGAAGGCCCACTGCATCTTATGTGACTGAGGCACTTTATAATAATAATATAACAAGCTTTTATTGTCACAAGTATGAAGTTACTGTGAAAAGCCCCTAGTCGCCATATTCTGGCGCCTCTTCGGGGAGGCCGGTACGGGAATTGAACCTGCTCTGCTGGCCTGGTTCTGCATTACAAACCAGCTGTCTAGCCCACTGAGCTAAACCGGTCAGCAGCATTATAGGGCAGCAGTGGGACTTCCTCCAGGGTAAAAGTTTGGTACTGTGACGGGAACGGAAATCTGATTGAAGGGATTTGAACATAGAATTCAGGGAAGATGCAATCCTGAGAGATGTATTTAGAAGCATGTACTTAATCTGTACAAATGCCTGGCAAATCGAACTACTGATATCAGTATTTTTTAAAATAGCAGAAATTTATTTGAATTTCAGATCTTAAATTAATTGAAAATTGGCAATATTTCCTAAGTATTAAATAGTGCAGTGACTGTCAATTGTTTTTGAAAACAAAATCTATAGCTTTAACCATAGAAATTATTACTGCATTTTGTCTGCCATGAATGGATTGTTGTCGTATTTTACTGAGGTAAAATTGTGGAATAGCATATGTAGATTAAAATGGATACCCTGTGCATACAATTATTTGTGTTTGGAATCTTCCATCAGGACACTTGTTAATCTTAATCTCCATAAAAAAGCTACATTGTTGAGATAATTCACATGTGCAAACAATAGTACTATGTCCCCACTTGGACAATCGTTACCATTGCGTACTTCCAAGTGTGCAAATATATTTTTTGCTTATTCCCATCCGTGAGTTAAGGGTTGCAAAGCCATTTGTTTATAAATGAAATTTGTTGGTAAACTGCTATGCCGATTATGGGGGAAACTTTAGACTTTTGGAAACCTATTCTTTGAACAGTTAAACAAACTGTAAAGTAGAATTTAGAATGCCCAAATCACGTAACAGCATGTCTTTCGGGACTTGTGGGAGGAAACCGGAGCACCCAGAAGAAACCCACGCAGACACGGAGAGAACTTGACCCCCCCCCCCCCCCAGGACCCCGGAGCCCGCCCGCGCCACCAATCCCGCCGGTCAAGTAGGTGGTTTAATCCACGTCGGCGGGAGAGTCCTGTCAGCGGCGGGACTTCGGCCCATCGCGGGCCGGAGAATCGCTGTGGGGGGCCCGCCGACCGGCGCGGGGGGCCTGCGGACCGGCGCGCCGCGATTCCCGCCCCCGCCGAATCTCGGGGGGCGGAGAATTCGGGACATGGCGGGGGCGGGATTGACGCCAACCCTGGGCGATTCGTGCCCAAGGTCTTTGAATAATGTATAAAAGGTATAACTTTGCCCACTTTGTGCCATTTTATGATGATTAATTGCTTTTAGACTTGTTAATAATTTTGAACAACTCTTTTAGATATCTTCAAAATATTGATTGCTTTGAAATGCATGGCGACGTTTCTGGAAACTTTTCAAATTTAGTCATATTGGGAGCCTGTCTTTCCTATATCATATAATTTAACGCTTCTTCTGAAACAAATTCATTTATTGATTTGCTTCCAATTATTATTGAGCTCAAATAGAAATTTGCAACGCAAGATAACAGAGCTGCAATCGATATTAAAATATTGTGATTATATTTTGGTGACAATATTTTCATAAAATACATCTGAGTTATCTGTGAGAGAGTTTATTTCCCTGGCAGGCGGTTGTGACCAGGTTATCGTAGGTGGGGGTGCTGAGGGAGGGCCTGAGGAGGTTATGAGGTCATGGAATGTTCACAAGGAAGGCGTTGCTGGTTCTGCCTCTTGTAGGTTATGCCTGCAATATGTCTTTTCTCCATTTGTGGTGCTATAAGCTTACTCTCACCTCTCTCAGGTTAATTCCCTTCTCTGCTCTGCCTAAGAAAACGCAGGCATTCCCTGCAAACAGTTTTAGTTTACAATCATTTTCAATACTCGGCAGTTTAAATGTGTCGTGCTCAATTAAAAGAAAGGTTGTTGACTCCCTGGCCTGTACCTTTATTTCTGAAAATACTCATGGACCTGGGGTGCCTGCTACTATTCAGCCATAAATAAATAGCAAAATGTTGATGCTCCCCTACCCTCCAACTCTGCTTCAAAACCCTTTGTCCTGTGTTCTGTAACACTATGAACTATGCTTTGTTATCCCTGCACCAAAGTCCTCATGGAATCCTCAGAAGACTGTTAAGCTTAGAGCAAACAGAAAAATAGGCTGCTCTTCAAAAACGTGCTTTGGTCTCAAAAATGACTTGATTGACAAATGTCCTGCAGCTCACTGGAAGGTTCCTTTTGACCTGCTTGGATTTAATGCCGCCGTTTGCTTGGCATCATCTTAAATTGAAAAATGAATTAGTAATAGAACTGGCACTTAATGTTCGGACAAAAATTACTTTGATATTACCTCCTTCTATGATTTCTGCAAACAAAGCTGGACAACATGCACATTCTAAACACACTCTGTTTTCTGTCCTTACAGATGCTGCCAGACCTGCTGCTCCTCTGTTCTGGAAACGATTTGAGGACTTTAGAATTCTCATCCTTTTGTTTAAACCCTTTTGTATCCTGGCCTCTTCCTAAATCTGTCACCTCCTCTAACCCTACAATCCACTGAGAATTCTTATGTCCTCCAACTCTGACTTCTTGTCCAACTATCCTCTCTTTATTCCAATGTTGAAGGTAAACTAAACCTTTTACTCTAGAAATACTTGCCCAAAGGGCAGCACGGTGGCGCGGTGGCTAGCATTGCTGCCTCATGGCACCGAGGACCCGGGTTCGATCACGGCCCTGGGTCACTGTCCGTGTGGAGTTTACACAGTCTCCCCGTGTCTGCCTTGGTCTCACCCCCACAACCCAAAGGTGTGCAGGGTAGATGAATTGGCCACGCCAAATTGCCCCTTAATTGGAGAAAAAAAAAATGAGTGCTCTAAATGTATTTTTAAAAATACTTTCCCAAATCCCTTAGTCTCTCCACCTCCAAGTCCGAAAGTGCAACTCAACCGGAACAAAGTCTATGTCCTGCTTTGGGTGCATTTAGCAAGGCATTTCTCGGCGGCTACAGGTCCCGGGAAACACTCCCTCACCCCCCCCTCCACCTCGTAAGGCCGCCTGGCTCGGTCCACGGCAGCCTGGAAATGCCACTCTGGCAGCGGCCTTCCCAGTCTGGCAGTGCCAGGGTGCCCAGGTGTGGCAGTGGGAGAGCTAGCACTCTGCCCCGTCCCTGAACAAACCAGGGGTCTCTAATGGCCTGGGTGACCCCCCGCCCCAGTGCTATTAAGACTAGTCCACGTTTGTGTGGAGCAGTACTAAACGGTGCCCTGGTGATTTAGCAACAAGCCACATATTAGCCAGATAACCAAAAGTTTGGTTGAAGTCGTGGGTTTTAAAGAGTATCTATCTTAAGGGAGAAAGACAGGTACAGAGGATGAAATGTTTTGGGAGGGAATTCCAGAACTCAGGGCCTCAGAAGCTGCCACTGGTGGAGTGATTAAAAAAAGGGATGCCCAAACAGCTTCTTCCCTGCTGTTACCAAACTCCTGAGTGACCCTCTTATGGACTGAACTGATCTCTTCACACATCTTCTCTATGAGTAGTATGACACTTTGTATGCTCACCCGATGTCTGTGTCTATGTATTGACATTGTGTATTTATGTATGTCCTATGTTTTATCATGTATGGACCGATCTGTCTGGACTGTAAGCAGAACAATACTTTGCACTGTACCTTGGTACGCGTGCTAATAAATCAAATCCAATGAAATTAAAATACCAGTATTGGAGTAGTACAGAGATCTTGAGGGCTGTGGGGCAGGAGGAGGTAACAGAGATAGCGAGCTGCACGGCCACGGAGAGATTTGCAACAAGTTTTTAATGTTTTTAATTGAGATTTTACATAACTGTGGCCAATGTAAGTCAGTTAACACAGGCTTGATAAATGGGACTTGATAGACAAGAATGGAACCAGACTAGAGCACTCTGACCCATCTTGATTAAGGGGGAGCGGTATTAGAGAAATATGAAGTATGATCAGTCCTGTCAAAGGCTGCAGACAGGTCAAGAAATGAGGAGGGATAATTTAAAATTGTCTTTGTCATAGTCGCATAGAACGGCATTTATGACTTAAAAAGATCAGGGGGCGGCATTCTCCCCTACCCGGCAGAGCGGGGAGTCCCGGCGTAGGAGAGTGTCTCCAACCACTCCGGCGTCAGGCCTCCCCAAAGGTGCGGAATTCTCCGCGCCGGAGCGGTTGGCACCATGCCGACTGGCGCCAAAACCGGCACCAGCGGCCTTTCAGGCCCGCCGCCCGGCGCCGGGGCTGGCCGAAAGGCCTTCGCCGGTTCGCACATGCGCCGGTGACGTCAGCGGCAGCTGCCGCTGACGTCACCACCGGCGCATGCGTGCTGGGGGATTCTCTTCTGCCTCCGCCATGGCGGAGGCCGTGGCGGCGGCGGAAGAGAAAGAGTGCTCCCATGGCACTGGCCCGCCCGCCGATTGGTGGGCCCCGATCGCGGGCCTGGCCACCGTGGGGGCACCCCCCAGGGTCCGATCAGCCCGCGCCCCCCCGGGGGCCCACTCGCGCCGCCGACCCCGCCGCCACCAGAGGTGGTTCAAACCTCGGCGGCGGGAGAGGCCTCCCAGTGGCGGGACTTCGGCCCAACGCGGGCCGGAGAATCGCCGCAGGGGCCTCGCCGATCGGCGTGACGTCCACGCCGATCGGCGGGGCATGATTCCCGCCCCCGCCAATTCCCGGGTGGCGGAGAATTTCTGCCCCAGATTTGGCACTGTGACAGGACGGAAATCTAATCGAAGCGATTTGATAGTAGAATATCATGGAAGATGGACATGGAAGATGGACATGGATTTGGGAAGCAACATCATGTTCAAGGACATAAAGATGAAGCCTTTGCAAATATCCCATTAGCAGGTACTCAGAAAACTCATTATCTGATCCTTTAAGATTTATAATGCTCATTTATTTTAGGGATGTGGGCTTCGCTGGTTGGCCAGGATTTATTGCCCATCCCTAATTGCTGCGAGAAGGTGGTTGTGAGCTGCCTTCTTGAACCGTTGCAGGCCATGTGGTGCAAATGCACCCACAATGCAGTTAGGGAGGGAGTTCCAGGCTATCGACCCAGCAACAGTGAAGGAATGGTGTTGTGTTTCCTAGTCAGGATGGTGAATGGCTTCCAGGTGGTGGTGCTCACATATATCTGCTCCCCTTGTCCTTCTTGATGACAGTAGTTGTGGGTTTGTAAGATGCTTTCCAAGGAGCCTTGGTGAGTTGCTGCAGTGCATCTTATTGATAGTACACACGGCTGCTACTGTGCATCGGTGGTAGAGGGATTGAATGTTTGTGACTGGATACCAATCAGACAGGCTGCTTTGTCCTAGATAGTGTCAGGTTTCTGGAGTGTTGTTGGAGCTGCATTCAGCCAGGCAAGTGGAGCGTATTCTGCCACAGCCCTGACTTGTGCTTGTAGATTGTGGACAGGCTTTGGGAAGTCGGGAGGTGAGTTACTCGCTGCAGAAGCCCCAACTTCTGACCTGCCCTGGTAGCCAAGGTGTCTGTATGGTGAGTACAGTTCTGGTCAATGGTAACCCCGAGGATGTGGATAGTGAGGGATTCAGTGATGGTAATGCCAATGAATGTCACGGGACAATGATTAAATTCTCACTTGCTAGAGATGGTCATTGTTTGACATTTGTGTGGTGCAAATGTTACTTGCCATTTGTCAGCCTAAACTTGGATATTGCCCAGGTTTTGCTGCATTTGGACATGGACTACATTAATTGTTCATTTGGTTTCTGGACTCTAGACTTGTGGGTGCATTTGCACCACATGGACTGCAACGGTTCATTTCTACCACTGCAAGGAGAGTTTTTTCAGTTGGTTAATTTGTTTAATTGTGAATAATTTATTCTGCAACAGTTGTTCTGTGCAAATTGGCAACTTACGTTTGTCTGAGTTCAAATGTAACTCATAGATTATGAAATGCTTTGGCATGTCCTATGGTCATGAAAGGTATTACAATAAATTCAAGTTCCTTTTTCTTTAATATGGAAGTGAAAGCGAAGGATACAGCTAAGGGTGGTCACACTTATTCAATTCTCTTCTTGATGCACCATTACACAGGCAAAAGCTGAACAAGGAATCTGGAGGGTAGATTTTTCATCTAATAGTTATTGGCCAGTTTAGCTCAATTGGGTGGAGAGCAAGGCCAACAGAGTGGGTTCAATTCCCATATCAGCTGAGGTTATTCATGAAGGCCTTGCTTTCTCACCTTGCCCCTTGCCTGAGGGTGGTGATCCTCAGGTTAAATCACCATCAGTCAGCTCTCCCTGAAAGGGGAAAGCAACCTATGGTCATCAGGGACTATGGCAACTTTACTTTAATAGCTTTTACCAAGGACATATAGTGCAAGCTGTTTCAAGCATTAAGGAACCCTTCCAAAGCAGACACTGTAGGTCACAAAATGATTAACTGAAATTTGTTGCCCTGCTTCAGTTAATCTTGTTTGATTTGATTGGTAGCCCATATTTCATCCCATATTTTATAGTCTGTTAGCATGAGATTTACCAGCAGTCAGAATAAAAGAGGCTAGGGGCTTTTCACAGTAACTTAATTGAAGCCTACTTGTGACAATAAGCGATTATTATATTATTATTAAAAGAATGAAAAAGAATTAATTGTTCATTTGCCTTCCACCATAGAATATTTTATGAATAAAGTTGCATTTTGGTTCTTGGGAAGCAGGGCTTGTGTGAAGCAGACCTCATTCCAATAACTAAATCTTCAGTCTTAAAAGCCAACATTGTAACCATACCTCAGTTTGAGTGCGTAATTTCACCTCTGACCCTAACTGCAATCTGGAACCTCCCAGCTCAATTGTTAGCACATAGGCAGGGCCGGTGCTAGGAATTGCGGGCCCAATTAGAAAAGTGATGGCGGGGCCCCTACTCTACAAAAGTAAAAATTTATGTATGTTTATATTTTGTGTACTATGCTCGTCTTTAACCAAAAAAAAACATTAAATGCTTGATATACTAAAATTTTGAAAGACAATATGAAAGTTTTATTTTTTTAATCAGTTTTAGTTTTGAAAAACTTCTTTCACCTGATGCGACTGTTAGAATACAGAAAAGGCTTCAAACGGTAACTCTGTCGCCGCTGGCGTGGGGGCCCCTTAAGGTGCGGGGCCCAATTTGATAAAATTGGTCAAATAGGCTTAAAACCGGCCCTGCACATAGGCACACGTCAATGAAAAGATTGCATGAGAATAAAGTGACAAAATAACCTTTTCACTCATGTCAATATCTTCATTTATATTAATGAGGACAGGAATGTCACCCAGTTTTAACATCTGCAAAAACAGATTGACGAGACTTCAATAGAATTTTGATACATTTCCTTAAAACTTTAACATTAACTTTAACATAGAAACATCCAATGTAGGAGGAGGAGTAGGCCATTTGGCCCTTCAGGTCTGCTCCGCATTTCATTATGATCATGGCTGATCATCCAACTCAGTAACCTGTTCCCGCTTTCCCCCCAGTATCCTATGATCTCTTTAGCCCAAGAGCGATATATAATTCAGTCTTGAAACTGTACAATGTTTTGGCCTCAGCTGCTTTCTGTGGTAGTGAATTCCCACAGGCTCACCACTCTAGGGGTGAAGATATTTCTCATCTCACTTCTAAATGGTTTACCCTGCATCCTTAGACTGTGGCCCTGGTTCTGGACTTACCCCCATCAGGAACATCTTTCCTGCATCTGCCCTGTCTCGTCCAGTTAGCATTTTATAGGTTTCTTTGAGATCCCCTTCATTCTTCTAAACTCTAGTGAATATAATCCTAACCAATTTAACATCGTACTTAATAGCATGAGCAGACTCAATGGGCACGATCCACCTGAATGGGGATAGAATCCCACAGCACAAGATTAGCTGGGTGTTTCCCGGCCCTCAGAGCACTGAGAAACACCCCGCTATCTAACGCTCATCCGGTTAGATTAGGGGTTTCAGTGGGGAACTCCCGAACGAGGCCGCACCTAGCCCCATTTTCTGCACTGAGGAATGCCACTCGCCGGAACTCCTTAGTGCAACGAGAGATCAGGACGCCATTTTTCAATGGTGTCACAAACTCTCGAGCCCCCGACCCAACCCCCGAATCCCCCCCCCCAATAATCTCCAATTCACTATAAAGAGGTCCCCGGCCGCCTCCCTCCCAGGGCACACCCTGGCCCGATCATCGCTGCACAGAAGATGCCAGCCTGGCACCTAGGTGACACTGCTAGGCTGCCAATGCCAGTTTGCCTTGGTGGCACCAGCAGTGCCAGGATACTGCCCTGCACAGAGAGCATGGCCTCGGCCCTCCAATCCCCTGGGAGACCCCCACAAATGCCAGTCTGTCTGTTCCCCGTTTGTGGAGACCAGTATTGACCGGCACTCGCCCGAGGTCTCTAAGGTGAGGGAGTTAGATCCCACACCTGGGTTAGATCTCAGGAGACTAGCTGTCGTACTCTAATATGTAGATTTGCCAGAAAGTGATCCTGGCCACAATGGGCAGGATTCACATCGTGACTTCTCGTGAGATCGCATTAGATCTGGTGAGCCGAGGAGATCCCGGAAGTGGGAAGCGTTGCTCCGCACCGCTTTTCGGGTGCAACATGACTGGTAGCTCCTACCTAATATCTCTGATACTTCTGATATTATAAAGAAATGATAGTTTAAGGTGAATAAAATATGGTGCACTAACCATTTCAATCTTACCTTTCCCACCTGTTGCATGGAGCAACTTCAGATGGTCCACAGTCATCTGCAGGATCTCAGCTTTCTCCAACTTGGATGATCCCTGAGTGACAGAATTTTTGTGAAAATTAATAATAATTGTAGCATGCTCCAAGTAATTAATGAGAAACTGATTTGACCACGCTGAACTGCTTAATGAACGAGTCAATGCTTTAATATGTGAGTGAATGAACCGTTGAATAAATTAATAATTTCATGAAGTGAATTTTGTCTTTCCGTCTTCATGACACAACTTTTATCCTTAAGAAAGACAAAAATATATTTCAACAACTCATATTTACATAACTCCTTGACCATAATAAAACATTACAAGGCTCTCCATAGAGGTGTGTTAAAAGAAAATATAACACCAAGCCACATAATGAGATGTTAAGATGGATGACCAAAAGCTTGTCAAAGAGACAGGTTTTAAGGAATGTTTTAAAGGAGGAAAAGAAATGATAGAGGCAGGTAGGTTTAGGGAGAGAATTCCAGATCACTGGGCCTAGTCAGGTGAAGGCTCGGCCACCAATGACAGTGCAATTAAGATCAGGAATGCTCAACATGTTTGTGGGGCTGGAAGAGATTACAGACATAAGGAGGAATGAGGCCATGTTGGGATTTGGAAACAAGGTGCATTTTCTAATATCAAGAGATTTCTTAACTGGGTACTAGAGTAGTTCAGCAAAACAGAGGTGATGGGTGATTGGGATTTGATGAGATTTAGGACATAGGCAGTAGAGTTTGGATCAAGTTTACGGAAGATAGAAAGTCAGGAATGCGTTAAAATCCACAAGATGCACTGCAGTAACTCACCAAGGCTGCGTAGGCAGCACCTTCAAACCCATGACTGCTACCATCTAGAAGGACAAGGGCAGCAGGCGCATGGAAACACCACCACCTGGAAGTTCCCTTCCAAGCCACCCACCGCCCTGACTTGGAAATATATTGCTATACCTTCACTGTCACTGGGTCAAATTCATGGAACTCCATCCCTAACAGCACTGTAAGTGTACCTGCACCATAAGGAGTGCAAGAAGGACGCTCACCACCACCTTTTCCAGGGTAATTCTGGATGAGCAATAAATGCTGGCCAAGGCAGTGAAGCCCACATCCCCTGAATGAATAAAAATAAAGTTGGAAATAGGCGATCTTGTAACAACGCAAATATTGGATTGAAAGCTAATCAGAGTCAATATATATTAAGTGGTTTAGAGGTAGTGGTGAGTTGGAGCTGGGCATCATCGGTATACCTGTAAAAACTGATGTTATGCTTCCAAATAATTCTTGAAGCGACATTGATTGGAAACCAATATTTTATCTGGTTCATTATAGAGAACAAATAAGAGTTCATTGCCAGTTTTAAAATGATAGCAAAAATTGAAGAGCGATTTGGAGAAGTATTCTTTTAGAAAGTAGGGTATCGGAATCAGAGAGCATTGGGAACGAAATGAACCACATGCATTTAGATTATTGTGAAATGCCAATGTATATTGCCAATCTGTAGTCAGGGGAAAACACAGCCACGTTTTAAAGCATGTCCCAAATTCTGCGATATTGAAACATTATTGTCAGGAAAGGGCAGACTGTCCTTGCCAACAGAGAGTGCGATGGAAGTTTAAAGTTTGGAAAATTCACTTTGTACCGGTTTAGCTGTATTGTGTATCTGAAACCAATGTAGAATTTAAGACTCTCTCCCCTATATGGTCTCAAACAAAAACTGAGCTGGCCCGATGCCATTATGAAACATGGAGAACCCTCTAAATAGTGTGTTGAAATGAATACTTTTAACAGTATACTGCCTTTGGGCGGTGGTAAGATTGAAGGGGATTGCGTGGGTAGAAATATTGTCGAACGTCATGCAATCAGCGATGATGTCCATTACTGATAGATCCATATGGTGTGAGATGAGGGATGTTCATTGCAACATAATATGATTTCTCATTTTGCAATTATTACGAAGCGGTTATAGTTAACAAAGTTCTTTGAAGAAATAATTGAAAAGTTCGTCATATCTATTGGATTTTACTGCACCCGTACACTTCTAAGTACCTTGTATAAGGTTAAACAATTCAAACGGAGATTGAATTCTGAAATTCAGATTTATCTGAGCTCATTAAGTACCTGTTTTTCAAAAGCTGATGGAACCAAACGACGCAGTTCAGATAAACTGTTATTAATCCTGTCCCGTCTTCTTTTTTCAATAACCTACGGGGAAAAGATTTGAATAGCCATTTGCACAAAACCCAGTCGGTATTTTGCCGGTCAGAAGTAGTTAATTTCCTCCACTTACCCCGCGCCGTTTCTTCCGCGCCAGAATGTGCGAGGTTGTAATTGGTGAAGTCGATCTGGTCACCGGGCTGGTAACAGAAACAACAGCAAAGGTTTGTTGATGTAGAGAGCTGGCTGTCACAATACCGATACCAACAACTTCACACAACATACATCTGGGTGTCAGGGTAAGAATCTTTCCCACAGTAAGGCAGAATGCATTAAACCTTTGCACAGCTGTAGTGATATTTTAAAAAAGAGCATCATTACAATGACTTAATAAAAACAGTTGCTCTGTTTATGTTGAAACAAGGGCGGAATATTGTCAACATCATGTTGTCATTTTGGTATATCACCCAAGACAAAGCAAAAGGGGTGTGCAGCCGCTGTTGTTCTTTCCCAGGTGACCAAAGTCAGGCTGTGGAGATTATTTATTGTTCCTCATGATCTTGAACCCTCGAACAGAATTGGGGGGGGGGGGGGGGGGGGGTTCTGCTGTTGGGAACCCTCCAGATGGTTAACTCCATTCTTATCCGTTTGGAAAAAAAGGAGGAACTTGGGTTAAAGGTCGCAGATTTGTAAAGGGTCAGCAAACATTAAACAGGTGAAGAGAAAGATTGAGGGAGGATTGTGCGCAAACAGAATAGGAATGTACAGCAACACACATACACAACACTCACCCGTAATGTTCCTCTATCCCAACATCTATCAACTCCTCCAGATCACTGTCCGAGGAGGTTTCATCATAGAGTCGCTTCATTCCTGTGATTTATTTGAACAAATCTATGTTACAAAACTCGGGGAGCAATATGAATCCCCCCGCCCAGCCACAGGCGTGACTGCAAACTCAAGGCTGGCCTTGTCTTTCTCAATCGGGATGGGGGGGTCAATCGATGGCGACTTTGTCGATGTGGTTTGCTGTGTGTTCTGCTGGATGTTGGCGGCGCCTCTCTGAATGGATGGCGGGCTTTCTGTGAATGTCGGTGGTGTTTGTGTTGAAGGTGCTGGTCTCTCTGGAAGTTGCTGCTTTACAGAGCAAAGATGTCCACAGAGTTGAGCTGCCGATCGGTAAGAGTTCCTGTTCCCCCCCTCCCCCTCTAACTCTTTAACCTTGACGGTGCGCCCCTGACTCGGGCTGTCGGTGGGACGTCCCCTGGATCAAGGTCCAATCTCTCCGTGGCCGGCAGTGTGTTTCTGCTCTTCCCAGTTTGAGAAGCAATGGCTGGGGTTTGTTTGTAGATTGCTGTTTTTCTTTCCCGGGGAGGCTCTTCCTGTTGCTGATCTCTCTCATGTGGTCTGTTTGATGTTTTTTTTTCTCTCTCTCTTTCTGACCAAGTGGCCCTGGCTCAGTCCCAGATTCTCAGCGCCTGTCTCTCTGGCACCGATTCCTATTCTGACCTTGTCTGCAGTTGCGGGCTCATTCACTTTCACTTGATGCCCGGCGAGACGCTTTTTCCCTTTTGACTTTCTCTCCATTTGACTCCATCTCCACCGTTTCACTGTTTTGGGGGTGGGGGTAGGGGTGTTTTAATTCTCGATCAATTTTCATATGAGATGAGACTTAGAGCTAATGGCACCCCGCCCTTTCGCCTGTCCCACTCACCTGGTTGGCGGGTCGGACTATTTCAATGAAAGCTGAAACCTGAGAAAGAGCCGACAGCTGCGATTTATACAGAGAGCCGGAGATCCGTGACATCCATCAAGGTGAAACACCTCACCTGTCTGAGCAAGTCCGTGCCCGCGGGCACCAGCTTCATGCACAGACTCAACACTGCACCGTTCACCTGGCACCACAGCCTCTCCAACACCCCTGTACCTGTCCAAGTTAGTGTTCCCATCGCCCCCCCCCCCCCCCCCCCCCCCAACACCAAACATTTTATACAGCGATTCTGGATTTTCTCATTTAACTTTATTTGAGTTGGCAATTTTACAGCGTCAGGTCTGTCAGAGTAAATTCCAAATGTTTTTGGCTCCGGGTCTGAAGAAATATAAATGGTTGAATGGCCCAGTAATATAAACAAGTCAGTGGGAAATAACCAATGCAAAGAGCGGTCAAAAGGGTCAAAGCCACACACTGCACGGCAGTATAATCATTGAATCTCACAGCACAGACAGCGGACATTCATAGATCATAGAACATACAGTGCAGTAGGAGGCCATTCGGCCCATCGAGTCTGCACCGACCCATTTAAGCCCTCACTTCCACCCTCTCCCCATAACCCAGTAACCCCTCCTAACCTTTTTGGTCACTAAGGGCAATTTAGCATGGCCAATCCACCTAACCTGCACGTCTTTGGACTGTGGGAGGAAACCAGAGCACCCGGAGGAAACCCACGCAGACACGGGGAGAACGGGCAGACTCCGCACAGACAGTGACCCAGCAGGGAATCGAACCTGGGACCCTGGCGCTGTGAAGCCACAGTGCTATCCACTTGTGCTACCGTGCTGCCACCTGTGCTACTGTGCTGCCCATTGTGCTGGCTATCTGAAAGACCTGCCAATTAATGTCATTGTCCTGCCCTGTCCCCAAAGTCCTGCACCCCCCCCCCTCCCCCCCCCCCCCCCCAGTACATATTGTTGCACCAATAAGAAACTCACGTGGTAATAATTGCCTCAGGGCCAGATCAAGCCAATTGGTCAGTAATGGTGGAAGGTCTTCTGACTTAAAACTTCCACACAGACACAGCGAGGAATAGGACGCCGATTAAAGCACAATGTTATTGAAGGCGATAGGGACCAGGACAATAAAATACATTGAATTTGTATTTAAAAAGATTTGCATCTATATGGCATATGTTAAAGCCTCGGAATGTTCAAAAATGCTTTACATTGAACAGATTTTTAGTGCCGTCGCTGCTGTAATGTGGGAAATGCGGCAGTCAATTTGTACAGAGCCAGCACTCAAGAAGCAGCATTGAAAACGACCAGATAATGTTTTAATGTTGACTAATTGTTATAACTGGGAACTCCTTTTCAAATAACACCCTGGAACCTTTAACATTGGCCTGACAGGGCAGGCGGCTGAGGTTTAAGATCTGGCTCGGTGTTATCTTAGGTTATGTGTCCAGTTTTCAGCAGTGGAGCTTAAGTTCATAACCTTCTGACTTATCAGTGAGCCAAGGCTGATACCTTACCAGGAAAGATGTCCGGCATGATGTCTCTGAATCAGAATTGGAAACAAATAAAGCTTTCAGTGAATTTAAAAAAAAGTGAGAATCCAGTTGTCCAGGGATTCGCCAGGTGCTCAAAATGCTGTTGATGCAATTACCTGCGGGTTAAAAGTTTAAATACTGTCGCTCCAGTAGCCTGGAGACTAATTCCACTTGGTTCTCCTGAGGGGTGAGTGGGCGTTGGGCAGGACTAACATGATTATACAAAAATGGCATTGGTGTCTTAATTGCCTTGAAGCCCCCATTTGCATTATACGTCCTAGGCCCTGCCTCCTCCTGGTGAGTGTTTCAGCAAACTCTGAAAACTCCGGCAGGTAGGGAAGTAGCAGTAAGGTGAGCAAGGTTTGAACCAGACATGCAATTATCTTTTTGGAAAAGGAAATAGTCTAAATGTTAGTGCCACTCTCCCCAAAACACCACAAGCAAGTGGCCTAATAAAATGTTTGTGATGGGAAAAATACACTCATATTGCTTGGTAGACAGAGGAAAAATGGTTTTGTGAACCTTGAACTTAAGGCAAGGCTCAAACAACATAACGGGATACAAGGCAAAACAGAGTAGAATCTGTAGCAACAGTGCACCCCTCCCCGATGAACGCAATGCATTCTATGCTCATTTTGAGCAGGAAACCAACAAACCATTGTCAACTGCCCCAGCAGCCTCGGGCACACCCATACCTACCGTCACAGCATCAGAAGTCAGATCAGCTTTCTTGAAAGTGAACCCATGGAAAGCAATGGGCAATGACGGAGTCCCTGGTTGTGCAGTCAGACCAACTGGTGGGTGTGTTGGCAGGCATCTTCAACCTCTCCGTACTCCATTCCAAGATTTCCACTTGCTTCAAGAAACCACAATCATACTGGTGCCAAAGAAGAACCAGGCAATGTGCCTCAATGTCTACCATCCAGTGGCCTTGGCATCTATCATTATGAAGAGCTTCAAGACGTTGGTCATAAGACACATCAACTCCATACTCCCAGAATGCCTTGATCCACTGTAATTCCATTCACAAGTTTGCTGATAACATGACCGTATTGGGTCAGATCTCAAACAACAATAAGTCAGAGTACAGGAGGGAGATAGAGAATCGAGTTGCCTGGTGCAATTACAACAATCTCTCCCTCAGTGTCAGCAAAACTAAAGAGCTGGCTATTGACTTCAGGAAGCGAAGAGTTGTACACATTCCTGTCTGAATCAATGTTGCCAAGGTGAAAATGGTTGACAGCTTCAAATTCCTAGGTGTACACATTAGCAACAATCTGTCCTGGTCCACCCATGTCCAAGAGGGCACGATGACACCGATACTTCCTCAGGAAACTAAGGAAATTCGGCATGTACAAACTGACTCTTACCAATTTATACAGATGCACCATAGGAAGCATCCTATCTGGCTGCATCACAGCTTCATATGGCTACTGTTGGCCCATGACTATAAGAAACTACAGGCCAGTCCATCACACGAACCTGCCTCCCATCCATTGACTCTGTCTACATCTCCTGCTGCCTTGGGAAAGTGGGCAGCATAATCAAAGAGCTCTCGCACCCGGATTATTTTCTCTTCCTCCTTTGGGCTGTTGTGTTTCCCCAGGCCTGGGAAAACTGACCTGTTAGAGTCAGACATGGAAAACAAGTTACAAATGAGGCTCCCAACCTCACGGCATTCCATCTCCTCTGTTAAACATGGAAGTGGGTGAATTGGATTATGGTTATGGCAGCAATAAAAGATGATCAACTTTATTGCCGAGTTGTGCCTGTTATGCAGTATTATAGAAAACCAATCAACAGTCAGTAGAAAAGGTCACATGCAAACAAAGCAACTCTCGTTAAAAGTTCAAAACAGTTACTTCAATCAATCCAAAAATAGATCAATTGCTTTTATATGCGGGAGTAGTTACCACATCTATAAAAGTTTATAAGGTGGTAATGTCAACTAAAGTTTCAGATAACATTACAAACTACTGGAGCAAAAGTCAAGTTGTTTGCGGCATTATCTGAATCATAAAATTTAATTAATTTCATGAGGTATTTCCTCTGAAACATATCATGGGGCCTTTATTATTGTGCTTCGATTATTTTTTAATCAGCTGAGGCCGTACATTGGTGGTGTTGTGAGATGATATTTAATGATTAATGAATGCCAGTCTTCTGTTGCTCAACAGGACATAGTGTCAGAAATGTATGTACTTACGAATTGGCATCTCCCAACTTCGAGACCTCAGATCAGGGAAAGTGGGGAAATTGAAAGATGGGGGTGAAGAAAAGGTGAATAAAGCAAGAGGAAACAGGCAATGCAGAAAAAGAAGGCAAAGGGAAGCGACAATATTATGTGAACAAGGAATATAAAAAGTAACCGACAGACATGAGTAACAAAAAACAGTAGAGTAAGGAGACGGCCACTTGGAGATACACAGAATAAACACAGAATAATGACTGAGAAATAATAGAGATATTGGTCTGGATTCTACAGTCAGCTGTGGAATGGGTAATGCAATAGATGTAATAAACATAGATTTCTAAAAGGTGGCACAGTGGTTAGCACTGCTGCCTCACCGCGCCAGGGACCCAGGTTCAATTCTGGCCTCGGGTCACTGTCTGTGTGGAGTTTGTACATGTATTCTCCCTGTGTCTGAGTGGGTTTCCTCCGGGTGCTCCGGTTTCCTCCCACAGTCCAAAGATGTGCAGATTAGGTGGATTGGCCAAGATACATTGCCCTTTAGTCTCCACGGATGAGCAGGTTGGATTTGGGGATAGGTCAGGGTGGACAGGGGAGTGGACATGGGTAGGGTTCGGAGAGTAGGTGCAGACCTTATGGCATCCTTCTGCACTGCGGGGATTCTAAGATTCCATGATAAGGCATAGTAGTGTCATGGCGAAGTGGAATCAGGGGACATGTAGAGTCAGAGGACAACTAGAATGGTCAGGAAACTTACAAATCAGAGAGTAGGTATTCAAGGCAGTTACATAGACTGAGAGAAGTGCTATTTCACAAGTTGGATCTGGGATCACTGTTATACATAATTAGCATGAACAATTTGCTCTCAGGAATCAGAAGCATAATTTCAAAATTTTGAATCGACCACAAATTCAGCAATACAGAGGAAATATGGGGTGAAGTATGGGATGACTTTCATAAACTAGTTGAATTGGCATGTAATTAGCAAATTCATTCAATATAGGTAATTGTGAGGTGATACATTTGATCAGAAAAATAACTACGCCACATACTTCTTGGAAAATAAATATCTAAACAATGTCGACTAGAGGAACAAAACGATTTGGGGGTACAGATGCACAAATCATTAAAATTGCTGAAGAAATACATTTTGTTGAAGTCTTTTGTCTTGTACTCATCAGGACAATCACAAGAATATCAATATCAGGAGAAACAACGACTTTATACTGTATGAGAAGAGAGCGCTGATTGGTTGACAAGTGGACTCTGTCACTGTTGACAGTTAACTGCCAAGCATTGTTTGGAAATTTAAGCAGGCAGCTTGACTCTGATCGGTCAAGGAATTTTCCTGAGGCATGAATCAGTGAATGGCTGTCATTTATTTTGTTTAGCTAAGGTTTAGGTTCTTTCACGGGGTAGCAGATGGGTGAAGGAGCAGCGCTCCGAAAGCTCGTGTTTGAAACAAACCTGTTGGACTTTAACCTGGTGTTGTAAGACTTCTTACTGTGCTCACCCCAGTCCAATGCCGGCATCTCCCCATCATGGGTAATAAAATACATTCAAAAAAATAAATAAATTCGAAAAGGAAGTTAGGAAAAACTCTTTAACCAACAGAGTGGTGAAAATGTGTAACATGCCACCAAAAGAAGCAGTGAAGCTTAGATACATTTCAGGGACAGTGAGATAAACAAGTGCGGGGAGGGGGGATAGGAACAGAAGGATATTTTCATTGAGTGGGAGAAAGAAGGGTGGAAAGAGGTTCTTGTGGAGTATAAACACTGGCATGGGCTGGATCAAAAATCCTGTTTGTGTTCGACTGTGCAAAAGGAACAGAATGGCTTGAAGACAGATTGTGAGGATGCAATGGTAGAAATGTGAAGGAAGGGAATTGGGGAAATTAAGGCAAGGATGGACCAGGCAATCATGATCTGGGGGAGAGAGGTGACAGATGGGGATAAGCATAAGGGAGAGAGGACAAGCACAAATGGGGACAGTAAGAAAATGGAATGGATTTTGATTTCAGGAGACTTGGAAGCTGGTACGCAAGGGGAGAATGAAAGAATGAGATAGATGCAAATAGGCACCAAGCCCGAACAGAAAGGCAAACTGGTCTGATTTATTTTTAGACCAAATAATGAAGCATCTTTAGTGCTGCCAGTCTTTAAAATCTGCTTTGTGGAAGTGAATGTTTTCAGTCGTCCTGGATGTGGAATTGAGTTTGTTGCGGGAAAGGAAGTTCCCATTGAACCAAACCAAAGTTGTTTGATTTATCCATTACCGCTTTGACTGTGTAATTATCTGTGAAACAAGCTTGAGACAATCATAGAATGATACAGCACAGAAGGATTTCAGCCCACTGTGACTGTTGGAGAGCTGTCATTTTGTGCAACCCCTGCTCTTCCCCATTGCTCCATCACCTTTTCCCTTTAAGTATTTCTCTAATTCTCTTCTGAATATTACAACTGAGTGTCTCCAGCCATTCTTTTCAGCTATGTATTCCAGATCACTTCCTACTTGCAGGAATCTCCGTATAAAAGAGACACAATTCTTCAAGGACACCGAACAGCAAGAGGAGATCCAGAAAAGGAGTCTGAGAAAGAAATAGCTGCAATCTAGAGTCCAAGGACCAGTCCCACATCCCAGAAACTCCTGCCAAGTGCATGGTTGAAATGCAACTCTAGGATCGGGCTCATCAGCCAACAAACCCATGACCAGTAACACAAAGTTTCTTATGTAGACAATCATGCTCATTAGCGAGTGATCACCAAATAGTGAAGTGTCCCAAGGCAATGCTTCACAGGAACAGCACCAAATAAAATTTGATACTGAGTCAAGACTGGATTTATGAGGGGAGGTGACTGATCAGTCAAAGAGGTAGCTTTTAAGGAGCAGCTTATACAAGATAGGGAGGTGGAGAAGTTTAAGGAGGAAATTCCTGAACTTAGGGTCTTGGTAGCTGAAGGAACAGCCAGTCACAATTGTGAGTCAATTAAAACCTGGGGTGAACGAGAAGACAGAACTGGAGGAGTGCAGATATCTCAACAGGTGTCAGGCTGGAGGGGATTACAGAGCTGGGGGGGGGGGGGGGGGGGGGGGGGCGGGGGTAGTGAGTCAATGGAGGGATTTGAAAATAATGGTGAACATTTTAAAATTGCTGCATCAAAACATGTTTCCTCATGCCCCCTCAGATTCTTTTGCAATCACATTAAATCTTGGTTTTCTGTTTACCGAACCTCCTGCCACTGGAAGAAGTTTCTATTTCCGCTTTGAAAACCATTCATGATTTTGAACACCTCCAGCAAATCTCCTCTAAACATTTTTTACTCAAGCCCAGATTCTCTAGACTCCACACAACTGAATTTCCTCATCCTTGCTTTCCTTCCATCTTCTGTACCTCCTCTGAGGTACTGCAGTCCTTCCTAAAGTAAAGTGCTCGGAATTGACCGCATTATGCTAACTGTGGCCAAACAAGATTGCAGGTTGGCTAGCCGACCTGGCGGAATTCCTCAAGCTGGAGATAATAAAATTTGGGCCGGAAGAGGGTTCTACAAGATGTGGAACCAACTTCTTCTGAGATTTGTTCGTAGCCAGCAACCAATAGAGTAAAAGGGTGTGTGGGGGGGGGGGGGGGGGGGAGAGACACAAGCGAGTCACGGGATAAAGATAAAAAGGAAAGGGGGAGGGGGTGAAGGAGGTAGGACACACAAAGAAATCGAGAGGGACAAGAGACTAAAACTGTAGATAGACATCTGTAAATGTGTGCCCAGGGCAAACTTTTATACGCCATTCAAAGGGGGCCACAGCCACACCCGGAGAGAAAGCAACTGCATGTATATATCTGCACAGACTTCTGCCTGTCCTTTTACCTCCTTTTATTTCTTGCTTGTTTGTGTTCCTGGAATATGTTTATGCGCATCTCAACTGAAGGTGGAATTGGGCACAACTACATGAGCAATTAAACAATTTGCAGGCAACCACTGTCCAAATTCTCAAATGATTAATGGACATTTGGACAAGATACAGGATTGTGTCCTGTGGTTATGGCACCATTATGCTTCACAACAGGTGGAATAGAGTAATATTGGCAAGAACATTTCACAAAGTAACATCCTGTCATTTCAATTTGAAGTCTTCACATCTGAAAGTTTTTTAGAACTTGATAACTGAAATTGATCGTTTAATTTATTTTTTGATTGTGGACTGGAGCCTTATAATGTGTTTGATCAAAGAAAGCAAAGAAACTATAATAGCAAAAAAGTAGTTCACCATAACGGTATTACGAATCCCTCGGAATCAATTTTAGCAAGAAAGGGATTAATTGACTTGTTTTGCTCTGTGTCACTTGCAGAAACAGTTACACTTGATCAGGACAAAACAAACACAGACATATTCTGAGCTAGAGAGCGAGTGTAGCTCCATCAGTATTACTGCAGGATCTTGTCTTGACATAATTGGCACAAGACAAGTATTTGTTCTCACAATCTGATATATTTACCCTATTCTCAAACTATATATCCTCAAGATACACTGATTATACTGATTATATATCCTTGGGAGCCCACTAACAAGATTGTGTCTCTGGGTGGTTAGTCTACCGAATAAGTTCTCTTCACGTCTTCAGTGACTGACTAGGCCGCTCTCTTCCTCACTATACACTTTTATATAGTTTGGCTGCAGATCTCATTGGCTACCACGTGTCTTCTTTAAGATTTCATTACTTAGCTGACATGTTTACCGCTCCTTATATAGTTACCACTGCTTTGTGTCTCTGCTACGGTTCCTCCGCACCTTTATCCTGAGGAAATAGTAGACAAAATCATATTTTGAACCAAAGGTCAAACTCCTGCAACTGTTCTCCTTAAATTTAACTGTTTGAGTCAACTGAAGTCAATCACCTTTGTGATGATTTGAATATACACATTAATGTATATACTTATCTATACAACCTCCGACCAGCAGGTGGAGATAGAGATTCACCATGAGGCCCCAGAGATCCTTCAGTTGGGAGTAAGTTGTACGAGAGGTTGTCATATTAAAAGTAGTTCCAGGAGAATGCACTTATACATTACCGCTTGTATTATAATTCATTAGTTATCTTTCCACCTGTTCATTTAGTTAATAAACTATCTTACTAGTCAAAGAACTAGATGTTCTGTATGCATCTTTACCACGGCCACAACACAGAGCATAACATGGTACCAAGTGTGTTGATCAATTGAAGATAACTACGGAGAAGACGGGACGAAACAGACTGAAGAAAGAAAAAAGAAAATTGTTCCACTTACCTGGTAAACTATTGGCAACTGGAACTCAACGCATAGAAAAAGGGTGAAGTTAGAGATGGAAGGTCTGAAGGCACCTCACCAGCTTCAAGTCACCGGTAATATAGACGAGAATTGGCGTGTTTTTAAGCAGCAATTCAACCGCTATGCTGCATCCCTTGGCCTACAGACACAGCCTGGCGAGAGGCATATTGCGTTGCTGTTCACGATAGCAGGTCCTCAAGCCATCAAAAGTTCTGATCTCTTCACATTCGACAGTGAAGCAGAAAGCAAAGCCCTCAAAGAAGTAATTAAACACTTTGATCGGCCTTGCTCCCCGAAAATAAAGGAAATGTTCGAGCAATATCTCTTTCACACGTGTACTCAGAAGGCAGGCAAATCTTTTGATAATTTTCTAACTGACTTGCGGTTGAAGGCGCAGTTGTACAATTTTAGTACTTTAAAGTCGGCGATGATTCGCGATCAGAGAGTGTTCAGGATATCGGATGATAAGGTATGCAAGAAGCAATTGAAAGAAGAAGAGCTTAAACAAGAAAACGCTATCAATATTTGTCATGCAAGCGTGCTAGCTGCACAACAGATGAGCTCAATCAATATCAAACATTTTGGCGCCAATGTGGCAGAAAATGCCAGTGCCATAAGCATAGTATCGCAGTCAAAGAAGAAACGTGGTCTCAGTGCGAGTGGCCATTTTATTTATTTATTTATTTATTATAAACTTAGAGTACTCAATTAATTTTTTACCAATTAAGGGGCAATTTAGCGTGGCCAATCCACCTATCCTGCACATCTTTGGGTTGTGGGGGCGAAACCCACGCAGACACGGGGAGAATGTGCAAACTCCACACGGACAGTGACCCAGAGCCGGGATCGAACCTGGGACATCGGCGCCGTGAGGCAGCAGGGCTAATCCACTGCACCACTGTGCTGCCCTCATGGGTGGCCATTTTGAGCAGCTGACCGGATCCGCCATTTTGTGCCAGCGATGTGGCAATCGACATTTGCCAAGACAATGTCCTGCGTTTGGGAAAGTATGTTCCAAGTGTGGAACAATAAATCACTTTGCTGGGCAATGTTTTTCCTGTCCGACAGTGGACCTAACAGGGCCACTTAATTAAATTAATGAGATACGCATCAAAGACCTGGCTGCTGTTGATATGATTTAGACTGAGGATATGAGTAGTTCGAATAAACGGCAAATTCTTTCTCACAATTTGCAGCCATACTGATGCAGATGTGACTACCACAGAAGACAGACGGACAATTCCGTTGGTGGTTAGTGGTGCACTAATCAAATGCAAGCTTGACAGGAGAGCAAGGGCCAAACTCATCACTTTGCCAGCTTTAAAAAGGCTCAAAACTAAACCGAAAATAGTTTGTCGATCAGTATGACAGAAGGACTATAATGGTAATCAGATCACAACATTAGGAGCATGTGAGCTCACAGTAACTGTAAAAGATAGAACATGCATAAGTCAATTTTCCATAGTGGAGACAGAGCGCAAATCTCTCATAGGGATGGACGCGTATGAAGCGCTTGGGCTAGTTAAGCGGGTTTTCAATGCAGAAAGCAGATACCCAGCCAACAAGCATCCGTAGAATCTATCACAATGGACTTTCCGGAGATATTTGCCTTTCACGTACCACATCCAATTGAAGGAGAATACAAAGCCCATCATACACGCTCCGAGACGTGTACCAGCACCATTTAAGGGCAAAGTAAAGGCCGAATTAGACAGAATGACGGCTTCAGGAGTCATCAGACACATAGAGGAACCTACAGACTGGGTTAATTCTATGGTGTGCGTCAAGAAGGGGAATAATTACCTATGGATATGCATGGACACCAAAGATCTGAACCTTAACATCAAGAGAGAGCACTACCTGATTTTGAAGAGGGAGGAATTAACATCTGAGATGGTTGGAGCGACATGTTTCAGCAAGTTGGACGTGTCGCAAGGCATTTGGCAGCTCAAACTGGACAAAGCGAGCAGAAAGCTGTGTACGTTTAACACACCCTTTGCTTCCTTCGGATGCCATTTGGCATAATTTCTGCTTCAGAAATTTCCATCGTGCCGCGGAGCACAGGCGTCCAAGTCTATGCGGATGGCATAATAATTTGGGAGTCCACACGCAACGAGCATGACAGAAGGCTTCTCAGGGTCTTAAGAAGTATAAAGAAAATTGACCTAAAGCTTAACAAAGCAAAATGTCAAATTGGGATTGGCAGCATCAGCCTCTTGGGAATAGGCTCTCCCAGCACCAGGTGTGCAGCCGGATCAAGAGAAGATAAAGGCTATTTTGACGATGCCACGTCCCACAGATAAAAAAGGCATCCTGCGGATGTTAAGGATGGTCAACTTTGTTGGCAAATTCATACCCAACCTGGCATCTAAAACCTCTCACCTCTGAGATGCGATCAAAAAGGATGCGGTGTTCCAATGGTCCCCCAGACATGAGCAGGAGTGGCAAGCATTGCAAATCTCCTGGACCACAGCGCCAGTTCTAACATTTTCTGACCCTGTGAAAAAGACCAAGGATGGCCTGGGAGCGGCGTTACTGCAGCAGAATGCAGAAGACAGCTGGCTGCCTGTGGCGTAAGCACCCAGAGCAGAGACGGAGCCCAGTTATTGGCAAATCGAAAAAGAATGCCTTGGGTTGATCAATGGTTTGGCCAAGTTCCATGATTATGTGTATGGTCGTCCGATGTTTCTTGTGGAGACTGACCACAGGCCACTCATCTCAATCTCAATTGTACAGAAGAATTTGAGCGAAATGTCCCCGAGGATCCAGCGCATGATGATGAAGCTCCAACGCTACAATTTCAACCTACTCTACACACCAGGCAAGCATCCCATTGTTGCTGACATGCTTTCTCAAGCCACGGGCATTAAAGACATGACCTGGTTGATGAGGACGTGCAAGTCCATGTTAATCTCGTAACTGCGTTTCTCCAGTCTCTGATGATAAGTCGCGTCTAATAAAGGAAGAAACAGCCAAGGACACAGCCGACAAAAAGTAATAAAGTTTCTCCACGAGGCGTGGCCTAAAGGTTCCTGCTCAGGTTATTACAATGTGCGGGCAGAGTTGAGTGAGGCAGATGGATTTTTACTGCGACACCACAGGATTGTGATTCCACATTTCTTGAGCCCGCTCATGCTCAAGAAGCTCCATGAAGGGCACGTGGGCATTGAAAAGTGCAAGCGCAGGGCCAGGGATACAGTTTATTGGCCAGGCATCACCCAAGACATTGCAGACATGGTTCACAACTGCGGCAAGTGTCAGAAGTTCCAATCCAGAGCAAAGAGCCGATGCACATGGCTGAAATCGTCACAACGCCCTGGTAGAAGGTGGGCATGGATCTTTTTCACTTCAGTGGAAAAGACTACCTTCTGGTCATCGACTACTTCTCTAATTACCCGGAGGTAGCACAGTTAGCGAACCCAACTGCTCGGTGTGTTATTCAATATGCTGAAGAGATTTTTGCCTGGCATGGGATATCAAACACTGTAATGACTGACAATGGTCCCTGCTTCAAAAACTATGAGTGGACTGAGTTCGCCTGTCATTATGACTTTAAGCACATTACTTCAAGTCCTTTATATCCTCAGTCAAACAGGAAGGCAGAAAAGGGTGTGCACATTGTTAAACAGCTGCTGAAAAAAAGCCATTGACAGGCAGGGAGACATGTATGTGGCACTTTCGAGCTATCGCTCTGTACCACTTGTTAATGGGCAGCTACAAATGACCCTGCCTTCCATTACCTCTCACCCTGTGGATCGAGGACTGGAGTGGAAACTGCTTCTTCAGAAAAGGAGGCAGAAAGAGTTCTGCAATAGATCCACAAGGAAGATCCAGCCACTGCATCCAGGTTAGACAGGAGGATGCCAATGGAAACGGATGGTCAACGCATGCAAAGGTACTGCAACAGACCGGTCCTGTATCAGTCTTGCGGAGAAATTGAAGAGCGCTGTTGAAAGTTCAACGTCCCTTTGTTTTGAGCCCAATAGAAGAGTTCATAGAATTTACAGTATAGGAGGAGGCCATACGGGCCATCAAGTCTGCACCGGCCCTTGGAAAGAGCACCCGACCTGGTATGTAATCCCCAAACACTTGAAGAGAATACAGACCATCAGTCAGAGCCAGCATTCAGAGGATCATCTGCAGCAATAAATACAGAACAAGCAGGAACACCGACAATAAATGAAGGTGGAACACGATCAGCTACTCAACCATTGCTCAGGAGATCAACCAGATTACATCGTAAACCTGAGAGACTCAATTTGTGATGAACTGTGTACAATTACATGTTAGAAATTGTTATGCATATTATGTTTTGTAAAGCACAGTTACATTTGTATATATGACATCTTTGGAATTGTTATGCACATCATGTTTTGTAGGGCAGAGTTATATTTGTTAAACATTCACATTTCCAAAAGAAGAGAGATGGTGATATGCATATACACATTAATGTATATAGTCATCTATATGACCTCCGACCAGCAGGTGGTGATAGAGATCCACCATGTAGCTCCAGAGATCCGGCAATTGGTAGTAAGTCGTACTAGAGGACAGACACATTAGAAGTAGCTCCAGGAGAATGCATTTATTCGTTACCACTTGTATTACAATTCATTAGTTATCTTTCCATGTGTTCACTTTGTTAATAAACTATCTTACTAGTCAAAGAACTAGATGTTCTGTATGCATCTTTACTACGGCCACAACACAGAACATAACAACCTTCACCAACTGTTTGATAATCAGCTGATCAATTCTACAGCCCTTGTGCCACAAAGTTGTGCAGTCAAAGGCCATCCATTAATCTGTTGCAGTATTGTTCACTCTGCATTTTTATAATATTGTCCATTTTCCCAATATACTTAGCAGCTTCTTTGGTGTGTTGTCTTCTATCACCCTTTGTAAATTCTGCGCACAAAATTCCCAAGTACACAGTATACATATGTCACAAGCACACTTCACAATTTGATAAAACAGTTAACCCACAAACTGACATTCAGCAAAACTGGACCAAGCAAATAGCTGAAAAAATAATGTTGCCCCTTATAAAAGTATTTTGATTTGTTTTGTCAGAAGAAACAAAACAGCTTTCAGAGGTGTTTTTAAAAAAAACAGTCATAGCATGTGGGCTTCAAAGGCTGGGCCAGCGTTCACTACCCATCCCTAGCTGCCCTTGTGAAGGTGGTGGTGAGCTGTCTTCTTGAACCACTGCAGTCCTTGTGGTGCAGGTGCACCCACAGCGCTGTTAGGGAGGGAGTTCCAGGATTTTGACCCAGTGACAGTGAAGGAACAGCGATATATTTCCAAGACAGGATGGTGAGTGCTTTGCTTTGTCTGCCTTGGGATGTTTTTCTAAATTAAAGGCATTATGTAAATACAAGTTGTTGTATTGAACATCTTAAATTATGAAATTGCACACAACATGACATAAATCCAAGATTCAAAATGGTAATCTGTGGTCACGACAATTGACTGATTCCAGATGTTGCTCAAGTTTAATTGACCTTCCGACAAATTTCTCTTTGCTTCACATTCATAGCCAGAATAAAAGTGAAAAACTGTATTGTTTTGCTCACCACCAGTAATTGTTACCATATAGGTGTGGTTAACATGAACATAAAAATGTGAAAGTAGAATAAGAGATGAACACTTAAGCCTGGAGTTTTTGTGTGACGAAAATGTCAGAAAATACCTACATCTGGAAGTCCCACCCCCGAACACAGCACCTACCATTTTCATTGCGGTGGGAATATGTTAGGCCTGGTAGAGCAGGTCTGAACTTTATGAATTTGTTTATAAAGTCCGGGTACCCTCTTTGGATATGGTTCTGGGACACCTCTGGGAGATGTCAGGTGCCATTTGGGAGAGGTCAAGTGCCCTTTGAGATCAATAAAAGGGTATAAACTAATTGAAAATGTGAACTTCAATGGAACTGTCAAAAACAACTGGCAAAAGTGTCAAGCTGAACTGTCAAGGGGAGCTGTTAAAAGAACCTTAGAAGAATGTCAAGCTGAATTGTCAAAAGAAGCTGTCAAGCTGTCAAGGCATTTAAAACTCATGCCGTTTAACTCTGAAAAACTGTCTGGAGTGTCAAAAGAATTGCTTGCTTGTTTTTTCACTTTGTCTGTTGACATAAAATTTAGGGTTTCTATTACTGGATTAGTACTGCATGACTGATTTTCCAATAGTCCATTATCAAAGTAGGGTACCTGTCATTTCACATTTTGATTGACAGCTCCAAGTGGTTGTGGACTCTTTGAATTCCAATGCTTGTTTTTATAAGGGGGTTATGCAATTAAATTAAATGAATGTTATTGCAAGGGATAATGTAGCTGAAGGAATGTCAATGCAATAAATGCATTTTTATGGATGAGAGTTTTTTAAAAATAGAGTTTGCAATGGACATTTGGAACTTTGTTTTATTTAATCTCAGCACTGAAGTCTGTTCATGGTGGATATTGGGTGAGTTGGCATGGTAGGTGTAAGGGTAAAGGGCGATGGACATGAGTTGGCACTAGATTGACATAGTGGCTATTAAAGACCATGGGCTGGTGGCATAGGTTTGCATTGGCGTTATGAAGGGTCATGGATGGGCAGAGGGGCACAGGTTAGCATGGGGGCTATAATTGGCCTTGGAGTAGGACCATGCGTGTGGTAGAGGGACATAGGTTGGGCCATGTTGATAACACAGAGGGCATGAGGTGGCAGGGATTGGCATGGATAGGATATGACAAGTGTGAGGGTTCAGCACTGCAGGACTGTTCTTTGTGTTAATGGAACAAAAATGCCGGAGCATCGAGGCAGGCTTTCCGTCCAGCCTGTCTCTGTACTCGGCAGCCTCCGAACCTGTTCCAAGGTGGTAGGCCCGACTTCTAATCTAGCACAGTCCTACCATTGGAACGCAAATGTAGCATAGTGGTTAGCAGTGCAGCTTCACAGCGCTAGGGCCCCAGGTTCAATTCCTGGCTAGGTCACTGTCTGTACGGAGTCTGCACGTTCTCCCTGTGTCTGTGTGGGTTTCAAACTCCACTTCAGAGACTTAAACAGAATGCAGCACTGGGGCTGTTTAGCACACTGGGCTAAATCGCTGGCTTTTAAAGCAGACCAAGCAGGCCAGCAGCATGGTTCGATTCCTGTAACAGCCTCCCCGAACAGGCGCCGGAATGTGGCGACTAGGGGCTTTTCACAGTAACTTCATTGAAGTCTACTCGTGACAATAAGCGATTTTCATTTCATTTCATTTCATTTCCTCCGGGTGCTCCGGTTTCCTCCCACTCGTCCCGAAAGACGCGCTGTTAGGTAATTTGGACATTCTGAATTCTCCCTCTGTGTACCCGAATAGGCGCCGGAATGTGGCGAGTAGGGCTTCACAGTAACTTCATTGCAATGTAAGCCTACTTGTGACAATAAAGATTATTATTAAATTGGAATTTTGAGGAGCCATTTTTAAAGGCGGGATTCTCTGTTTTGCTTGCGCCTGGGGGTTTCCCGACAGTGTGGGGCTGCCTCACAATGGGAAACCCCATTGATCGCCCTGCGTAACGGAGAATCCCGCTGGCGTGTCGATGCTGAAAAGTGGCGTGGCGGGGGGGGGGGGGAGAGAATCCAGCCCGGGAATTCTCCTGACTGTGTGCACCCGACCTGGGAGTGAAAATGCTGGCCATGGTGTTATTCTGAACTGCATGTTAAATATCTGAGCTACAATATATGAATACCCTCAAATTTAAATACAGACAGGGCAGCACGGTGGCGCAGTGGGTTAGCCCTGCTGCCTCATGGCGCCGAGGTCCCAGGTTCGATCGTGGCTCTGGGTCACTGTCTGTGTGGAATTTGCACATTCTCCCCGTGACTGCGTGGGTTTCGCCCCCACAACCCAAAGATGTGCAGATTAGGTGGATTGGCCACACTAAATTGTCCCTTAATTGGAAAAAATGAATTGGAATAAATTTATTTTTAAAAATTTAAATACAGACAACCATGACTTAAGCAAATTCACCTCATGACCACACCTTATTGCATAGAAATGTTGCATTGTGTTGCATGTTGATAATTGTACACCACATTGCTTCAGCATCCTAATACATTTCTTAATTAAATACACCAGGTCAACTCTGCAATTAAAGTTATTGTCTGAGTGGTCATAAAGTTTGGAAAGTAATATTTTGTTCGGAATTTTGATTTGAAGGAGATGTGAGAATATGTTTGCAATTAGCAAGTTGTCAAGAATACAATGGAGCTTTGTCTTAGAGCTAATTGGGGTATCAGCCTTGGTACCGAGTTAATGTTGTGGGTTCAAACTCCACTTCAGAGACTTAAACAGAATGCAGCCGGTGATAGATCCATACAGCCCAAAATTAGAGCTGTATTTCTGAATCAGAGGTTAAAATGAGGTTGCATTTGCTGTCTCACATGGATATAAAAGGTCGATTGACACTATTCAAAGAGCAAAGAAATCTCCTGGTACAATGGCTAACATTTATCCCTCAACTACCCCAAAACAGTGACTACACTTCAAACGATTTTGTGCCTGTGAAGCAGTTTGGGACATCCTATGATCGTGAGAGGTGCTATGTTAATGCAAGTTCCTTCTTTCATTCTGACTTCTTTAAACTAAATTCAGTTTTTGGTTGTGGTTGTGTTTGATGTATATATACAAATGCCTTAATAAAAGCATTTTAAAAATAAACTAAATCCAGAATTTTCAGTGGAAGAAAAAGTTACAGACAAGTTAAAACATAGGGGAGCAAATTGGACCGTTTAATGATACATGACATTTCATCCAGCACTTGGTTCAATAATATAATAATCAATTAAAGGAAAGATGGAACAATTTATAAACTTTGTCTGAACTCTCTAATGAATTAACCATCTTTAATTGAAGACAGTGAATCATTAACTATTCCCAGAATATTTCATTTTACTCAATGTGAGTCATTGGGCTGGAGTTTTGGCTATAATAGACAAAAGGAGTAAAAGTGATGTGAGAAAAAACTTTCACCCGGAGTGTGTTTGCAGACAGAAACAAACCTCTAAAAGGGTGCTGGAGGCATCGATCAAGGTATTCAAAAGGGATCAAGAAAGAAAGTTCAAGGTTACGGGGATAAGATGAGGGAGTGGGATGAGGGAGAATGAGGGGGCCTGTGCAGACGAGATGGGCTGAATGGCCTCCTTTCTGCACTGTAACAATTCTGCCATTTTTCCCTCTGGAAATGGGAAAGAGAAATTGGGACAGTTTTCATGTTCCAAATCTGCCCCTAGGGGAATTAGCAGTCATGCAATGGGATTTTCATCGAGGCATCCCCTGAACTGGCATCGAACCAGGTTCCCTGTCCAATTAAGTGTTGCAGACAACCTCGCAAAGATGGAGCCCAATCAGAGGCCTACCTGCTTGAAAGGGTCAGCAGGTTGTGATGGCAGTTAGGGCACTTCAACATGGATACATCCTCTCTACAACTTCTTTAACTGTTTTATTTAAAAATAGTTCTTGCAGTCAAGTCACCACTGTGGGGGGAAGGGAGGTGGTGGTGATGGAAGATGGGAAGGTGGGGTGGGAAGGGGACAAGGAGCCCCTCCAAAGGGCAGCATGTGTCTGTTCTCTCACTCAGGCAGGCAGTGAAGGTACCTCGGCCGGCATGGAGTGCTGGCCCACTGCCCTGCACTGCTGTGTGTCTGCACCTTAAGTGGCCCCTAAGGGGAGAGAAACTGGACAATTCCAATTGGCCCCCTTAAATGAACTTAAGGTATGGTGGCACCATGGTTAGCACTGCTGCCTCACAACGCCAGGATCTATTGTTCAATTCTAGCCTTGGGAAACTGTGTGGAGTTTGCACTTTCTCCCCATGTCTGGGTGTGGTTCCCTCCGGGTGCTCCGGTTTCCTCCCTGACGGAACCATCAATTCACCAGACACATGTTTCCGATGTGAATCTAGGCTTTAATTGACTTACTTCAGAGCCAGCCTGTTACCTGTCGATGAACTCGTAGTGACCCACGCTGACTCTGGACACGGGTACTTATACAGCTGCACTAGGGGGAGGAGTCGTGGGCGGAACCAAGGGTGAAGCCCACTACAAGTTCCTAAGTGTTCCCAGCGCTACTTCCCCTAGTGGTAGGACTGCGCTACTGCACTTACAACAACAGTGTGAATTAACATATATATTAACATATATTACATTCATCACACTCCCACAGTCCAAAGATTTGCTGGATTGGCCATGATTAATTGCCCATAGTGTCCAAAAGGTTAGGTGAGATTATTGTGTTACAGGGATAAGGTGGGGCATGGGTCTAGGTAGGGTGCTCATTCTGAGGGTCAGAGCGGACTCGATGGGCTGAAATGGCAAATGGCCTCCTTCTACTTTAAGGTTAAGGGTGGAGTTGTTGGGTTACGGGTATTGGGTGGATACATGGGTTTGAGTAGGGTGATCATTGCTCGGCACAACATCGAGGGCCGAAGGGCCTGTTCTGTGCTGTACTGTTCTATGTTCTATGTTCTATGTACTCTGTTGGAATTCTATGATTCTACCAAGCCTAATCGGCCAGTCCCGATTAGGGGCATCCGCTGGCATGGATAGGGCCAGCCATTGGTACCCCTGCCAGCAGGGATGGGCGCTGGGGCAGGAGTGCGGAGGACAGAGTGCCAGGAGGAATGTCCAAGGGTGGATGCGGGGATTGTTGAGGTGGGGGGGGGGGGGGGGGGGGGGGGAGGGAGACATGTGGCAGGGAGAGCAGTGCGGATGGAGTTCGGCCCCAGTTTTGGGGGGGGGGGGGGGTTACGGGTGTGTGGGGTGGGGGTTGGTGCCAGGCCCATGGTGCTGTCTACTCTACCTTGCATTCTGAAGAGGTTGTGGAACTTCTTCCGGCACTGTTATACACTCCTGATGTTGGGGCCCACGGCGCTCATGGCCTCTGCCACCTGTGCTGGGCCCAGTATATGGTGGCGTGTGGCAACCTCCTTCCCACCCTGGGGAACAGGGTGGCCTGCCTCTCCTCCACAGCGTCCAGCACGGTCTCGAGTTCTGCGTCCGCGAACTGGGTGCTGCTTTTCATGCTGCCATCTTGTTGGCTGGAATGAGTGTGTGTGGGGAGTGGAGTGCCGGTATGCGAGTGGCACTGTCGAACCGCACACTGTGGCTGGGATTCTCCCTTACCGCTCGGACCCAGGAAAAGTGCGTGAATTCTGCGCAACGGAAAGGGCCATCACGGGAAGCACAATGGCGCGACCTGGAACGGCGTTACCGACGCGTGCGGGGCCAAATACGCCACGCGGCGTCCCTGTTAAATTGACGCCATCAGCAGAGAAACGGAAATGCAGGAAGATGGCCGCCTGCCACGCAGCGCCACGGTTCCAGGACCGGGACATCAAAGCGCTCCTGGTCGCTGTGGAGCGGAGAAGAGAGGCCCTGTACCCTGGACATGGCCGCAGGGTCGCTGCCAACACCAGCCGGCGCCTGTGGAGGGAGGTGGGAGACGCTGTGGGCATAACCCCCAGGACAGCCAGCCAGTGCCACAAGAAGGTCAATGACAGTCAGGGCAGCCAGGGTAAGTACCCCCCCCCCCCCCACTATGCCCATGGCACCAACCCCCCCCCCCCACACATGTGGCACTGCGCCCCCCCCCTCCGCATGATAGGCGGTACAGCCCTAGCTGAGACCCACAGGGCTGCACCCACCCATGCAATCTGCATTGGCAGGATGGCCTCTGAACCTCTGCCAACATACACCCAACCACTGGACTGCAAGTGTATGTCTGCCTAACAATGATCATTCTCTCCTCACCCCCCTCCCCCCACCCCCATGGAGAAGCGCGTCTATAACAACCGGGTACGTGCCAGGACCGGAGGGGATCCCACCTGAATTGCGGCCCCTCACCGTTCATGAAGAGAGGGCCCTGGACCTAGCAGGCGGACCCGAGGACAGGGAGGTTGCGGATGCAGAGATTGGGGGTGCACCACCAAGTGAGATACCCCCTTCCTTCCTGCCCTCAGCCCCCTTCCCCCCTGCCCTCAGCCCCCTTCCCCCTGCCCTCATTCCCCCTTCCCCCTGCCCTCGTTCCCCTTTCCCCCCTCCCCTTCCACCCCCTCAGCCTCATCTGCGTATCTAACTATGCATTCTGTCTTGTGTATTGCAGGACCACACGGCGACCCACCCATCCCTGTGGATGCAGACCGCCCCCAGGACGTGCCAGGGTGACCACAGGCCAGGGATCAACCCGGGCCATCAGGCGTACGCTGCCCACAGCAAGTGCTGGGGCCAGCACAACGTTGGGACTCATCCAGAGACAGGGAGGGCAGTCATACCAACAGCACCCCGTCCCAGTCAACCCAAGACACGAGGACACAGGGCACCCACACTGACGACACCGACACCCAGTACCCACACACCCAGGACACCCAGAACACACACACCCAGTACCCACACACCCAGGACACCCAGAACACACACACCCATACACACACACCCAGTACACAGACACCCAGGACACACACACCCAGGACACCCAGAACACACACACCCATACACACACACCCAGTACACAGACACCCAGGACACCCAGTACACACACACCCATACACACACACCCAGTACACAGACACCCAGGACACCCAGTACACAGACACCCAGTACACACACACCCAGTACACAGACACCCAGGACACCCAGTACACAGACACCCAGTACACACACACCCAGTACACAGACACCCAGGACACACACACCCAGTACACAGACACCCATACACACACACCCAGTACACACACACCCAGGACACCCAGTACACAGACACCCATACACACACACCCAGTACACAGACACCCAGGACACCCAGTACACAGACACCCAGTACACAGACACCCAGGACACACACACCCAGGACACACACACCCAGGACACCCAGTACACAGACACCCACACACACACACCCAGTACACACACACCGAGGACACCCAGTACACAGACACCCATACACACACACCCAGTACACACACACCTAGGACACCCAGTACACAGACACCCATACACACACACCCAGTACACACACACCTAGGACACCCAGTACACAGACACCCATACACACACACCCAGTACACACACACCTAGGACACCCAGTACACAGACACCCATACACACACACCCAGTACACACACACCCAGGACACACACCCAGGACACCCAGTACACAGACACCCAGGACACACACACCCAGGACACACACACCCAGTACACACACACCCAGTACACAGACACCCAGGACACACACACCCAGTACACACACACCCAGGACACACACACCCAGGACACACACACCCAGGACACACACATCCAGTACACACACACCCAGTACACACACACCCAGGACACACACACCCAGGACACACACACCCAGGACACACACACCCAGTACACACACCCAGGACACACACACCCAGGACACACACACCCAGGACACACACACCCAGTACATACACATCCAGTACACACACATCCAGGACACACACCCAGGACACACACACCCAGGACACACACACCCAGTACACACACATCCAGTACACACACATCCAGGACACACACACCCAGGACACACACACCCAGGACACACACCCAGGACACACACATCCAGGACACACACCCAGGACACACACACCCAGTACACACACACCCAGTACACACACACCCAGGACACACACACCCAGTACACAGACACCCAGGACACACACCCAGGACACACACACCCAGTACACACACACCCAGTACATACACACCCAGTACACACACACCCAGTACACACACACCCAGGACACACACATCTAGTACACACACACCCAGGACACACACACCCAGGACACACACACCCAGTACACACACACCCAGGACACACACACCCAGGACACACACACCCAGTACACACACATCTAGTACACACACACCCAGGACACACACATCCAGGACACACACACCCAGGACACACACACCCAGTACACACACCCAGGACACACACCCAGGACACACACATCCAGGACACACACCCAGGACACACACACCCAGGACACACACACCCAGGACACACACCCAGGACACACACATCCAGGACACACACACCCAGGACACACACACCCAGGACACACACACCCAGGACACACACCCAGGACACACACATCCAGGACACACACACCCAGTACCCAGGACACACACATCCAGGACACACACACCCAGGACACACACACCCAGGACACACACACCTAGTACACACACACCCAGTACACACACACCCAGGACACACACACCCAGTACACAGACACCCAGGACACACACACCCAGGACACACACACCCAGGACACACACACCCAGTACACACACACCCAGGACACACACACCCAGTACACAGACACCCAGGACACACACACCCAGGACACACACACCCAGTACACACACACCCAGTACATACACACCCAGTACACACACACCCAGTACACACACACCCAGGACACACACATCTAGTACACACACACCCAGGACACACACACCCAGTACACACACACCCAGTACACACACACCCAGTACACACACACCCAGGACACACACACCCAGGACACACACACCCAGTACACACACATCTAGTACACACACACCCAGGACACACACATCCTGTACACACACACCCAGTACACACACACCCAGGACACACACATCTAGTACACACACACCCAGGACACACACACCCAGTACACACACACCCAGTACACACACACCCAGTACACACACACCCAGGACACACACACCCAGGACACACACACCCAGTACACACACATCTAGTACACACACACCCAGGACACACACATCCTGTACACACACACCCAGTACACACACACCCAGGACACACAGACCCAGGGGCTGGTTTAGCTCACTCAGCTAAATCGCTAGCTTTTAAAGCAGACCAAGCAGGCCAGCAGCACGGTTCGATTCCTGTACCAGCCTCCCCGGACAGGCGCCGGAATGTGGTGAAAGGGGCTTTTCACAGTAACTTCATTGAAGCCTACTCGTGACAATAAGCCATTTTCATTTCACACAGGACCCACAAACCCAAGCCACCCAGTACACACACACCCAGGACACACAGAACCCATAAACCCAGGACTCCCAGTACATACACACACCCAGGACACACACACCCAGGACACCCAGGACACACAAACACAGCACACACCGCCCCAGGGGACCCCGGATTTCGGCTCCGATCTCCTACACCCGCCACCATAGCTGAGAATCTCACCTCGGTTGGGCACTTTAGCGATGAGGCTTCTGGGACACTCACTGGTGCGCACCACACAGCCGCTCCGGTACAGCAGGAGGAGGTAGGAGCAGCCGAGGGGCCGGACGGTCGGAGGGCAGCCCAGCCCCAGCAACCAGCTGCCACCCAGATAGGCCCCGGGTTCCTGGAGTTCCCACACCCACCCATAGACCCGATGCAGTCAGGGACTCTGGGGCAAGTGGAGGGGATGACGGCCGGCTTGCAGCAGCTATAGACGCAGATGGAGGAGTCCACCCGCATGCAGGAGCAGGGAGTGGTGCCGGTCATTGCTGCCACCCAGGCCGACATTACACGGGTGGCGTCCATGGTGGCGGCAAATGGGGGCGATGGTGCCGGACATGGGCAGCAGTATGCAAGGCCTGGGGCTTTCCGTGCAGGCGGCGCCCAGGGCCCATGACGACATGAGCGAGAGCCAACTGCAGATCGCAGAGGCGCTCAACGCCGTGGCCCGGTCCCAGCAGGCCATGGCCCAGTCTCAGCAGGCCGTGACCCGGTCCCAGCAGGCCATGGCCCAGTCTCAGCAGGCCGTGGCCCAGTCTCAGCAGGCCGTGACCCGGTCCCAGCAGGCAGTGGCCCAGTCTCAGCAGGCCGTGGCCCGGTCCCAGCAGGCCATGGCCCAGTCTCAGCAGGCCGTGGCCCAGTCTCAGCAGGCCGTGACCCGGTCCCAGCAGGCAGTGGCCCAGTCTCAGCAGGCCGTGGCCCGGTCCCAGCAGGCCATGGCCCTGTCTCAGCAGCCCATGGCCCAGTCTCAGCAGCCCGTGGCCCAGTCTCAGCAGGCCGTGGCCCAGTCTCAGCAGACCGTGGCCCTGTCTCAGCAGGCCATGGCCCTGTCTCAGCAGGCCGTGGCCCGGTCCCAGCAGGCCGCAGGCCGTGGCCCAGTCCCAGCAGGCCGTGGCCCGGTCCCAGTAGGCCATGGCCCAGTCTCAGCAGGCCGTGGCCCAGTCTCAGCAGGCCGTGACCCGGTCCCAGCAGGCAGTGGCCCAGTCTCAGCAGGCCGTGGCCCGGTCCCAGCAGGCCATGGCCCTGTCTCAGCAGCCCATGGCCCAGTCTCAGCAGCCCGTGGCCCAGTCTCAGCAGGCCATGGCCCTGTCTCAGCAGGCCGTGGCCCAGTCTCAGCAGACCGTGGCCCTGTCTCAGCAGGCCGTGGCCCTGTCTCAGCAGGCCGTTGCCCGGTCCCAGCAGGCCGCAGGCCGTGGCCCAGTCCCAGCAGGCCGTGGCCCAGTCCCAGCAGCCCGTGGCCCTGTCTCAGCAGGCCGTGGCCCTGTCTCAGCAGGCCGTGGCCCAGTCCCAGCAGGCCGTGGCCCTGTCTCAGCAGGCCGTGGCCCAGTCCCAGCAGGCCGTGGCCCTGTCTCAGCAGGCCGTGGCCCGGTCCCAGCAGGCCGCAGGCCGTGGCCCAGTCCCAGCAGGCCGTGGCCCAGTCCCAGCAGGCCGTGGCCCTGTCTCAGCAGGCCATGGCCCAGTCTCAGCAGGCCATGGCCCGGTCTCAGCAGGTCATCACTGAGGGCATCGGCGGCATTCCACAGGTGCTGGCCAGCGTCACACAGACACAGACGGGGATGGCCATGGGGAGCACCATGGCTGCAAAATTGCAGACCCTCGTTGATACCAGGGCGGGCCTCCACGACTAGTAGTGCCAGGTGCTGGGGGTGCCTCAGGTGCTGGGTCCGTTCGCACACCCAACCCGTGGAGTGGCCCGGGGGCCATCGGGCACCCCGAGGGAGGAGGAAGTGCTGGGGCCCGTTCCGGTTCCCCCTGCAGAGGAGGTCCCGGACGACCGCAACACCTCGGACTCTCCCCCCTCCGTCCCAGGTGCATCTGGTGGGCAACGGTCAGGACAGGCTGGCAGCTCACCATCCCAGTCGCCCGAGCCACAGCCTGGCCTATCCAAGCCGGGCCGCCCCTGGAAACAGCCATCAAAGGGGACCCTTGTCATAGGACAGGAATAATAATAATAATCGCTTATTGTCACAAGTGGGCTTCAATGAAGTTACTGTGAAAAGCCCCTGGTCGCCACATTCCGGTGCCTGTCCAGGGAGGCTGGTATGGGAATCACAGGAGTCCGCCTCCAGTTCTGCTGTACCATCTGGGGAAGCACCTAGACATAGTCATAGGGCCCGTAAGGCCAGAAAATTAGGCACTGAGTAAGTTTGCACGGGTGAAGGGCACAGACTAGTTACAGGGGCTCGGCACGTGTATGAACTGTTTGTAATTAAAATCACTTTTACACCGACAGACGCTGCCTTTGTGCTCAGTCCGATGAGTGCAGGGGTGGGGTGGGAAGTGAGCGCCAGTGTGTGTGAGGGGTGGTAGGAAGTCGAAATTAAGTGAGTGTGGCGTGCCCCCCAACGCCCCGGGTCGCCACCCCGCCCCTTGGCAGACGTCGGGTCCGTGCGCTGCAGTGTCCAGGCCATATGCATGGACTGCCCAGGTGGAGGGTGTTACTGTGGCCATGAGTCAGACATTGTTTAACGATGTAGAACCTGGAGCTCATCGCAGAACGGGTTGTCATCATCCTCCATGGCATGCAATACACCCGCTTCCACTGGTGACCGTGTGAGCCCTGCCCCTTGTGCCCCAGGTGGATGTGTGATGGAGGGCTGGTGTGCATGCGGGTGGGTGGTGGTGGGCGGGGTGAGGGTGGTGTGTGGGGTGGGGCGGTACTGTGCTGAATGTGCCCATGCTCAGCGATTCCCCCCACTAGTCTGTGAACCGTGTGACTATCAACTCGTCCCGTGCCCGCTGGCCCATCTGGTATCGGTGGGCAACCTCCCATCCCTGTCCAGCCCATATGTCCCATGCATTCCCCCCACCTCCACATCGCCCTCATCTGGGGAGGAGTGCCCATCGTCGTCTTCCTCCTCCTCCTGCTTTGCCTCCAGCACATCGCCCCTCTGCTGGGCTATATTGTGCAGGATGCAACAGACCGAAACGATGCAGCCGACCCGTTCCAACGGGTACTGGAAGGCCCCTCCAGAGCAGTCCAGGCATCTTCAGCAGCCCAAAGCACCTCTCGACCACACCCCTGGTCGCTGCATGGGCATCGTTGTAGCGGTTCTCCGCGTCGGTCCGTGGCCTCCATATAGGCGTCATCTGAATGTAGCACTCTACAATGTCATACAGGGCGTCCGTCACTGCACGCATGCACCGGTGCACCGATGTCTGGGAGATGCCGGACAGGTCCCCACTCTGCGACTGGAACAACCCCGTGGCGTAAAAGTTAAGGCCGACCATAACCTTGATGGCCAGCGGGAGAGAGTGTCCACCCCCAGTCCCACGTGGTGCCAGGTGTGCCATCAGCTGGCAGATATGGGTGACGGTTTCCAGCCTCATCCAGAGTCTCCTCCTGCATGCCCTGTCCGTGAGGTCCTGTAACGATGTGGAACGCCGGAACACACGGGGCCTCATTGGGCGCCTCCGTCGCCGTGGCACCACCTCCTCCTCCTCCTCCTCCTCCTCCTCATCCTCTTGCTCTTCCTTCTTTTCCTCCTCTTCCTCCTGCTCGTCCTGTCGGTGGCTGGCCGGCCGGCCTGGCCACCTGCCACCTGCCCCTCTGCGGCACGCTCCTCTGCGGCAGCCTCCGCCACCTCCCTGGCACCCCACTGCTCCAGCTGCCATAGGGCGCCATGCAGGGCAGCGGCCCTCGCCACGGCGGCCAACATCGCTGGGTGACTGCCGAACATAACGGTCTGCAGGGGGTGGAGGGTAGACAACATATCATCATTGCCTATACCCCCCTCCGCAACCTGGTGCCATGGGCTGCATGGTCGCCACTGTTGACAGGTGGCATCTGGCCCCGCATAACAACTCCCCACCCCCACTCTCCCCAGACACCAGCCCTGACACTCCCCACCCCACCCCCACTCTCCCCAGACACCAGCCCTGACACTCCCCACCCCACCCCCACTCTCCCCAGACACCAGCCCCGATACTCCCCGCCCCAATCCTCACCCTCCGCAGAAACCAGCCCCGACCCTTCCCAACCCACCCTCACCCTCCCCATAAACCAGCCCCGACCCTCCCCACCCCACCCTCACCCCCCCCCAGACACCAGCCCCGGCCCTCCCCACCCCACCCTCCCCAGACACCAGCCCCGATCCTCCCCACCCCACCCTCACCCTCCCCAAACACCAGCCCCGACCCTCCCCACCCCCACCCTCCCCAGACCCCAGCCCGACCCTCCCCACCCCACCCTCACCCTCCCCAGAAACCAGCCCCGACCCTCCCCTCCCCACCCTCACCCTCCCCAGACACCAACCCCGACCCTCCCCACCCCACCCCATCCTCCCCAGACACCAACCCCGACCCTCCTCTCCCCACCCACACCCTCCCCAGAAACCAGCCCCGACCCTCCCCTCCCCACCCTCCCCAGAAATCAGCCCCGCCCCTCCCCACCCCACCCCCCACCCGCCCCAGAAACCAGCCCCGACCCTCCCCTCCCCACCCCCACCTTCCCCAGAAATCAGCCCCGCCCCTCCCCACCCCACCCCCACCCTCCCCAGAAACCAGCCCCAATACTCCCCACCCCACCCCCACCCTCCCCAGAAACCAGCCCCGCCCCTCCCCACCCCACCCCACCCTCCCCAGACACCAGCCCCGACCCTCCCCACCCCACCCCCACCCTCCCCAGAAACCAGCCCCGACCCTCCCCACCCCCACCCTCCCCAGAAACCAGCCCCGACTCTCCCCACCCCACCCTCCCCAGAAATCAGCCCTGACCCTCCCCACCCCACCCTCCCCAGAAACCAGCCCCGATACTTCCCACCCCACCCCCACCCTCCCCAGAAACCACTCCACCCTCCCAGACACCAGCCCAACACCGCCCGGCATCCCCGGCCCTGGCCGGCCTCCGCCCCTGCCAGCCACAACCCCCCCACCCCCCAGCCACGGCCCAGCCATCTCGATATGTGGCAGCCCCCCCATGCCGACCCCTACCTCTCTCTTCGCCGGCGTCAGCCAGCACGACTGGTTGACGCCATTAAATACCATGTTTGATTTACGCGGCGTGAGCTGCGGTCACGTCGGCAGGACGTTGGCCCAACCAGGCCGGAGACACGCACCAGGCCCAGGGACCAGCACATCGTGCCAGATCTGCCGAATTTGCACAATCCCCGTTGGCGAGCTTTTTCCCGGTTCGGAGCATTGCAGTCCCAGAGTCGGAGCGGCGCGGCGGGATTCGTCCCCCCCTCCCCCCCCCCCCCCCGGTGATTCTACGTGCCGTCGTGGGCTCGGAGAATCCCGCCATTTTTTCATTGGAATCAATCGAGTTCCATGTGGTGCTGGTGCTGGCCCATTAATGGATCATGAGTTGGTCTGGGACCAGTGCCAATTTAATTGACGTAGAAGTCCTGCGATTCAGTCCTGGCATCAACACTTTGTTTCTGAAACAGAGAATCCCGCCCCTTGTGTCTCACCTCTCCAGTCCTTCCCGACTCTCATCCCTCTGTGTTTATAGGGCCTGGCTGCTGGGCTGGGATCTTCCAACCCTCTCTGGCCACTACTCTTGGTGTTAAAATGCAGTTCCATCACATTTTCATATACTGTGAGAAAGTCTTTCAGCTGTCAACTTTGACAAAGAGTCATCGGACTCGAAACGTTAGCTCTTTTCTCTCTCTACAGATGCTGCCAGACCTGCTGAGATTTTCCAGCATTTTCCCTTTCGTTTCAGATTCCAGCATCTGCAGCAATTTGCTTTTATTGCACACAGTACTCCAGCTCTGGCAGCACCGAAGTTTTATATAACATGACACCTGTGCTCCCTGATTATGCACCTCCAGACTAAAGTAATGGACCAATAGAAAATAGTCCTCAAGTAAGACTAAAATTTGAAGATTTCTACCACGGAGCATAAATATATTTAACAGACCCGAAGCATTGGCTGTTGTTATAGAATTAATTTTATTTACTTTAATTCATTCCAGATCCCATGTTTGCAATTAGTTATCAATATGTGTATGAAAACTGATTTATTGATGTTTGATGTTGTGTTGGATTATCAATGTTTAAAGTATATACTTATGAATATTTCTGTATATGCACTGAGCAATAAATATTTTATGAAGGGATCGTGTACACATGCATTTACTCCATCACGTCTGCTGGCCTTCAAATGAGCAACTGTATTGAATTTAATATTTGTGTGTGCAATGGTTTTGGCTTGCAAGTGTACCTGCTTAATGTGTAGTTGAATGTAGGTGCATTCATTTAATGAATAACATAGTTTATTGTAAAGATTAATTGAGTATTTCTACTTAATGTGTATCTGTTTTTTAATGTAAACAGACTTATGTGGGGACGTAATTTATTAATGAGTATGAAGGTACCTATTTAAAATGTAACCACAGTCCCAGTGGACCATAGGCTGCTCTCTCCTTTGAGGGCTAACTGGTGGTGATTTAACCTGAGGGTCACCGCACCTCAGGCAAGGGGCGAAGTTGAGAAGGCGGGGCCTTCGTGAATAAACTCAGCCGATACAGGAATTGAACACAGGTTATTGACGTCACTCCGCATAATGAACCAGCCATCCCCCCAACTGAGCTAATCGACTCCCAGAAATTCCTTAATGTATATGTGAATGCTTAATACATTTAGATATGTGAGACTGTTTACTGCATATGCAAGTGAATATATCTGTTTAAAGTATAAAGTAGTACGTGTACAATTATTGGCTATACAGCATTTGCTGAAAGCTGTTTTATTGACATGAAAGTATGGAGACCGGTATGGGCTGTGATATGGTGTTAAAAGCTATTTTATTAGATTTGCTTTTTGTTTTGGTTGTTGGTGCCCCTTTCCCACGCTCAGCTTGTTTGTTTCTGTCTCCTCCCTGTTTATTTCACTCTGGTTTGAACAATAGCAAAGATGTGAGAGCTGAAAGACACACAGTACTCAGATCTGCCACTAAATAACTGGACATGATTCTGTTCCCAGGGATAAGGAGGAGGAGAATCAAAAAGACTCCAGTACACCAGTGCAATCAGTCAGGTCTGATTACCAAATGTGGAGTTAACAACTAATAATTGTCCACACAAAATAATCAATTCAGAACAACGCTTTTAAATTTCCGTTTTCACGGTGACTGCATATAAATATATGTCCATGAATGAAACACATCCATTATTGTTTTCAACTCGATCAAATGCCTTGCATTCAGTGTAAAATCCAACGCAGGACAGAAAGGATGATCGGTAATTGGGAATGCTAAGAGAAAAGGAATTGTCAGCTGAGCTTTGTATTTTATTACTGATTTTAAGGAAGATTGAAATACAGTATGCTACATGTAATAATTAACTGTGGATACACAAGAAAGAAAAGTATGAAGCACAGTTCATTTCATGTGTGATGCATGTTATAGACGTCCTGATTCTCAACATTTTCCATTGTTCTCAATGTTATAGACAAATATGCCGACACCCAGACAAGCACTCAATATTTTAACGAGCAGGATGAGAACCATAATGAGACTTGAGCAGACTTATTAGCTTCTCCCACTTTATCTCAAAATGCAAGTTGAAATTTCTTTGCTCTGTTTGTCTCTCATTTACACACAATCCATTCCTATCCTCTCAGCACCTGAATCTGCCCTTGACAGTTCTGGGAGAGTGAGATTCTTTATTCGAACTTAAAGTTCACTCCTATTTTAACAAAGCAAGACTTAAAACAAATACCCTCCTGGCTGTCATTAAGCTCCAAAATCAGTAACCGATTCCTGTTTCACTCGAGTAAACTATCATTTTAGTTCCTGTTCTGTCATTCAAACAACCTCTCATATTTGTCTGGGTTTTCAGTCCTCAGACCCCTAAATACCCTAAATTTCAACTTGCATTTTGAGATAAAGTGGGAGAAGCTAATAAGTCTGCTCAAGTCTCATTATGGTTCTCATCCTGCTCGTTAGGGGCTGGTTTAGCTTACTCAGCTAAATCGTTGGCTTTTAAAGCAGACCAAGCAGGCCAGCAGCACGGTTTGATTCCCGTACCAGCCTCCCCGGACAGGCGCCGGAATGTGGCGACTAGGGGCTTTTCACAGTAACTTCATTGAAGCCTACTCGTGACAATAAGCGATTTTCATTTCATTTCAATACTGTGCTGCCCAGAAAAGAGATTTTGCTTCTCTGAAAACGTGTTTCCCCAGATGATGTAAATCAGCATTGGTAATGGAACACCATTCCATTCCTGCTCCCCAAGGTTTGCACAAAGTTGCTCACAGTTCTCTTTTTTTGATGGCCCAAATGTAGAGTAAAGTTCTCTCACTCTGCTCGGATAATATGCTTTCCCTTGATATCTGCAGCTCCACTGAGGATTTTTTTCCACTCCCCTGGCTAAGGATGCCACCTTAGTGCCAATAATGGCCAGTTGTTGAGCCACAGATCAATTAGGATTTGGGTTTTGACACCCAAATACATTTAACAATCGTTACCGTTGTCAAAAACAGGACACTTGTCTAAGCTATCAGACGCGTAACCTCATCCTCCAGCAACACACTCTGATCTTCTTTTGTGAATTGTGCTCCACATTTTATCCTCAAGCAGTATGATTGTTTCTTATGAGGAGATATATTTGAGTGGCAGGGTAATGGTGGACTAGAAGCCTTCACTTCCATGTCATCCAAACGTGACCGTTTTCCTCCTTCCAAGTAACATATATGCAAAGTCAAGCAACTGGGGTCATGACTGTAGTAGCACAGCCAGCTCATGTCACTGCAGAAGCACAGAGCATTCTCTGCAGGCAAGTCATGATGTCCTTAGGAATTCCTTGAGAGATCTTGGAATTGGATTTGAACGTGGTAGCCAAAACAGTAATCTATAGTGGTGTCCTCTGCAATCGTTACATTAAGGTTGTATCCTGGGTCTCTTTAAGTGAACTGAGTTTATCTCAGTGGGTGGGATGGGAGTTTGGGGGTCTTGCTTCACTGGAGAAAGGGTAGTCTAATAAGGTAACCTTTTGATAATAACTTCTGGTCTAGATCTTCCCTTCGGATAAACATCATTGTCAATTAACTACTTTGACCATTACAGTGACTAAAATAATCAATAAATACATTGACATCGACACTGATCCACTCCACAGCTCTGGTCAATTTCATTGCACTGTCATTATTCTTCTCATGTATCCAACTGCTTCAGGTTACCTTTCTATCCCAACACAGCTACTGGTTAGAGCAATGGGTTTTGATCTGCTGTTTTGACTGTAGGAGAAATGATGCCTTGTTATTTCAACTCTTAACTATCAGCTGTGATTCCTTGGGAAATCCATCGATGAGTGCAAGTGACTGCAGTGTCTACATCAGGGGTGGGCAAACTACGGCCCGTGGGCCGCATGCGGCCCGCCTAAGGTCTTTATTCGGCCCACCAAGTCATTTAAAAAAAAAAAAATTTTTAATTATTTTTTAAAATTTTTTTTTAAGGTTAATGGGGGGGCTGTTGGGTTACTTACTGGTATAGGGTGGATACATTGATTTGAGTAGGGTGATCATTGCTCGGCACAACATCGAGGGCCGAAGGGCCTGTTCTGTGCTGTACTGTTCTATGTTCTATGTTCTATATGAGGTGCCCAGAATCATAACCGGGTGAAGTAATTATTTTACTTAATATACTATGCGGCCCTTTAAAATTGTGAATTTCTGAATGTGGCCCTTGCACGGAAAAGTTTGCCCACCCCTGGTCTACATGAAGCAATCTTGGCTGCAGCAACAGTTATTTCAATATGACGACAGAAAGTATTGACATTTTTGGACACATATTTCTGCATAATGAATAAATTCTGATCTCACTCACCTGTCTTGGAACCTAGCCATCAGGTTGTTGCTGATTTCACTAACTTGGGCAGCACGGTAGTCCAGAGGTTAGCACTGTGGCTTCAGGGCACCAGGGTCCCAAGTTCAATTCCCGGCTTGGGTCACTATTTGTACGGAGTCTGCACGTTCTCCCCATGTCTGCGTGGGTTTCCTCCAGATGCTCCGGTTTCCTCCCACAAGTCCCGAAAGACATGCTGTTAGGTGAATTGGACATTCTGAATTCTCTCTTTGCACACCCAAAAAGACGCCAAAATGTGGCGACTATGGGCTTTTCACAGTGACTTCATTGCAATACAAGCCGACTTGTGACAATAAAGATTATTATTAACTTTAAATCTAATTTTTCTCTAATGTTGTCTCATTTCTGTTCCCCATGCAATTCAAAATGTTTCTTGTGTACATTCATCTGCACATTTTGGCTGCCACTCTGGACTAAAGTCTATTTCCCCTTTCTTCCTCTTTTTCTTTCTGTTTTCTTTACCTCTCACAGTCATCATGCCTCCTTTCTTTTCTCTGCCCTCAGGAACTTGCACCTACACTAATCTTCGGCACTCATTGTTTGTCCTACTCTTGTCAGGTGGCAATCCTTGAATAATTTTCCTTGTGAGGAAGATAAAGTTTACCTTTAAAAATAAACTAAAGTAATAGTTGTTGTTTAATGTCGGTGGATATTCTGTTAGCTTTGAGATTTGTCTAGTGCCTTCTTGTGAAAGCACGTCCATGATTAAGAACTCACTTGCATGGACTGGGTAGGCCAATTGGACTGTTTCTGTGCCTTATATCCTACATCCTATGCTACTGTGTGCTACTTTAGTCCATCTTTACTGTTGTTCCATAAATTGCTATATTTGACGTTAACCTTCAGAAAATTGATCAATGGTCCCATTAAAACACAATAGGCAAGAATTTATATGAATACAAAATAAAAAAATACTGCCAATGTTGAAAACTATAAAAATATATAGTGTTGGAAAAACCCAGCAGATCTGGCAGCACCTTTGGAGAAGCAGAGTAAACGGGTGCGATCGAATGGCCTTGTCGAATCCAATTTGGTGAGGCTGTTAAATCTTGTGAAAGGCCTCTCACGAGATTTGCAATGCTCGGAGTGTCCCACGAGATCTAACGAGGCCATTAGGTTAATTTAAATATGTTGCTGCTGATTCTCCCGAGGCTCGGGAATGAACGTCCATGCCTACCTCGCCATAGCACCATTTAACATTGGTCCACACAAACATGGCGTACGGTACCTGGGGGGGGAGGTGGTTTCCCAAACCATTGGAGGCCCCCGGGTTGTCGGGCTCTGGACCGGGTGGTACCTTCGCACCCCTGCTGCCATTGGGCACCTAGGCACTGCCAGTATGACACCTTGGTACTATCACCTGGACACCCTGGCAGGGACACTGTCAGGGTGCCATGCTGGCAGTGCCAAGGTGCCCAGGTGTCAGGTTGCCCGTACCAGGGATCAGCCCTGGAGTGCTTTTGTGAGGGCCATGAAGAATCCAGCGCGAGTTTTCAGGATACAAAGAAATAACATTTATTTACAGTAACATATATATATATATATATATATACAACAGCAGCAGCAACAACTTCCCTTGCTGCTCACTCCTCTCTCTCTCTCTGCTGGTTCCAAACTGGCCAGCTCTATTTATGCAGGGAGTCTGATAATGATTTCTCAGCCCCCTCATTGGGGAAGCTCATGCTCCCATAGGATTGTGGGATAGTCATTAGTCGCCAGCCAGTGGTAAGCAGGCAGGTTATAACAAGTGCCCTGCCCTTAAGAGATGGGGTGAGGGGGGGGGGGCCTCAAGGATCCTCAAAATGTTACGTTGGGGTAGTGGGGGGGGGGGGGGGGGGGGGTCTGGAGTTTGTGGTCTGGTGTTGAAAGGGGCAGGAGACCGAGGCGGCATTTAAAAATGGTGCCCCGATCTCTTAGCTCGTTCATGCAGGAAGTGAGGTAAGCGCAGTCTCGACGTAACGAACATGTGAATTAGGAGCAGGAGTAAGCCACTCGGTCCCTCGAGCCTGTTTCGTTAATCAATAAGATCTGCTTGCAACATCAACCCCATATTCCTGCCTATCTCTGATAACCTTTCACCCCTTGTTAATCAAGAATCTATCTAGCTCGGCCTTAAGAATATTCAAAGACTCTGCTTCCACTGCCTTTTGAGGAAGAGAGTTCCGTAGACTCACGACCCTTTGAGAGAAAAACATTCTTCTCATCTCTGTCTGCAGTGAGCAACCCCTTAATTTTAAAAAGTGACCCCTAGTTCTGAATTCTCTGTCAATAGGAGACGACCGCTCCACATTCACCCTGTCAATCCGCCGCAGGATCTTATAGGTTTTGATCAAGTTGCCTCTTACTCTAATGGGTACAAACCTAACCTCTCCAGCCTTTTCCTCATAAGACAACCCACCCTTTCCTGACCTTCTCTGACTACATATTTCCTTAAATAAGGATACCAATACTACATTGGAGATGTACCATGTTGTATTGATCATACCGTATCACAAGTGGCTAACTTTCCTAGGTGCTAAGTTTCTGTTGATAATTCTCTGATATTATTGTAACTGTGACCCACTTTTTGCACAGAGTTTGACTGCACAGGTTTATTCTGAGCACAGGATTTCTGAACTCATTAACAATGAGTGGGTTGGGGACTCTGGAGCGAAGCACTGAGTAGGGTTAACAATGAACGCTGTTCTGGCAATCAGGCTGTCCTCGATTTTTATTACAATGTTTTAGATTTGAACTGTTTGAATTATTTCAGATGCAATCTTTAAATAACCATAAACTGTCATAGTGACCTTTACTGGAGTCTTTATTTTAGGAATCCTGCCCAAGGTCTGGGAAATTTCCAACCCAGAGTTCCAGCTGTCACAAAATATTGATGTCAGGAATTTTGATCCTTGAACAGTCTCAGCAACAGTGTAGTGAGAGTCAGAGGTGCATTCATGTCACTTTCCTGAAGAGTGACAGGAAAGATTTAACCCCTTTAGGCTGTTAATACCATGTCCACGCCACATCACCACATTTGATAAGGTTGGCCACTTACAGCTTATGAAATGAAGCAATATCAGGGATCTGGGGAATGTTTAACAGCCTATCTCAACATAAAGCCATCGGCAGAGAATATAATCATTTGTCAGCAAATTGGTTAAGATGCATTTTTACATAATCTGCCTCCCCCACCCCGTAGCCTCCATAACCATCGCAAGGGCCAAATAATTTTTTTTTTCAAAAAATATTTGCATTGGTATTTTCCTGTTTTTACAGAGTAACAGCCAATCTATGGTGTACCTGGTATTTACATATAAAGTTGTTTCTTATTTACAGAGATTTTTACATGTGGTCCCCCTGTCTGCCTCCACACCACCCTCCCCCATTGGTAATCTAGTTTTCCCTCATGGTGCTGGCTCCTGCCCTGGGCATCACATTCTGTGCTCCGCTCCTTTCCATTTAGGTTTTTTGTTGTCTTTGCAGGGTCAGGAATGGGAGGGGGCTTCTAGGCCCCTCCCCTCCTCCCTTTTCCCCCATGTTTCGTTCTGTGATTCCCTTGGGTTTCTTCCTCTCTCCTTCCCCCTCTGCTCCTTTCCATTGTGTGTGTCCTCATTTATTTTCCTCTCTCCCTCTTCCCTACTCCCCCCCCCCCACCCCAATTCTCTTCCTAGTCATAATTGGACTCGAGCAGGTCTTGGAACAGACTAATGAATGGCCTCCATGCTTTTTGGAAGCCCTCGTCCGACCCTCGGATAGTGTACTTAATCTTCTCCAGGTGGAGAAATTCTGACAGGTTTACCAGCCAGTCTGCAGCTGTGGGTGGTACTGCTGATCACCAAGCAGGATTCTCCAGCGTGCGATTAGTGAAGCAAAAGCCAGGGCGTCAGCCCTCAACCCCACATGGTTTGGTGGTTTGATACCCCGAAGACTGCCACTCTCTGACATGGCTCCACCCTCACCCACAAAACTTTGGACAGTCTCGTAGAAGGCTGTCCAAAGCCCAACAGTCTGGGGTAGGCCCAGAACATGTGGGCGTGGTTGGCCGGTCCTCCCTGGCACCGTTCGCAATTACCACCTCCAGGAAGAACCTTCTCATTCGGGTTCTAGTCAGGTGAGCTCTGTGCACCACTTTAAAGTGCATGAGGCTTAACCTAGCACAGACGGAGATGGCGTTAGCTCTGCTCAGTGCTTCGCTCCTGAGTCCCCACCCCACTTCCGTCCCCAGTTCGTCCTCCCATTTCCAGTGGTAATCTTGCCCTATCCAGTCACTGCCCATATATGTTCCCACAGTTCTCCTCCTCCTTACTGTCCATGATTATCAGTTCCTCTAATAATGTGTCTCTCGGGGCCCTGGGGTACGTTGTCGTCACCTTGCGGAGAAAGTATTTAATTTGGAGGTGCCTGAGTTCCTGTCCAGTCGGTAGTTCCGTCAATTTGTCCAAGGCCGCGAGTCTGTCCCCTATGTAAAAGTCCCTGTCTGCTACTGTACCCCCGTCCTGTCTCCGTTTTTTAAAGGTGGTGTCGAGCATTGCTGGTGGGAATTTGTGGTTACTGCAGATGTGGGCCATGGGGGACATCTCGGTTGAACCTAAAAGCTGCCTCATTTGATTCCATGTCTTCAGTGTGGCTACCTCCATTGGGCAGGATGTGTATTTTGCCGGGAGGAGATGAGAGCGCTGCCGTGGCGAGAGCCCGGAGGGTCGTTCCCTTGCAGGAGGACTCCTCCAGACTCACCCATTGCATGTTGGGTTCACGTATCCATCCCCTCACCCTCGCAGCTGTGGCTGACCAGTGGTAGTGTTATAGATTCGGCAGGGCCAGACCACACATAACTTTCCTCCTTTGCAGTGTCAACTTAGGGATCCTTGGGTTCTTACCCCCGGCAGCACCCTCCCTGCCAGGGAAAGCGGGAGCGCATCCCATCTCTGCAGGTCCTTTTTAATTTCTTCCTCCAGACTGGTCAGATTCCACTTGTGGATCCGTGTCCATTCATGGGGTTATCTGGACCCCCAGGTCGCAGAATCTGTTTTGGGCTAGTTTGAATGGTAGTCCCTCTAGCTCAGTCCCTCCCCTGTTTGGGTTCACTGGGAATGCCTTGCTCTTGCCCAGGTTGAGTTTGTAGCCTGAGGAGGCTCCAAACTCTTCCAGGAGCTGCATAATTGCTTTCAGCTCATTCTGTGGGCCCGAGTCGCAGAGGAGCAGGTCATCAGCATAGAAACTCTGTGCTCTCTGCCTCCTCTTTGCCTACCCTTCCAGCTTTTTGCGTCTCACAGAGCGATTGCCAGGGGTTCAATTGCCAAGGTCACCAGGAGCAGGGACAATGGGCACCCCTGCCTTTTGCCTCTGTTCAGCTGGAAGTTCTCAGAGCTGGTGGTGTTAGTCCGAACGCTCGCTTTGGGGGCATTGTACAGGATTTTCACCCATGAGGTGAACCCTGCTCCTAGACCCTCCTAGCAAACCGCTCCAGTACTTCAATGAGGTACTTCCATTCGACTCGGTCGAAGTCCTTTTCTGTGTCCAGGGAGACGATCACCTCAGATGTTCTCTCTGTGGATGGGGTCATTATTAGGTTCAGCAGCTGTTTAATGTTCGCAGTTAGTTATCTACCCTTGACAAAGCCCGCTTGATCCTCTGCAGCCACCTCTGGTATTTTGTTCTCCTGTCTCTTGGCCAGGACTTTCGTGAGTACCTTCGCGTCTATATTCAGCAGTGAAATGGGTCTGAATGATCTACATTCCGTCGGATCTTTGTCTTTTTTGGGTATCAGCGATATCATGGCCTGTGTGAGCTATGGAGGCAGGGTGCCCCTCATTAGTGAGTCTGCAAACATCTCCCGTCGATGTGGGGACAGGTGCTAATTTTTTTATAGAAGTCCGCTGGGAATCCATCGGGTCCCGGCGCCTTCCCTGGAGCTGATGCTCTCCATGATCTCTCCCAGTCCTATTGGTGCATTCAGTTCCCCCAGCCTATCTTCCGCTACGACCAGCATGTCCTGTCCATTGAGGAACCGTTTCATCTCCGCATCCCCATCGTGGTGTTCGGAGGTGCACAGCACTCGGCAGAAGGTCTCAGAAGCTCGGTTGACCTCTTTTTGCTCGGTTACCAATCTGTCTCTGCTATTCTTCACCTGGACTATCTCTCTCGTGGCTGCCTGCTTTCTCAGCTGGTGAGCCAGTAGGCGGCCAGCCTTTTCTCCATGCTCATTGAAGGTCCCCCGTGTCCGGCGGAGTAAGTGCACTGCTTTCCTGGTGGATAGCACGTTAAAGTCCATTCCTCTCTGCCAGAAGCTCGACGATCGACCTCCAGGATGGAGTCGATCAGTTGTTGCCTGGCTGCCTTCTCTTCCCTATCTCTATGAGCCTTGTCGGCTATAATCTTTCCCCTAATCACAGCCTTAAGTGCCTCCCAGAACGTGGAAACTGAGACTTCCTTGTCTCGGTTATTAGTAGCGTACTCGCCTATGGCCTGTGTTTTCTGACAGATGGCCTTATTGGCCAAGAGGTCCGTGTCCAACCTCCACGTGGGGCATTGGGCAAGGCCCGTTTCCAACCTCACATCCACGTAATGTGGAGTGCGTTTGGCGATAACTATCGCTGATATTCTGCCCTTACTATTCCTGGAAGCACCACTTTTCCCACTGTAAAGAAGTCTATCCTTGAATATGCTTTGTGCACCAGTGAAAAGAATGAAAATTCCTTCTCACCGGGGTGTAGAAACCGCCATGGGTCCACTGCCCCCATCTGCGCCATGAATGCTGAGCCAAAGAAATGTTAACCTCATGATTCGCTTCAATGTCCTGGCTAATGTCGCTAACAAATGTCAAATTAATTCTATCCCCAACTCCATTTTCAGTTGTAAATGCTTTCCTACTTATGCTGAAGTGGTCCAAAGGTCTTACACAATTAAGGTTAACTAATTTGTTTCTGCTCTCTGTTGCCAAAAGAGTCCCCAACTTTCGGATTTGCATCGTACTGGGAGCCTGTAAATGTGCCTGTGGTATTATCATAAATGAAGGCAATGCAAGAGTTAATGAAATGTATACAGACGGTCACTAGAGGGAGCTCGTCCCATAAGTATATAAGGGATGGGGCTAAGCCTTGTGGGTCAGGTGATGATGAAGAAGAAGTCAGACAGAAGATAGTGAGGCATGAGAGAGAGAGAGAGAGCAGTTGTATACTTCAGAGTTCTGTAGTTAGAGGTAGCATTGTTTAATGTAGAAACCTTCTACTTTAGGAATGTGAACAAATCTTAGTTGATAGTGGAATAAATGTATAGTTTTGATTGTTAACAAAGCTTTGTGGTCTTTATTCAAGACTATGCATCCAAGCCATCCAGGTGAAGCAAATTGGAGAACACAACATGGTACCAGGCATGGCTAGAGTAGATTAGGAAGGATTAGGGAGAAAGAAAGAATCACCATTCAAAAAAAAACGTGCAAACTCAACCAGACCAGAGCAACAGCCAGCAACATCACAAAAAGGAAATACACAGCCAAAGCTTCATGGAAGGTCTGCAGACTCCAAAGTCATTCAGGATGTCAGGTTAAGTAGATGTGAACTGGAAAATTTTCAAACAAGAATTTGAACATTGCCTCTCAGCCTTAAATCTCGAAGCGGTTGGTGAAAAGCGAAAGATTGCGCTGTTACTGAACTGGGCTGGACCGCAGGCTACAGAATTGTATTACTCAATCCACTTTGAGAATGAAGTTGGAAAAAAATAAGCTTGATGTGGTCATTGAAAAATTTGAAAATTATTATGACCTGAAAAGTGAAAAGCTCAGTAAACAACAGCAAAAACGGCAAGAAGTATTGCTGAAAGATCCTAAAAATATATCCCGTGCGAGTAAAGAATCTAAAAATAGAAGTGCCGAAATGTTGAATCGGCAAAGTAAATTTTTTTTTGTCTCCGTTGAAGCTGTGGAGCAGCTAGAAATTCACCGTGCTGGAAAAGATGATCAGCCTGCGCACCTGAAAAATATCCGCGTTTCAGACATGCGCAGTTAAAGGAAAAAACGCGCAATCTGAATTTTGACCGTGTTGCGCATATGCGGGACCAGTTCGCACATGCGCACTTTGAAAAACGATGCAATCTGGACGATGACCGTTATGTGCGCATGCGCACTGGAAGACAGCGCACTCCGGACGACGATCGATTTGCCCAGGCGCAATGGTAGTTTGCGCTTGACGTCACGAATATGATGATAGGTCCATGTCCATGTTGTGGCCACGGCCACTTTAGAAAAAAATGCCCGCCCATTTGAAAACTATGGGCGAAATTCTCCGCACCTGCGGAAAGTCGGCAAACCGTCGTAAAAATCGGGACCGTTTTACGACGGTCGCGAAGGCTTCATTTCCCGACGGATTCACTTCCTGGAAATGGGCTAGTAGCGCGGCCGCGTCAATTACGTGCGTGATGACGACGGAACGCGACAACGACACGAACCCGCCCATGTGACGCCGCCCGACGCCGTAAAAAGGCGCGGGCGACCACAGAATCTGTCGGGCAGGATCTCGGAGCCGAGGAGAGCTGCTCCTCGCTTTGTAGATGCAGACGTCGAGGCGCTGCTCGATGCCGTGGAGCAGAGGAGGGGCATCATCCGCCCGCGGAGAGGGCATCGCCAACCTGCCAGCACGGTACGCCAGGCCTGGCGTGACGTGGCTGCTGCCGTCAGTGCTGTGGGGCAGACCCCTCGCTCAGCAGAGCAATGTCGAAAGAAGCTACACGACCTCACCAGGTCTGCCAGGGTAAGTGCCATGAGGGTGCCCCCTAGTCACAACCATCCCTCCCCCTTAACTGCCCGGGGGGGGGGGGGGGGGGAGAGGGATTTGGGCAGAGTTATTTGAGGGTGGTTCACAAAGTTGTCACAGACCCAGCGCTCTGGCCCCGAGGAGAGATGCAATCGTCTGATGACAACTTGCCCCCCCAAACTGTGCCAGTATCAGAACGGACTGCTGATACCGACCGTTTTGTAATGATCTACCTATGTTCCCTCCCCCAACAGGCCAAGGCCGGTCATAACCACCGTGAGCGGCACAAGACTGGAGGGGGTTCGCCCAACATGCACCCCCTCAGCACCTTTGAACAGAGGGCACTGGACCTTGTTGGGGGGTCTGCCACCCGCGATATCGCGCAATGCGAGGTTGGCGGAACTGCAGCAAGTGAGACAACCCTCCCTGACAAACACCCCCCCCTCCCCCATCCTCTGTCCCTTCACAAACCCTGCCCACTGGGACACCTCCCCCATCCTCTGTCCCTTCACACACCCTGCCCACTGGGACACCTCCCCCATCCTCTGTCCCTTCACACACCCTGCCCACTGGGACCGTCCAGCGGCCTGCCGAGCAAATCGAAATAACCCGTCTCATTCTCTTCCCTAGGACGTGATGCCCAACGACCAGGTCCGTCTGGCTGCAGACGGAGACAGGAATCTGCCGCCACCTCACCCGGGGCCTCACAACAGAGGGTGCCCGATCAGCGGGCAGCCCTATCCGCCCCAACCCAATCTGCGGACCAGGACGCACAGAGGGTTCGAAGTCCACCACCACCACCAGAAATGGCCAGGGACAACCCTCCTGTCGCTGAGCAGCCCCACACCATGGACGAGGCCCTAAGCATTGAGAGCGTCGGGCTTGCGGCACTGCTTTCTCCCACCACATCCATCATCCCAGAGATACACACCCCGGCGGGCCTATTTAGTGATGAGTCTCCTGGGGCACAGTCTGGTTGGCACATCACAGATGAGCAGGTACAGCAGGTGGAGGTCGGAGCAACAGAGGGCCCGGACTCGCGGAGGCCAGACCAGGCCCAGGATGCAGCTGGCTCCCAGACGTTTTCTGAGTTCCTGGAGTTTATCAACCCACCCGCACAGCCGATGCCTCAGGAAACCCAGGGAAACAATGACGGGATGAGGGCTTCCTTCCAGACTCTGCAGACGCTGTTAGAGGAGTCGAACCGCGTCCAAGAGCAGGGAGTGGTGCCGCTCATGGCAGAGACCCAGTCCGACACCGCACGGGTGGCATCCGCGGTGGAGGCAATGGGTCAGGTTATGCAAGACGTTGGGGTTAATGTGCCCTCTCACAGGCAGCAATGTGCCAGAGCCAAAACGACATTGCCGGCGCCCTGCGGGCCATGGCCGAGTCTCAGCAGGTCATTGGCCAGTCGCAGCACGCCATGGCACAGTCCCAGCAGTCGATAGCACAGTCCCAGCAGTCGCTGGCACAGTCCCAGCTGTCAGTCGCGGAGACCATCAACCGCCTGACACATGTGCTGGATGGCGTCGTGCACACACAGGTTGAGATCGCACAGTCCCTGGCGGGAATGTCTAACTCCCTGGACTCCGTCTCTGCAAACCTTCGGATCCTGGTGGATACCGTTGCAGGCCTCCAGGACTGGCAGCGCCAGGTGTCGGTGGTGCGACGGGGAACCTCCCCGCTCGCACCTCTGTCCCAAAGTGAGGCCCGGGGGCCACTGGGCTCCCCGAGGGAGGAGGAGGTTTCGGGGCCCGTCCCATTAACTCCATCACGGGACGTCCCGGAATTCTCGGCCTCCCCCCGTCCCATCCCTGGTGCATCGGGTGGGCAGCAGGCAGAGCAGGGTGGCACAATGTCACCCGAGACGCCCGCAGAGCAGCCTGGCCCATCAAGGCCGGGTCGCCCCAGGAAACGCATAGCCAAGGAGAAACGAGTCGAGGGTGGCGATTCGCAGCAATCCTCCTCCACTCCTGCTGTATCATCTGGGGATTCACTTAGACGTAGAGGTAGGGCCCGTAAGGCAACTAAGATAGACACTGAGTAAGTTGGCACGGGTGAAGGGCACAGTTTAGTTGTAGGGGCTAGGGCACCTGTAAATAATTGTTAATATTAAACGCACTGTTCCACCTTACTTGTAATACCGTGTGATTGTTCCACAGCCACAGGAATCGTGATGGTGACCGAGTGTCGCTGGGGGTGACGGGTGGTGAAACCTCGGTGCCGGGTGTGCAGTCCCTGCCCCTACCCCCCTCCCACAGCTAGCCCACGCGGGCACGTGATGGAGTGTCAGTGACGAACTCAGCGGCCACCAAGGTGGATGGTTCAGCTACTGCCATGGGTCAGACTCTCTCTAACGATTCTGAGCTCACAGCTCTTCGCAGAGCGGGCTGTCATCATTCCACATGGCACTGATCACACCCGCTGACACAGCCATCAATATTGTGCCATACCGTCTGGACCCAGTGATAAGCGTCATGTCGAAGTGGAGCAGTGTACACTGAGGGGGGGGGGGGGGGGGGTTGTGGTGGTGGCAGTTGTGTGTTGACCCTCTGTATGACTAGCGATGCAGGTGGTGGTTTGGTGTTCATCGGGGACGTCACATGCGATGCGTGAACCGTGCTGCCACCAGGGCGTCGCGTGCCCGCCGTCCTTGCCGGGTCCGTCGTGCCGCCTCCTGGACATCACCAGCACCTGGGTCGTGTCTGCGTTCTGCGCCCGCCACTCCGCCAGCCTCCTCCTCCTCCTCCTCCTCCTCTGTGCTGGCACCACTGCCACTAGCTTCTCCCTCCGCCTCCTGCAACAGGTCATCTCCCCTCTGCATCGCGATGTTGTGCAGCGCACAGCAGACCACTACAATGCGAGCGACCCTGTCGGGCTGGTACTGCAGGGCCCCTCCGGCGCGGTCCAGGCACCTGAATCTCATCTTCAGGAGGCCAAGGCAGCGCTCCACCACACCCCTGGTTGCTGCATGGGCCTCGTTGTATCGTGTTTCCGCATTGGTCTGAGGCCTCCATATAGGCGTCATCAGCCAAGACCTCAGCGGATAACCCCTGTCACCTAGCAACCAGCCCCTCAGCCGGGGGGGACGTCCCTCAAACATCGCAGGGATGAACGACTGCGCTAGTATGTAGGAGTCATGCACACTCCCTGGGAACCTTGCACAGACGTTCATGAACCTCATGTGGGGGTCGCATACCACCTGGACATTAATGGAGTATGTCCCCCTCCTGTTTGTGAACATTTCCTTGTCCACAGCAGGCGGGCGCATGGGGACGTGAACACAGTCGATTGACCCCTGAACCCTCGGTATCCCGGCCACACTGGCAAATCCACGGGCTCGTGAGTCTTGACTTGCTTGGTCCTCGGGAAAGGTGATGTAGCGATCGGCGATGGCATAGAGGGCGTCGGTCACATCCCGGATACACCTGTGGACCGATGACTGGGAGATCCCGGAGACGTCCCCGCTCGGAGACTGGAAGTAGCCGGTAGCATAGAAGTTCAGAGCGACCGTCACCTTGATGGCTACCGGGATCGCGTGTCCTCCCCCCGTTCCACGTGGGGCGAGGTGCGACAGGAGTTCGCAGATATGTATCACCGTCTGCCTACTCAGCCGGAGTCTTCTCCTGCAGGTGATGTCCGGCATTGTTAGGAAAGAGACCCGGACACGGTACACCCTCGGCTTTGGTCGTCGCCTCTGACGCCGTGGCTGCACCCTCACTCTCTCCTCTTCCTCTTCCTCCTCCTCCTCCTCCTCCTCCTCCTCCTCCTCCCCCCCCCATGCTGCTCGACGACTGGCAACTCCTCGGCCCTTCCCTCTGCTGCTGCAGCTGGCCCTGCAGCCACTGCGGGTTGTGGGTGTGGATGCTGCTGCATCTCCAAATCCAGTAGAGCGGCCCCAACCACTGCGCAGAACATAGCCGTTCTGTTCCCATGCATCGTGCTAACCTACAGAAGGGTGGTAGGAGGCAGAGAAACGGGACATGTTAGACGGACGTTAGTCGACACCCCGGCAGCCGCCAGACATGGGATACCAGTGTGTCCCGGTGGCCTGGTCGCGCTGCTGACACGCGGTCAGCCTAACCCCTGGTCACTTTCTGCATCCAACGGCCTATGGCCTCCTCACGGGTGCGTCAGTGGCCTGTGTCCGGAAGCCACAGGGGAACCAGCGGCCGTGTCCTCGTCACCTGCACACCATGGCATGCTGGCAGACATTTTGTTACGGGGTTGGACGGCTCACTCTCTACCTAACCCCCCCCCCTCCGTCGCCCCCCACTGCCTCCCCCGTCTCCCCCACTGCCCCCTCCGTCTCCCCCACTGCCTCCTCCGTCTCCCCCACTGCCCCCTCCGTCTCCCCCACTGCATCCTCCGTCTCCCCCACTGCCCCCTCCGTCTCCCCCACTGCATCCTCCGTCTCCCCCACTGCCCCCTCCGTCTCCCCCACTGCCCCCTCCGTCTCCCCCACTGCCCCCTCCGTCTCCCCCACTGCCTCCCCCGTCTCCCCCACTGCCTCCCCCGTCTCCCCCACTGCCTCCCCCGTCTCCCCCCCACTGCCCCCGTTCTGGACCCCCTCCCGTTCCCAGGGATGCCTTCCCCGTTGTGGCCAGACTCGAGCGGTGCGCTGAACGGTGCGCTGAGCGGTGCGCAGAGTGGTGCCCTGACCTCCTCCAAGCAGTCGTCAGCCAGGCCGACTGGTTGACGAATTTAAAAAGCAGGTGTGTTTCACGACGTCCAAACAGGGCGCCATGACGTCGGGACTTCGGCCCATCCGGGCCTGTGAATAGCGGGGGGGCTATCAGTGGCGATTCTGGTCGTGTCAGTGGCGGGAAGGAGGCGTTTGTCGGGAAACGCGACTCCGACAATTTGCGGGGTTCGGAGAATAGCGGGAGGGCGTCGGAACAGCGTCGCCGTAAAAATTTCCGACGCCCGCTATTCTCCGAACCGTCGTGAGTCCGGAGAATCGCGCCCTATGTTTAAACTGCAGCAGAATCATTTTGACTCACAATACAGAACAGGGATGAAATTTCACCGACGAACTGAACAAGACGTTTACACCGTCTAAAGTAAGTACATTTTCATAAATCTGAAAATAAAGAGTGTAAATTCAACATCACAGACGATGAGCAAACCCAATCATAATTGTTCCAAATCTAGACGAATGGCAGATTTCAGTGAATGCTGAATGCCACATTAATCAAATACAAGCTTGTCTCCCAACCAAGTGACAATTTCCTTGGCATCTCCGATTTGAACCGCTTAAGAGTTAAACTGACAGTTTTTGATCGACAGAACGGCCTGATCAACTACAGTGGAAATGTGATTGAAACGTTAAGGATATGTAACCTAGAAGCATGGGTGCACAATCAAAATCACATTGTGCAATTCGCCATTGTGGTCACAAAGCAAGAGTTCATATTGGGAGCGAAAGCGTGTAAAGCCCTGAACCTTGTGAAACAACTGCATGTTCCAGACAGCGTGAAGACAGAGGATGATGGTAACTGCCCACGAAAAATGATACCGCAATCGTCCAATGAGGACAGTACTCTGATAAATGAACAACTAGAAAAAGAAGTCTTTTGCAGCAGCATAGAACAAGCAGTTTACACAGCGAAATACTCCAGAAAGAGTGCACTGAAATAAACAGATGATGAGCACCAAAAAAATCATAGAATCAGAGAATTTACAGTGCCGAACGAGGCCATTCGGCCCATCGAGTCTGCACCGGCCCTTGAAAACAGCACGCCACTTGAGCCCACACCTCCACCCTATCCTAGTAACCCCACCCACCCAACCTTTTTTGGAAACTGAGGGCAATTTATCATGGCCAATCCACCTAACCTGCCCATCTTTGGACTGTGGGAGGAAACCGGAGCACCCGGAGGAAACCCACGCACACATGGGGAGAACGTGCAAACTCCGCACAGACAGTGACCCAAGCCGGGGATTAACCTTGGGAACCTGGCGCCGTGAAGCAACTGTGCTATCGTGCTGCCCCAAGACAAATACAGTGGATAGACTATGAAAGTCTATCCACTGTATTTGCCAGTCAGGACAACAGTGAAGAAACAGATAATGAGCACCAAAAAGAAGACTGTGACTGTCAATCCACTGTATTTGCGAAGAGTGACAAAGTGATCACATTAGCATAGAAGCTGTGCAGGACAAATCTCAGCTGGAATGTACAAAGGCTGACAATCAGAGTGCAATAATGAACAGGTCAAGTGAGAGCACATCAATCGTGAACAGCCAACAAGAAAATGAAGACATCTTGGACAACAAAAGAGATCATAGATAAATGAGAACATTGAACAGGAACTGAGATCATAAAATGCAGCTATACATCAGATAATACAAAGGACCACTGATACTAACAAATTTAAAAATGAATCAAACAAGCCAGAAGGAACAGATCTTGAGAACAAAAAGCAACCACGAAACAACCGACTGTACATAAAGGTACAGCTGTGAAAGCGAAGGACAACTGAACAGCACAGCCCAATGCAATGACAAGAAAGTGTTTTAACTTGCAGTCACACTTGACAGACCATACAGTCTGGAAAGCAATCCAGATGGCAACGGAGCAAGAGACTACAGGACAGTGTGTGAAACACAGCTACAGGTCGAGGTAACACGGACAAATGCGCGTGTAGACAATACAAAATTCACTCATAATGGCACCAATGTCAGGAAGAACAAAAAAAAGTAATGCCAGCTAATTTAATGAATTGGTATTTGCTCAAAGACCAGTAACCAAACAGGTTTTGAAGGCAAAGGAAACACAAAAGCAACATCACAAGAACAGAAAGAAACCATGTCAGACAATGAACATGGTTGAACCAGTTGAACACCTGATTGATTTGGACTGATGACCTGTTGGCACTGTAACACACTACCACAGTGCAGACTGAGTGCATACTCAAATTTGTGGATTGTAAAAAAAAGTTTGAACATTTAAAAAATTGTTAACTAGTACTCAATTGCTTGTGGTGAACAGACAATGATTTTGATATATGTTTGTGACAATCTCTAATTATCTTGCAGATAAGAAACAGGAAGAAAGGAAATAGTATGACTTGTATAGTCATTAGTAACAGAACAGGATAATTTGCCACATGAACAGGATAATGCATTTATGATTAATACTGCATGACATAAGAATTTAAAAAAATGTCTTAAACAAAGTATAATAATTTTCTTTCGAAAGAAAGGGGAATAATAACAATAATAATCTTTATTGTCACAAGTAGGCTTACATTAACACTGCAATGAAGTTACTGTGAAAGGCCCCTAGTCGCCACATTCCGGCACCTGTTTGGGTACACGGAGGGAGAATTCAGAATGTCCAATTCACCTAACAGCACGTCTTTCAGGACTTGTGGGAGGAAACTGAAGCACTCGGAGGAAACCCATGCAGACACAGGGAGAACGTGCAGACTCCACAGAGACAGTGATCCAAGCCGGGAATCAAACCTGGGACCCTGGAGCTGTGAAGCAACAGTGCTAACCTCTGTGCTACCGTGCTGCCCTAGAATGTGGTGTTAAGTGGAATGTATTATGTGGAATGTGGTATTATCATAAATGAAGGCAATGCAAGAGTTAATGAAACGTATACAGACAGCCACTAGTGGGAGCTGGTCCCATAAGTATATAAGGGATGGAGCTAAGCCTTGTGGGTCAAATGATGAAGAAGAAGAATAATCAGACAGAAGATAGTGAGACATGAGAGAGAGAGAGCAGTTGTGTATTTCAGAGTTCTGCAGTTAGAGATAGCATAGTTTAATATAGAAACCTACTTTAGGAATGTGAACGAATCTTAAGTTGATAGTGCAATAAATTTATAGTTTTGTCTGTTAACTAAGCTTTGTGTTCTTTATTCAACACTACACATCTGAGCCACACAGGAGAAGCAAAATAGAGAACACAATGGTGCTGTTAACACAGAATATTCACTCTGACTACATGGCCAGAACATTAGGCCCCCGCGGTTCCCCGGCGGGTTTTGAGGCCTGGATGAAGTGCAGGGAAGGGGGGGGGGGTGAGTGCGGTGTGTAAAATTGCAAGCACAGCATTCCCACCAGGATCTTTCCCGCCCCAATTTGGTTGTGAATTTACATTGAGTTGGGGGGCGGGGGGGGGGGGGGGGGGCGGGGGGGGGGGGGGTGCAGAGCCTCGGAGAGAAGGCCTGCCCTTGCCACTTAAGGACCTTTTCTCACTCAGTCTTAATTTTTCAGCTAACGGGTGGATGACAGATCGGGCAGGGAGAAGCCAAAATTGAACAAAGTTTGATCTCTGATGGGCAGGGTGGGGCGGGGTGAAGATGCCTCCATCAGAAGCCCCCATCTGACTGGGAGCACCCTCCCCTTTGGGCCTGGTGACCTCAGGACTTCCTTCTCCCCTGAGACCCCGGTTTCGCACCCCATACCCGGGTCGGGTCCCACCATTTAGCTCCTCTTCTCATCACTGCAGTGCGGTTCCTGGTGGAATTGGAGAGTGACTGGCCAACTGACTGACCAGCAGCTCTCCAAGAAGCATACTGTGGTGAATTATACTGTATTGTAAATCACACTGTATTGCATTGCATTATATTGTGTCCTTGTGGGCTCTGTATGTGAGCCGTTGCACGGCTCTGCCCATAGGGGGAGATCAGGAGCTTGTACAGGGCTACACCCTTGGCTCCGCCCATGGCCCCTCCCACTACCGGAAGTATAAAGTGCTGCAGCCGTAAGCCTGCTCTCAGTTCCTCCGGTCGCAGGCAGGCTCAGTTGTAAGACTATTAAAACCACAGTTTACTTCCAATCGTGTGTCTAGTGAATTGATGGTCACATCACATACAAAACCTTAAGGAGATGGAAATGGGGAGACGAACTGGAGGCAGAAGTGGGCAGGGGACTCTGGAACGAAGCACTGAGCAGGGCCAACTCCACCTTCTCCTGCGCAAGGCTCAGCCTCATGCAGTTCAAAGAACCCAAATGAACAGGTTCTTCCTGGAGGTGGAGGATAAATGTGAACGGTGGCGGAGAGACCCGGCCAACCACACCCACATATTTTGGGCCTGTCCCAAACTTGCTGGGTTCTGGACAGCCTTTTCCGAGGCAGTGCCCAAGGTTGGGGGGGGGGGGGGGGGGGGAGAAGATGGAGCAGTGCCAAAAAATGGCAATCTTTGGGGTATCCATAGCCAGAGCTATACATGGGAAGAGAGCCGACGCCCTTGCTTTCGCTTCTCAAATCGAAGCTGGAGAATCCTGCTTCACCTGCAATCAGCAGCATCACCCACAGCTGCAGACTGGCTGGCAGACCTGGTGGAATTTCTACACCTGGAGAAGATCAAATACACCATCCAAGGTTCGGAGGAAGGCTTCCTCAAAGTGTGGGGGCCATTTGTCGGCCTGTTCCAAGAATTTTCAGTCCGATCGCTAAGTGAACTTGAGGCCCCCCACACGCCCCACCCATGGGCAATGTCATTCTCCCACACACATGCACACATTACCCCACACCCCCCTGAGAACATTTCGCTACGGGGTCGCTGAGGGCCCCTGCCATTTTCAGACTACCCACCCCCCTATCAGCCCCCCCCTTTCAGGAACCCCACCCTTAACCTCCCCAGCTTTTATGAGGCCCCTTCATGCCCGCCCTTCATCATCCCACTCTTCATAACCCCCTTCAGCCACCCTTTCATGGGCATTGTCCCCCTAAGGCCTCGACCCTTGGTAGGGCCACGCGGGCACCCTGGCACTGCCACCCTAACATCCTAGCAGTACCCCTGCCAACCTGGAAGTGCCATCTGGGCACCCTGGCAGTACCAGGTTGGCAGTGTAAAGGTGCCCGACTACCGGGGGAGGGTACTAAGGTACTAAGAACCGTACTGCTTATTTAAATATATTCGCCCAGGGAGGGCGAAATCCAGATTGCGATGTCTCCCGAGATGCGGTTGACTCTCACGAGACATCTCGAGTGTCGCAAATCATGCTAGAGGCTTCCCGTGAGATTCAACTGCCTCATCACGTCACCATGTCTGGTAAATCGCACCCACAGAGTTAACGTTTCAAGTCTGTATGACTGTACTTCATCTGATGGGAACCTTTTTGCCTGGAATTCAGTACATATGATTTCAGCACACCTGCTAATATAAATTATGTATTAACATTTAATTTTAAATTAAAAATAATTTTGGAACAAAGCTTCCAAGGTTCAGTTTTGAGTTAAATATGATCCTGATTCAGAACACACTGCATTATGGTATGGTCCACGATTGTGCAGATGATTCAGCCATTACTCCCATGCTGGAAAAAATGAGCTGCAAGTTCTGCGCAAACCCCTGTGCCAAGTTGGCGTCAGAGTTCCCCAAGCTCCTTGACATTGGATAAAAGCAGATTACTGCGGATGCTGGAATCTGAAACGAAAGGGAAAATGCTGAAAAATCTCAGCAAGTCTGGCAGCATCTGTAGGGAGAGAAAAGAGCTGAGCTTTGACAAAGAGTCATCGGACTCGAAATGTTAGCTCTTTTCTCTCCCTACAGATGCTGCCAGACTTGCTGAGATTTTCCAACATTTTCTCTTTCGTCCTTGACATTGGAAACGGGCGTTTTGGCAGGCCAGTCAATGCACCAAGCATTTTATCATGTATCTTCATCAGCCTTTTTCTATAGCCTGGCCCATCAAACTCCTTATCAAAATCCTCTGCTGCAGAATTCATTTGCAACATTGCCCTCTGGTAAGCTGGCACTCGCCCCATGCCCCAGCTGAAGATCGGGCATGTCCAGTGCCTCACCATGTACACATCCTCTCAGATGTGCGCAGTGCTAGTAACTGAACATTTTCACTTTCAGGTGGCTGCGAATGTGGAATCAGGCGACAGTGCGTCTTCACAATTACTTTCTGCTCGATGTTCCTCCACAGCCTGTCCAGGCTGCGCTTTTTTCGGTATCTGAAAGGAAAAAGCCACAAGCGTAAGATTCTGGTGATAGGATGAGGGAAAATAAGAAGTGCATGTTTACACCATCAGCAGCTCGTTAGTCAGAAGAGATTTTGTGATAATGGGAAAGTGGAATGTGAGAAGGGGGATTAGATGTAAGCGTATCGTCACCTTCAATGTTTTCAAGCCCCACCTTGAGCCACAGCCTCAGCATTGGCCCTTTCAGTAATGACTCTGATTAGTTCCTGCTGCCTTTGGTAATGCACCAACCTGACCTTGTGTCAATCCACGTCACGCAATATGTTTTGGTGGTGTGGTTGTCATGGTGAATATTCGGTCAGAATCCTGGAACTCCCCACCTAACGGCACTATGGGAACGCTTTCATATTGATGGTTCAAGACAGCACTCACCACCAGCTTCTCAAGGGCATTTAGGGATACTCAATTAATGCTGGCTTTGCCAGTGAGGCCCACTTCCTGTGAAAGGATTAAAAAAACAGTAGTCTGTACAAACTCGAAGATGTGGGTGAGAAGCTTGCAACAGTGTTCAGTATGTGAGGGCGCAGTGAAGCATATGCATGCTAAGTATTCATCCTGATTGATAGAGATTATTGGTCAATGAGTGATGGGGGTGTTGAGATTTGAAAATGTCTGAGTCTTCTGGTTTATTTAGTTGGTGGGTTATGTCATTGGGAGCTGCACTTACTGACCTAGACCGCTCGTCTGAAGTCACTAAATCACTGGCCCACCATATGTGTTTGCAGTATAAAATCAAGGAGAGACAGCATAGAGGAAGGAAGAAACAACAAGAGCATTATACATCTTGATCTGCCAACATTGCTGGCATTGGGGCTCCAGTGACCCCCCCCCCCCCCCCCCCCACACCCGCCCCACCATCCTAGCCAGCATCAACACCTTCCCCACCCTCCTACTCCAAGGGTCGCTGGCATTGGGGCCATCCCAATGGGTAAGGTGACCAAAACTGTGTCAATACTCCAGGTGGCTCTCATCGAGGCCCTATGTAAAATATATAAAATAACCTGCCTTCTATTTCCCTTCCAAAGTGAACAACTTCGCACTTCTCCAGATAATCTATCATGTTCTTGCCAACTCATTTAACATGTCTATGTCCCATTGCTGTGGATTAGACAGTCCACGCCAATCAAGATTATAATGCTCTTGTTGTTTCTTCCTTCCTCTATGGCTGTTTCCCCTGGACTTTATACTGCAAACACATAAGGTTGTTGGAACAGTTTCCCATGCGTATACTTCATCTACAGCATCTGCTGACAAGGTCGCATTACAAACCTCAAAATCTTAGATTGAACCCAGACAACATGTATTGAGGCCCAGCTGCGCTGGGCAGGGCATGGAATTAGAATGGAGGATGATTGGGCAGCACGGTAGTGCATTGGTTAGCACTGTTGTTTCACAGCTCCAGGGTCCCAGGTTCGATTCCCGGTTTGTGCCACTGTCTGTGTGGAGTTTGCATGTTCTCCCCGTGTCTATGTGGATTTCCTCCGGGTGCTCTGGTTTCCTCCCACAAGTCCTGAAAGACGTGCTGTTAGGTAATTTGGACATTCTGAATTCTCCCTCCATCAACCCGAACAGACACCGGAATGTGGCGACCAAGGGCTTTTCACAGTAACTTCATTGCAGTGTTAATGTAAGCCTACTTGTGACAATAATAAAGATTATTATTATTATTCTATTTTGAGGTAGCTGTCTCCAAATATGGTAAGGTGAAGCATATTCATGTTAAGTATTTATCTGTACAGGTATGGAGAGCTAGAGTCTGGCAACAGAAATCCAAGTTGGCCGCAAGTGCTTGAAGGACAAGCTGATGGGAAATCTAAAGCGGTGTGGCATCAAGTCCAATGAGCTGGGAGAATCAAGCGGAGAAGGACCTCACTAGAGAGCCCTGGCCCATAGCACTTCTGTCACTTATGAAAAGGATCGGTGCCACCGTCTTATTGCTCCCCATGAATAGCATCTGAAGACGAGTCACATGGACTCGAAACATTCGCTCTGTTTCCCTCTCCACAGATGCTGCCAGACCCGCTGAGTTCTCCCAGATTATCAGAGATCAGCGTCTGTCCATATGAGTTCCAATGCCCCAACTGTTTCCGACTTTGTGCATCCAGATTGGGACTACACGACCGCCTCGGTGTTCATCATTGATGAGTCTGCATATCCATTGTCCTCTTCGAACCCAAAAGACAACCATCGGCAATATCATCAGCATCCCTCTGCAAACTCTTTGCTCCTCCTCGCCGCACTTGATTCCCTCATCTAAGTCAATGATGCAGATTGTAGCAAAGGCTCACGCACTGATCATTGCAGCACCCAGCTAGTTACAAAGTTGCCAACCCCAAAATACCAACTTATTCCTCTTCTCTATTTTCTGTTTCTTCTCCAGTTTCAAGCCATATTATCCCCAGTCCCATGTGGTGTGATTTGCTGTCATGATCTCTTGTGTGGCATCTCAGTAATGCATTTCCACAGTCCAAATACACTACATCCATCGGTTTCCCCGTTTCTACCTTGTTACCTACAACCTTATAAACCTCGAACAGGTATGTGAAACATGGTTTCCTTTTCCATAAAACCTCCTCTGCCCAAACATATGATTTACTAAGTGCCCAGTAATCAGGGCTTTAATAATAGATTCTAACATTTTCTATACTGCTGCTCGGAGGCTAACTGGCCTGAGTTCCGTGTTTTCTCCCTCCTCCCTTTTTTGAGTTGCATCATTACAATCTCTGATACTTTTTAACCAAATCTTTATTTGCATTTCTACCTTGATTACAGGGCAAGAGCTACTTAATGTAAATCTCTGATTATAAAACCCATCTGGAATGGAAAGCAAGGATGCATGTTATGTTGTTGCAATTTCTTCCAGTTCAAAAGGACAACATTACAAGACACCAGTACCACAGAGTCTGTGTTCATAGTGCACAGGACTTGCTCAGAAACCCAATGCTGGAGTGAGTTTTATGTTTATTGAAATGACACCAGGAATCATGAATTAATGTTATTGTACAGAATTCGCTCTGCTGTAGTAAACTCACCAGCCATGTGGTATAAACAGGACTTAAAATCATTAGGGCTGTGATTCTATCTGATAACCTTTAACAGTGCCTCAACCAGCAGTATATGGCAGAACTATGAGAGTAATTGCTTTGTTTTCGGGAACCTAGTAACTCAACCAAATTATACATTGGTAAAATCTACAAAATCCGCAGACTCCTGGAATTTTGAAAATTATGATTATTATGCAATACTACTTTTGCGTGTTCCAAAGTGCAGTAAATGTTCAAAACCTGAGCTTCGGCCAAGATCTTTTCATTTCCTGATCGCAAAGCCCAATCTTCTGTCCGCAGAACTATCAGTCTCACAGTTTAATAATGCCAGCAGCAGTTTCAGATAGCGTCTAATTACAAAAATGTGACAGGAGAAAGACCATTCTGTTCATTGTCGTCAGCTCCAAACAGAGAAGCATTTCTTTGCAGATAAGGAGACACTGGTCTTTTTCCCCTGTTGACACGTTCTCAGTGCCAGCTCTGACTCACTGTGTGGGAAATTTTGAAGGGAGGATGAGTTTGCTGATTAGAACATTAGGCGCCAAGATGATTACTGTCATCAGGATGTAGGAATCCATCTCACGGTCTCGTTCACGGTGGGAGAGGGTCCGAGCTGGAACGGGGAGAAGCAAGAAATAATTTCTTCAGGGCACATGGATTATTTTTTCGGTTGATTTTTCTCTTTGTTTAACATACTCCGGCAGATTCAAACGCAATGAAAATGCTTCAGACAAGCTCTTCCTTGGAGATAAAGTGATCCTCACTAGCCACCTCATCTCTCCCCCACCCCACTCCAGCACCTCCTGAGCACTCTAAACAATTGTTCTCACGTTTAAAAGGAACACTTGCAGTTCTGCTGAGTGGTACGGAGTCTGAAAGATTGTGTTAACAATTTACTAAAGCTCCAATTGCCATCAATAGCAACAGTGTCCAAATAAATTCAGCACTATCCATAATATGATCTCAATGTGAACTGTAGCGAATGGTTCAATCTCTGGTTCTTTCACGTTAGTTATCTTTCACATTACTACCCTTTTGTTCCATGTAGGGGCTGTTTAGCACAATGGGCTAAATCGCTGGCTTTGAAAGCAGACCAAGGCAGGCCAGCAGCACGGTTCGATTTCCGTAACAGCCTCCCCGAACAGGCACCAGAATGTGGCGACTAGGGGCTTTCACAGTAACTTCATTGAAGCCTACTCGTGGCAATAAGCATTTTTCATGTACTTCAAATTTAATAAGTGGCACTTTATTAAATGTCTTTTGCTGATGATTCCACTCTTTGCAAATCATATTTAGTCATAAACCTCTGGGACACCAGCACAGGATGACTAAATAATTATAAAGGAGGGAAAAATTAGAGTATGATAAAAGCTAGCTGGAAATATTTAAAAAAAAATCTTATTATTGGCACTTTTAAAAATTATGTACATTTGCCATTCATTTAAATTTATTGTACAATGTAGAAAAAAGGCTTTGTCCTACTTTTCTTTACTTTATTTACATACTGTTGCCACCTAGTTCGGCGTGTCCTCCCCCCAAGCCCCACTTTCCCTAACTCCTCCCTCTCTCCCCCGACCTCCCCCGCCTGCTGTCCTCCCTGGTCGATCCAGACTGTACTCCCTGTCTCCTTGTTCTCCCCTCCTTTTCTTTCTTCCCTCTGTCGGCTTCTCTTGTGTTTTTTTTGTGGCTGGGGAGGGGTTTACCCCCCTGCCCCCTCCTCTGGTGTTTTCTCACTTTGTCCTTCTCAGGCTCTCTGACTCCTTTCCCCGCACTACCCCCCCCCGCCCCGGGTTGTGCGTCCTTGACATTCCTCCTTGTCCTTCTTTCTTTTCCCTCTTCAATACCTCCCGTTTCCCAATCTACTGGCTGTCGCTGGCCTCAAAAAGGCTCTGGAACAGACAGACAAATTGCCCCCATGCAGTAAGGAAGCCTTCCTCCGACCCTCGGATGGCATATTTAATCTTCTCCAAGTGGAGAAATTCTGAGAGGTCAGCGAGCCAGTCTGCAGCTGTGGGTGGTGCTGCTGATCGCCAGCCGAACAGGATTCTCCGGCGTGGGATTAGGGAAACGAAAGCAAGGGCGTCGGCCCTCTTCCCCATATTTAGTTCTGGCTGCTCCGATATCCCGAAGATTCTCACATTTGGGCATGGCTTTACCCTCACCCCACAACCTGGAACATTGCCTCGGAGAAGGCTGTCCAGAACCCAGTAAGTTTGGGACAAGCCCAGAACATGTGGGTGTGGTTAGCTGGGCTCCTCTGGCATCGTTCGCATTTGTCCTCCAGCTCCGGGAAGAACCTGCTCATTCGGGTTCTGGTCAGATGCGCTCTGTGCACCGCTTCGAACTACACGAGGCCGGGCCTTGCACAGGAGGAGGTGGAGTTGGCCCTGCTCAGTGTTTCGCTCCAGAGTCCCCACCCCACTTCTGTCCCCAGTTCATCCTCCCATTTCCGTTTGGTCTTGTCCAGTGGTGTTCGGGCTCTGTCCAGTAGCTGTCCGTATATTTTCCCACATAGTCCCCCCCTCCCTACTATCCGTGTTCATCAGGTCCTCTAATAGTGTGGTCTCCGGGCCCAGGGGTATCCTACTGTCTCTTTGCGGAGGAAGTGATTTATTTCCAGGTGTTTCATTTCCTGTCGGCAATTCCCATTCCTCCGACAGTTCATTCAGTGTCGCTCGTCTGTGCCCTACGTAGAAGGCTGTGTCTGTGTCCAGTCTCTGGCTATCTGGATCCCCAGGTATCGGAATCTGTTCTGGGATGTTTTAAACGGGAGCCCCTTGATGCACAATCAGTTGTACAAAGACTAAGGTTGGATATAACTGTGGCTTTATTGCAGTAAGATGTGTGGCCTCCCACAGCAGCTGGCGCAATGGCTGCTGAATGAAGGACACGCATATTTATACTCCTCCTACTGGGCAGAGCCAGCAGGCAGGGGCTACTGGCGAACTTGTAGTACAGGTCCTACCTTACATCACCTAATAGAAGTGTAACAGTGCCTTCCCCCGGATCACGATGGAATGGGATCCAGAGTCCAGGGAGATTCTTTAATTGGCGGGGTGGATGAAGCTTTCGGTACTCCCGGAGTCCAGCAGGTAAGAGGTCACGTGACCGTTGATTCTCACACTGGTCGAAGCAGTGGCCAGGTTGTGCGGACGTGACTGGTCGATTGTTACTGAGGCGAGCTGCGGTCGGTCGTCGTTGGCATCAGAAGATGGAGAGCGTGGGGGGCCCAGGTCGTGGAATGCTGTCGCCGTCCATGCCCCATGGGAAAGACAAGATGGTGGAGCCTGAAGATCCTGCGGGGAACAAAATGGCAGCGCCCATGGGCCGCACATTGCGGGGACTGGACAAGATGGTGGTGCCAATGGGCCGCACATGGACTGAGGGGGGGGGAAGATGGCGGCGCCCACTGGCCGCTCCTGGCCCCGGGAGGTGAAGATGGCGGCGCCTACTGGCTGTGCGTAGTCCGGGGAGGTAAAGATGGTGGCGCCCACTGTGTGTAGGTCAGGGGGGAGGGGGCGATAGCGGTGACTGCGCGGACCTGGCACACCACAGCGAAACACCCTTTTTTGCAGCAAGACTTGCAAATGGCAGTGTGGGCCGGGCAGCGTTGGTGGGGGTGCTTCTGCTGGCCGCAGGAGTAACATCGGGGACCCACGGGGTGCGCGGGTTGGTGTGTGGCGCAGGCGTACTGGCTGGTCAAAGCCCCGGCTGGGGCAGCCGTCTGTGGGGTCCACGAGGGATAGGAGGGGTGGGCCGCGCGGCCGGAGGGCTAGGCCTGAGCATTAAGTGAGGCGACCGTCATGGAGAGTGCTAGCTTTTTAGTCTCAGCTCGGTCGAGCGTGGCCCCTTCTAGCAGGCTTTGGCATATGAGGTCCGACCCAATCCCTGTTACAAACGCATCGCGCATAAGAAGGTTGGAATGTTCGGTGGCCGTAACGGCCTGACAGTCAGAATCCTGGATGAGTGGGATTAGGGCCTGCCAGAAGTCTTCTATGGACTCACCAGGGAGTTGAGAGCGGGTGGCGAGCATGTGCCTGGCGAAGAGTGTGTTCGTTTTCTATGCGTAGTTTTCTTTGAGGAGTGCCATGGCGTCTGCGTAGGTCGGGGCGTCCTGGATCAGCGGAAACAAGTTGGAGCTCAACCTTGAGTACAGGATCTGTATCTTCTGAGCCTCCATCGGAGGGGTGGTCGCTGATTTGATATAGGCCTCGAAGCAAGCTAGCCAGTGATTAAAGTCCTTTTTGGCGTCGCTTGAGTGCGGATCCAGGAGCTGGCGATCTGGTTTGATTCAGAGATCCATCTTTCAGAAAATCTTACTGCAATAAATTGATGCACGATCAATTGTACAAAGACTAAGGTTGGATACAACTGTGGCTTTATTGCAGTCAGATGTATGGCCTCCCACAGCAGCTGGCGAAATGGCTGCCGAATAGAGGACACGCATATTTATACTCCTCCTACTGGGTGGAGCCAGCAGGCAGGGGCTACTGGCGAACCTGTAGTACAGGTCCTACCTTACATCACCTAATACAGGTGTAACAGTGGTTTACCACACCCCTCCAGCTCTGTCCCTCCCCCGTTTGGGTTCACTGGGAATGCATCGCTTTTGCCCAGGTTAAGTTTGTAACCTGAGAAGGTTCCAAACTCTTTTAGAATCCACATGATTGCTTTCAGTCTTTTCTGCGGCTTCGAGACGTACAAGAGCAGGTCACCCGCATAGAGTGAGACTGTGTGCTCTCTGTCTCCACCCGGATGCCCTTCCAGCTTTTTGCGTCCCGCAAGGCTATCGCCAGGGGTTTGATTGCTAGCGCAAACAAGAGCAGACCAGGACCTTTGTGAGTATTTTCGCATCCACATTCAGCAGCGAGATGGGCCTATATGATTCACATTCCGTCGGGTCTTTTTCTATTTTGGTACCAGTGAAATTGTGGCCTGTGATAGTGGAGGAGGCAAAGTGCCCCTTGCTAGCGAGTCTGTGAACACATCCCTTAGATGTGGGGCCAGGACGGGTGCGAATCTTTTATAGAAGTCCGCCGGGAACCCGTTGGGTCCCAGCACCTTCACCACCTGCATGGAGTTGATGCTCTCCATTATTTAACCCAGATCGATTGGTGCTTCCAGCTCCCCCGGTCTGTCCTCCGCCACAACTGATATTTCCAGTCCGTCGAGGAACTGTTTAATCCCCCGTGTCCCTGTCGGGGGGTTCGAAGGTGTACGGCCCTCGATAGAAGGTCTCGAACGCTCGGTTAACCTCATTTTGTTCCGCTACCACTCTGCCACTGCTATCCTTTACCTGCGCTATTTCCCTTGTGGCTGCCTGCTTTCCCAGCTGGTGAGCCAATAAGTGGCCAGCATTTTCCCCGTGTTCATAGAAGGTCCCCCGTGTCTGGCGGAGTTGGTACACTGCTTTCCTGGTGGATAGCAGCGTAAAGTCCCTTTGTAGCTTTTCCCTCTCCGCCAGAGGCTACGGTCGGGGCCTCGGAGTGCTTTCTGTCGACCTCCAAGCTGGAGTTAATCAGCTGTTGCCTGGCCTCCCTCTCTTCCCTATCTTTATGCGTCTTGTGGACTATAATTTTCCCCTCTGATCAGCCTTCAGTGCCTCCCAGAACGTGGAAGGTGAGACCTCCCCGTTCCGGTTGTTACTTCCGTAGTCGTCTCTGGCCTGTGATGTTTTTTGGCAGAAGGCCTTGTCGGCCAGGAGGTCCATGTCCTGTTTTACATCCATATAATGTGGAGCATGGTCGGAGATGACTATTCCGCTCCTATGATTCCTGGATACACCGATTTCCCCACTGCAAAGCAGTCGATACGGGTGTATAATTTGTGCACCTGTGAGAAGAATGAGAATTCTCCCGGGTGTAGAAATCTCCACGGGTCCACCACCTCAGCTGCTCCATAAATGTTCCCAGTTCCTTAGCCATGTCTGTTTTTTCCCCGTTCTGGGTTTTGATCGGTCGTTCAGTGGATCCTGTACACAGTTAAAGTCTCCCCCCCCGCCCCCATAATCAGTCGGTGTATGTTAATGTCAGTAATTTCCATCATGTTTTTTTCATACATTCTGTTTCATCCCAGTTGGGCGTGTATACATTTACCAGCACCACCGGTGCCCTGTCTAGGACACCGCTGACCATGACGGACTGTCCCCCTGGGTCCGTAACCGTCCTGATTTCAGTAAATCTCCTCCTCTTGCTGATCAGTATGCTACTCCCCTAAGCCCTCGTCCCGTAGCATGAATAGTTAGTCTGTCCCACCCAGCTCTTCCTTGCCAGTAACCTGTCCTTCTCCCTCAGGTGTGTCTTCTGTAGGTAGATTATGTCCGCCTTCATGCTTCTCTGGTGGGAGAAGATCTGGATCTTTTCACTGGGCCGTTAAGTCCCCTCACGTTCCAGGTGACTATCCTGGTGGGGGGGGGGTTCTGAACCCCCAGTCCTGTGGGGTCACCCATACTTACCTGGTGGATGAGCCCCTGCACTCCAGGGTTTCCCTTTGTTAGAGGGACCTCCAAAATGGCCGTGGTTGCTGTTCTCACCCTGAGGTCGGGCCCATGGACTCCGGGGTTTCCCTTTGTCCGGGGGCACCCAACGTGGCTGCCAGAAATATGTACACCACATGGGTACGCCCCTGCACTCAGGGGTCTCCCCTTGTTTAGGGACCCATCTTGATTCCTCGGCCTGTTCATGGCTGCTGAGGCCTGTACCTGTCTCATTGCCAACACTTTCCTGTCATTCTACCCCTTTTCTGTTCTGTGAGTCGCCCCTGTTCCCCCCCTCTACCTGCCCCCCCTCCCTGTATTGTCCCCCTTTTCTGTCTCCCCCCCCCCCAACTTGGCCAGGTGCTTCCCCTCCCCTTGAGAGGTGTACTGCAGCCCCCCTTACTATCTATCCATGCTGGCCCTTCCTGCTCTTACGATAGCTCCCTCCCTGGACTGGTCTCGCCCTGTCCCTGTTCTGTCTGCCTGTCTCCATTCCCTTTCTCGCCCCCTCACCTGTTTCCCTTATCCTCTCTCCCTTCTCTATGTCTTCCAACTTGTCTCCGCGAAAGAGGCAGCACAGTCCCGTGCAAACACAGAGTCCGTACAATGGGTCCTGGTCCCACAATGTCCTCCGCTTTCAGTCTTTCCTTCCCCGTTACCCTCACCATTGCCGTGTTTGTTCTTTCTCTCTGTTGTTCACTCGCGCTAACTCTTCGGCCTCCACTGGGGTGCCGAAGTAGTGCTCCTACCCTTTGTATGTCACCCAAAGTCTGGCTGGAAACAGCATGCCGACCCTCACCCGGTTCGTATAGAGTGCCAACTTTGCTTTGTTAAATTCAGCTGTGTTTTGCAGTGTGTGCCCCAATGTCCTGGTACACCCTAACTCTGTGTCCTTCCCATGAACACCACTTTGTCTGTCGGGCCCACTTCAGGATTTTTTTCCCGGTCCTGGTACCGGTGCAGCTTTGCGATTATTGCTCTCGGCTGCTCCCCAGTCTTGGGTTTTGGTCGGAGCGACCTGTGTGCCCTGTCGAGTTCAGGGGGGGGCTGGGGAAGCTGACCTTCCCGACTAGGTTGCCCAGCATTGGGCAATGTAGTCCATCAATCCCCTCAATCCCCTCTGGCCGTCCCACGATACGAACATTCTGTCACCGGGACCTGTTTTCCTGGTCGTCGAACCTTACGCTTCAAGTTCTCTTGGGCCGCCACTAATCTCTTCACTTCATTCTCCAGAGCCAATATCCTGTCGCTCTGGTTAGTTGAGGCTTTTTCCAAGTCCAGGATTGTTTTCCTCTGGGCTTCCTCCTTGCTTCCCAGGCTGCCTATTGTGCGCTGGAGGGCGGCCAGCACTTCCGTCACCACCTCTTTCACCACCACCTGGAACTCCATTTTAATCGCCTCCCTCATGGCGGTCAGCTCCTTTTTTAGGAATGTCTTCCATCCATCGCCCGCTGTGGTGGGAGCCGTCGCTGCCTGTTCATGTTCCATCCTTCGGGTCGCTGGTCGCCCCCTCTCTTGGTTCGCCGGGGCCTCCGCCTCGCCTCGTGGGTCCGCCAGTTCGTCCACTCGTTGCTCCTGCCCCTTTCCGCCACGTCTGCTTTCTCGCCAACCCTTTGACCTATCATTTGCCGGCATCTTCCCTTCTGCTGCTTTGCCGTTGATATCTTCTGGTTTAGCGGTGTTTTGGTGGCTTTGTGAGCCAAAAGACCGAGAAACTTCATTATTTTGGGTCTGATTGGGAGGAGAGCCACCTGATGTGCGTCTGCCCAGCACATCACCACCACCGGAAGTCCCGCTAGCTAGAAATATTAAAACAGCAAAGGTTTCTGCAGATATTTAAAAAGGAAAAAGGAAGTCAAGTGAGGGTGGGTTCTATAGGGAGTGAGTCTGTTTAATTCATAGTGTGAAATAAGGAAACGGCAGGGGCACTGAACAGATATTTTGTGTCTATCTTTACTGTAAATGACACAAATAACATCCCAGAAATATTTTCATATCAAGAGCAGAAAGAGGGGGAGGAATTTAAAAACAATCACAATCACCAGGGAAAATGTACTGAAAAAAACATGAGAACTAAATGCTGCCAAGTCACCAGGACTTCCTGGACTTCACCCATTGGTCCGAAAAGAAATGGCTGTGGAGGTCGTAGTTGCATTTGTTTTAATTTTCCAAAATTTCCTTTATTCTGGACAAATCCCATTACATTGCAAAATAGCAAATGTAATTCCTCTATTCAGGGGACAGAAAACAGCTAACGAAGACCAGTTTGCCTAACACCTGTCATATGGAAAAAGCTATAATAATCTGTTATTAAGGAGATCATAGCAGTCACATTAATGCGATTATGCAGAAACAACATGGTTTTGTGGAAGGGAAATCATGTTTGACTAATTTATTAGAGTTTTGAAGATCAGGGCTGGGATCTAAATATTCAAGGATATACAGCCTATCGAAAGTACAGGCAGGTGCATTGTTAGGAAGGAATGAAGTTAAATCGATAGCAAGGAGCGATATAGGATCAGAAGGCAGAGAATCTCTGTGGGTAGAGTTGAGAAACCGCAAAGGTAAATAGACCCTGATGGGAGTTATGTACAGGCCCCCTAGCAGTAGTCAGTGTGTGGGCAGAAAATAAATCAGGAGATAGAAAAGGCATGTAAAAAAGGGAATATTACAATAATCATGGGGGACTTCAATATACAGTGGACTGGGAAAATCAGGTTGGGAATGGATCCCAAGAAAAGGAATTTGTGGAATGTTTAAGAGATTATTTTTTGAGCAGCTTGTGACAGAGCCTACTAGGGAACAGGAAATTCTGGATTTGGTGATGTGTAATGAGGCAGACTTGATTAGGGATCTTAAGGTGAAGGAACCCTTAGGGAGCAGTGACCACAATATGATAGAATTTACCCTGCAGTGCAGAGGGAGAAGCTGCAATCAGATGTAACGGTATTACAATTAAATAAGGGTAACTACAAAGACATGAGGGAGGAGCTGGCCAGAGTTGATTGGAAAAGGAGCCTAGCAGGGAAGACAATGGAACAGCAATGGCAGGAGTTTTTGGGGGTTATTAGGGAGGCACAACAGAAATTCATCCCAAGGAGGAGGAAACATACTAAGGGGAGGACAAGGCATCCATGGCTGATGAGGAATGTCAAGGACATCATAAAAGCTAAAGGAAAAGCATACAAGGTGGCGAGGATTAGTGGGAAGACAGAGGATGAGAAAGCCTTTAAAAGCGAGCAGAGGACAACTAAAAAAGCAATGGGGGGGCAGAAGATGAAGTATGAGTGCAAGCTAGCTAGTAATATAAAGGTAGATAGAAAGAGTTTTTTTCAATATATAAAAGGTTAGAGGGAGGCAAAAGTAGACATTGGACCACTAGAAAATGTGGCTGGAGAAGTAAAAGTAGGAAACAAAGAAATGGCAGACAAACTGAATAGTTACTTTGCATCAGTCTTCACAGTGGAAGACACCAATTGGATGCCAAAGCTCCAGGAGAACCAGGGGGCAGAGGTGAGTGCAGTGACCATTACTAAGGAGAAGGTTCTGGGGGAACTGAAAGGTCTGAAGGTGGATACGTCACCCGGACCGGATGGACTACACCCCGGGGTCCTAAAAGAGATAGCTGAGAAAATTGTGGAGGCATTAGTGATGATCTTTCAGGAATCATTGGAGGCAGGAAGGGTCCCAGAGGACTGGAAAGGGGGCTAATGTAACAACACTGTTTAAGAAGGGAGGGAGGCAGAAGACGGGAAATTATAGGCCGGTTAGCCTGACTTCGGTCATTGATAAGATTTTAGAGTCTGTTATTAAAGATGAGATCACGTAGCAGCAGCAACCCGGGGGGGGAAGGGGGAGCGGGAGGGAAAAGGGGGGGGGAGACGATGACTATGTTTGTTTATTTAATTTTAATTTATTTTTAAGTTCTTTTGTTGTTCATTGGGGTTGGGGGGGGGGGGGGGGGGATGTGATACATGCGTCGATACGGTCTGGGGGGTGTTACAGTTATTATGGGTTATTTTGTTGCATTTCATTGTTTGTCGTTATGTTTTATATTTTCTGTAAAAAATTCCAATAAAAATTATTTAAAAAAAAAAAGATGAGATCACGAAGCACTTGGAAGTGCATGGTAAAATAGGACTGAGTCAGCACGGCTTTGCCAAAGGGAGGTCATGTATGACAAATCTGTTAGAGTTCTTTAAGGCGGTAACAAGGAAGTTAGACAAAAGAGAACCAGTGGACGTGATTTATTTAGATTTCCAGAAGGCCTTTGACAAGGTGCCACATAGGAGACTGTTAAATAAGTTAAAAGCCCATGGTATTAAGGGTAAGATCCTGGCATGGATAGAGGATTGGCAGACTGGAAGAAGGCAGAGAGTGGGGATAAAGGGGTCTTTTTCAGGATGGCAGCCGGTGACTAGTGGTGTGCCTCAGGGGTCTGTGCTGGGACCACAACTTTTCACAATATACATTAATGATCTGGAAGAAGGAACTGAAGGCACTGTTGCTAAGTTTGCAGATGATACAAAGATTTGTGGAGGGACAGGTAGTATAGAGGAACAACGGGGGCTGCAGAAGGATTTGGACAAGCTAGGAGTGTGGGCAATGAAATGGCAAATGAAATACAATGTGGAAAAGTGTGAGGTTATGCACTTTGGAAGGAGGAATTTAGGTATAGACTATTTTCTAAATGGGGAAATGCTTAGGAAATGGGAAGCACAAATGGACTTGGGAGTCCTTATTCACGATTCTCTTAACATTAACGTGCAGGTTCAGTTGGCAGTTAAGAAGGCAAATGAAATGTTAGCATTCATGTCAAGAGGGCTAGAATACAAGACCAGGCTCGTACTTCTGAGGCTATATAAGGCTCTGGTCAGACCCCATTTGGAGTATTGTGAACAGTTCTGGGCCCCGTATCTAAGGAAGGATGTGCTGGCCTTGGAAAGGGTCCAGAGGAGGTTTACAAGAATGATCGCTGGAATGAAGAACTTGTCGTATGTGGAACGGTTGAGGACTCTAGGTCTGTACTCGTTGGAGTTTAGAAGGATGAGGGGGCGGATCTTATTAAAACTTACAGGATACTGCGAGGCCTGGATAGAGTGGACGTGGAGAGGGTGTTTCCACTTGGAGGAGAAACTGGAACCAGAGGACACAATCTCAGACTAAAGGGACGATCCTTTAAAACAGAGATGAGGAGGAATTTCTTCAGCCAGAGGGTGGTGAATCTGTGGAACTCTTTGCCGCAGATGGCTGTGGAGGCCCTATCACTGAGTATCTTTAAGACAGAGATAGATAGGCTCTTGATTAATAAGGGGATCGGGGGTTATTGTGAGAAGGCAGGAGAATGGGGATGAGAAAATATCAGCCATGATTGAATGGTGGAGCAGACTCGATGGGCCGAGTGGCCTAATTCTGCTCCTTTGTCTTATGGTCTGATGGTCTAATAACAAGTAATGTGGATCATAGAATCATAGAATTTACAGTGCAGAAGGAGGCCATTTGGCCCATCGATTCAGCACCGGCTCTTGGAAAGAGCACCCTACCCAAGTCCACACCTCCACCCTATCCCCGTAACCCAGTAACCCTACCCAACACTAAGGACAATTTTGGACACTAAGGGCAATTTAGCATGGCCAATCTACCTAACCTACACATCTTTGGTCTGTGGGAGGAAACCGGATATACGGGGAGAACGTGCAGACTCTGCACAGACAGTGACCCAAGCCAGGAATCAAACCTCGGACCCTGGAGCTGTGAAACCACTGTGCTAACCACTGTACTACCGTGCTGCCCTCACTATGCTACCGCTAAAGGCGAACCAGGAGATGTGGTGTTCTTGGGATATGGTGTACTTGGATTTCCAAAAGGCATTTGTTAAGGTGCCACATCAAATCTAACTATGCAAAATCAGAGATCATTGTGTGGAGGATAAAATATTATCATGGCTTGAAGATTATTTGGTTAACGGGAAGCAGTGGGAAGGGGTAAATGGGCAATTTTCAGGTTACAAAGCTGGAACCAGTGGAGTGCCACAAGGATTAGTGCTGGGGCCTCAACTAATTACAATTTATACAAATGACTTGGACAAGGAGACCAAATATACAGTTGCAATATTTGCAAATGACACAAAGAATTATGAAAGTAAATTGTGAGGAGGACAGAGTTTACAAAGGGATATGGGTAGGTTAAGTGTGTGGGAAACATTTGGCAGATGGAGTATCATGTGAGAAAATGTAAACTTGTCCACTTTGCCAGGAAGAATAGAAAAACAGTATATTATGGAGAGATTGCAAAACTTGGCAGCACAGAGGGATCTTAGTGTCCTGTACATGAATCTCAAAAAGTGAGTATATAGGTACAGCAAGTAAATAGGGAGCCAAATGAAAGTTGTTGTTTGTTGAAAGGGGAATTAATTTAAAAGTAGGGTATCGGGTGAAGCACATCTGGAGCTCTGTGTAGAGTTTTGGTTTCCTTACTGGAAAAAGGATATAATAACATAAGAAGCATTTCAGAGAAGGTTCACTCAACTGATTCCTGGGATGAAGGTGTTATCTTATGAAGAAAGGCTGTACAGATTGTACAGACTGTATCCATTGGGGTTTCGAAGAATCTGAGATATTCACATTGAAACACATAAGGTCCTGAGGGGAATTGGCAGGGTGGATGCTGAGAGGATGTTTCACCCTGTGCGATCGATAGAACCAGGGAACACAGTTCCACCCTTGATTTCAAATCGTACCATGCCTGGCCCCTCCCTATTTCTGTCATTTCCTCCAACACTACAACCCTCCAAGATACCTGTGCTCCTCCTCCGCTGGACGGCATGGTAGTACAGTGGTTAGCACTGTTGCTTCACAGCGCCAGGGACCCAGGTTCGAATCCCGGCTTGGGTCTCTGTCTATGCGGAGTCTGGACGTTCTCCCTGTGTCTGCGTGGGTTTCCTCCGGGTGCTCCTGTTTCCTCCCCACAAGTCCCGAAAGATGCGCTGTTAGGTGAATTGGGCATTCTGAATTCTCCCTCCGTGTACCCGAACAGGCGCCGGAATGTGGCGACTAGGGGCTTTTTTCAGTAACTTCATTGCAGTGTTAATGTAACTTGTGACACTAATAAAGATTATTATTATTCATTTCAGCCTGGAGCATCTCCAGTTTTAATCGATGCACTACTAATGGATATGCCTTCAGGTACATACGCCCAGTTCCTAAATTCGTTCTCAAACCTCTCTGTCTCTCTACCGCGCTTTCTTGCTTAAAGACACTCCTTAAAACTGCCTCTTCGAGCAAGAATTTGTTCATCTGCCCTGGTGTCCTAAAATCTCCTTATTTGGCTCAGTGTTACATTTTGTTTTGGAATGCTACTGTGAAGCACCTTGGAATTATTTATCAAGTTAAATACAAGTTTCTATTGTTACTATCTGAAGAAGAGCAGGGATGTTCATTCCCTAACCAACCAACTCTAGCCAGTAAAGACCAAAGAACATTCACCTCATGTGCTGTTTGTGGGACCTTGGTATAGCTTATAAAAGTAAGAATGTTACAAAACCTTTATAAATCACATGTTAGGGCTCAGTTGCAGTATGTGTCCATTTCTGGGCACCACACTTTAGGAAGGATGTCAAGGCCTTGGAGCAGATGTGGAGGCGATTTACTGGAATGGTTCTGGGGTTAAAGGAAAGGGAAGCTGGCATTTTTTTTAAAGAGAGTGTTACGGGGAGATGCAATAGAGAAGCTCACAATGTTAAGTGACTTTAATGGTGTAGATATGGAGAAATTGTTCCCATTCCAGAAGAAAGTCCAGAGTGATTCTCCGACCTGAAGGGGGCTAGCAGGGCCCCAGAGTATTCCTTGCAGCTCCGACTGACGATAAGGGACCCTGCACTTCCGGTCGGGGGTCCGCGCATGTGCACGCCGGCGGCCTGTGTCAGCCGCCCCGCATGACATTGCGGACCAATACAGCGGACTGGCACCAAACAGATAGGACCCCCGAAATTGTGCACGCCCGCAGATTGGTGGCCCCCAATCGATAGCCTGGCCGGCTGTGAGGCCCCCCAGGTGAAGGATCCCTCCGCCCCCCACCAGGGTGGCCGTGGGCTGAGTCCGCAGCCTCCATGTCAAGTTCCCAATGGGTGAGACCATGTGAGACCCACGCTTTCGGGAACTCGGCCAGTTACACTTGGGGAATCGCTGCGGGGGCCTCTATCAATGGCCCCCTACCCATGCCCCGTACACCGTGCACGCGCGATTCGCGGCGATTCTCCGGTAACTGGACAATCGCGGGAGTGGCATCGCGCGGATTTTGGCGTCAACTCCCATTCTTCATCCCCACGCCGATTGCGATTTCGGTGCGGAGGCTCAGAGAATCCCGCCCACGAGGAAAATTTAGTTCATGTAGCAAGTTATTATTATCTGGAGCATATTGTTTGAAATAGTGGTGAGGCAGATTTAATAGTGACTTTCAACACAATGAAAAGGACAAAATACAGGGCTACAAGTGAAAGAGCAGGGGAGTGGACCAAATGGACAGCTCTTTCAAAAAACCAGCCCAAGAATGATGGGTCAAGTGGCCAATGGTGCCATATAGTTCTGGCTGGGATTCTTCATTTGAGAGACTAAGGGCCCGATCCTCCGGCTGCGTTGCACTCTCTCTTGAGCGTGGTGAGGACGGTGAATACTGGGAGAGCCCTCTCACGGGCTCGTGGAAGTTTTCACGCTTCTCGGGATTCACCCATGTCCAAAGAGGTATCGGAGTCAGAATCCCGTCTACAAGGGGCGGGACCAAATGTCGCGTGCCGAAGCTGGTTTTAAACTGACTTCAGCGAACTTACCCAGTACCCACCAGCATCGCGGCATCGACCAACCTTCCCATTGAGACCGCAGTGGGGCGCCATTCAGCACTGGTCCACACAAAAGTGGACGAGGTAGACAGGAACACAGAGGCCGCACCGGAGAATCCCTGGGGGACGCGGGAATCGCGCCACGCCGCCCTGACGCACTGATTTCCGGGCACCCGCGGGATCGCCGTCTTGCCGGTTGGGGGCCGTTGAAAGTGGCCCTGCTGGCGATTCTCTGGGACTCGACAGCCGACTGCCCGCCGAGTTCTGCCGTGTCCTGCCTCTGTGGGTTACTCAGGTGCCACACAGCGGGACCTGGAAGGTGCGTCTGCGGGGGCCGTCCTGGACGGGGGGGGGCCTCAACGGTGACCTGGCCTTCGATCGGGACCTACCGATCGGCAGGCGGGCTGGTTCCGTGGGGGCCTACGTTTATCCACGCCGGCCCCTGTCAGGCTCCGCCATATTTCCTGTGGGCCGGCGTGGAGGCGGGAAGCCACGCGCATGTGCGGAATCATGCTGGCCGTGGCACGCATGTGCTGAATCACGCCGGCTGTGGTGCACATGCGCGAACTCACGCCGGCTGTGCCGCGCCGGCTGGAGCTGCGGGGACCACTGCAGCACCGACCTAGCCCCCCAGGAAGGGGAGCATCACGGACAATTGAGGACCGTTGACGTCGGAGTGGTTCATGCCGCTTTTCACGCTGGATTGGAAATCCCGACCAAGAGGCCTCCTGGTCATCGGAGACCCCTGGGTGGTCAGTGTCAGTGCAGGGTGGCCCCCTGTCCCTCCCCCTGGAATGTGCACACCTTGGCATTGCCCAGCTGGCACCTTGGCACTGCCATTCTGGCACTGTCAAGGTGCCCAAATGGCACTGCCAAGCTGGCAGGAGCACTGCCTGGGTGCCAGGGTGTCAGTGCAAGGGTCCCTGAGTGCCGGAGTGGCACTGCCATGGGTCAGGGCGTAATGGGGGCCATGCTCATGAAATCAAGGTGGGGGGGGGGGGGGGGGTTGAAGGGTGGGAGTGTGCATGGCATGTAAGTCGGAGCATCCAGGAGGTTAGCCTTACTCTAAGGTGCAGATTACCACCAAGGAAGCTGAGGCTTTTATTATTCAATCCCTTCGCCTTGGGGTCCTCGGGTGAGCGCTGTTTGGTACTGGTCCCCACAAACGGGGACCGGACGGAATGGCACTTGTGGGGGGTCTCCACTGAGATTGGAGGCCCCCACCTGCATGCCCTTTGGGCAGGGTGGTGTTCTGACACTACTGGTGTCACCTGGGTACCCCGGCAGTGCCAGCCTGCCACCCTGGAAGTGCCACCTGGGTGCCAGCCTGGTGCTGCCAATGTGCCATGTGGCACTGCTAGCTGGCAGTGGTACTACCAGGGTGCTAGGTTGGCACTGTCAAGGTGCCAAGCTGGCATTTTGTGCGCCTGGGCGGTCGGACTGGTGTTGCCCGCTGTGAGTGTTGAGGGGTGCGGGGGGCCGGCGGGGGGGGCTCTCCCATGTTGCGTTCAGGCTGTGGGGAGGTCGGGGATTTTCTTCTGAGCCTCGAAGATCGGGCACCATTTAAAAATGACGCCCGATCTCCCGTTGCAACAGGGTGTTCCAGCGAGCAGTGCTTCCCATTGTAAAACACGGGCCTATGTGCGACTTCGGCCACACATTCCCTGTTTATGCCCCTCATTCAGCACGAGTCACGTTGAATAGCCATGCAGCACTGCGAGTGCTGGGAAACACGCGGCTAAATGCGCTCGCTCAGGAACTTTGTTCCCCTTTGGGAAGATCGCACCCTAAGTGTGGGCTAAACCCGTGAGAAATTCCCCCAGGGCTTAAAAAAATGGCTACGTGACATTGGATAGCAGTGGGGAACTCACAGGCAGAGCTGGCTGGAAACCCCCGGAAAAACCCGCCACAAATTAACCTTTCTGGAGAATCACACCCTAAGTGTTCCTGCTACGACTGAATAACATGTGATTCACATTTCCATTTGGGCACTATTCATTCTACGGATGCGATCTTAATGCCTCGGTACATTTGCGCTCAAGTGTAACGAGGCCGGTGAAAAGCGAGAGTGGCGAAAAACGAGATCGGCGCTGGTTGCCAAACAGTTTCCAATGCAACTGGCCCATTCCCACAGGCAAAATCGGGATCTAGCCGTAGCATGACAAGAAACCGATTATCACCACTTAAACCCCATTTCCATACAAACAGCAAGAGAGATCCCAGGGTAGGGGAGCCTCCGCAGTGGGGCCATGGGAGAGTGGGGGGGGGGGGGGGGGGGGGGCGTGCTGGGTGGGGGGGGGGGGGGGGCAACCTGGGGGTGCAATCGCTTATGGCACCACCATGCCAAACTGTGGTGGTATGATTTGCATAGCTGTCTGCCATTGGTGCAGAACACCGGCTTACCATTGGCCCTGGTCGGTAATGTGCCTCTCGACCGATTGGTTGAGACCAGTCATGTGACGGCTCTCCGATTGGTCGAGAGGCTGAGTTAACCACGCCTCCATATCGAGGTATAAATAGCCAGAACGCCCGGCGGTCGTCCATTTACTGTAGTCGACCGCAGGGCTAACTTCTAGCTCATTAAAGCCTAACTTTTGTACAGCAACTCGTCTCGCGTTCGATTGATGGTTCAACAAACCCTGGATCCCAACCCCATTCCGGGGGAAACCCTTGTTCTTGCTAGTCTGCCCCATCGATCGCCCAGGACTCTGCTGTGCGGCTGAAGGCTATCGCCAACAGGGAATTGGCAATCGTGGTTAAGTGAGCACTTGACACATGCCAAGTGGATTCCCGTGCGTAGGCGGGCCATGTAGCATGTGGGAGTCATTGCCCAGCATTCCAATCAAACATTGATGCCTGGACACTGTGTGGGAGTCAGCACCACACACGCAGCAGCCAACATGGGAACATCCAGGGGATGGGACACAGCTCTCGGTACATGTCCACGGCCCTGGAGTTCACCTTGGGACGGAGGGGCAGCTGGTTCGAGCCCTGGCTGCCCCTGCATCATCTAGCCCTGCCAGTCCTGGCAGTTCCCCATGGTCCGCACCATTGTGTCGACGCCCTCAGCGATGTTCCTCAGTGACTGGGCCATGCTTTGCAGTGCCTCAGCTATACCTATCTGAAAGCGGGATATGTCCGTCAGAACATCATCAAGGTCAGCCTGGTACTGGGTGCCATCCCCCAGTGAGTCATACATTGTGCCGAGACCCTCAGCCATGGTCGCCACCAACTGCGCGATGTCTTGGACACCTTCACTCACGGTGCCGAGGCCGTGCACCATGTTCTCCACTGTGGTCACCACTCTAACAATGTTGGCCTCGATGCCACTCATTGTCGATGCCCTCTCCTGCACCCGTTGTCTCTGGGACTTCTCTAAGTGGCTATGGATCTGCTGGAGTGACGCTGACATCTCCCTCTGAATGTCCCGGCCTCTCCCTAACATCTCCATCAGCTCCGGGAAACCCACTCCCAGAGGCTCAGCATCAGGCTGGGACCCAGCTGGGTCCTGGGGTCCAGCAGATCTCCAACTGCTGTTTTGCCCGAGGGTTCCTGCCTCCACCTGATGTGCATCAGCTGCAGTGTGGTGCTCACCAGTGTGCCCCAGGAGTCTGTCTGCTAAAATGTCCCACCGAGATGTATATATTTGGCCTGGTGGAGGGTGGGGATGACAGATGTGCCTCAACTATTATTGTGGCATCCTTGGAGCTCTCCTCTGAGGTCTCCTCCTCGGAGTCAGGAGAGGGGGCCACCCGGGATGTCCGGCGCCATCGGCCGGAGGACCTGCAGGAAAATGGACATGTGGTCAGTGGGAGGGATGGGTCAGTCAATAAGGAAATCACTACTCACGTTTGACATGTCCCCCGGGCGTAGTCCGGTGGTTCCTCACCTCTGCGGCGTCCGCCAGCTTCCGTGTTGGTGACCGTCCTGTCCTCGGCCACTTCCGTCATGTCCTGGGCATGATCCTGGGCATGGGTGATGAGGATTCTCAACTCCGGCATCCCTAAGAACAAAGGACAAAGAAAAGTACAGCACAGGAACAGGCCCTTCGGCCCTCCAAGCCCGCGCCGACCATGCTGCCCGTCTAAACTAAAATCTTCTACACTTCCGGGGTCCATATCCCTCTATTCCCATCCTATTCAGGGGATGGTTTAGCACAGTGGGCCAAATAGCTGACTTGCAATGCAGAACAAGGCCAGCTGCGCAGGTTCAATTCCCGTACTGGCCTCCCCGAACAGGCGCCAGAATGTGGCGACTAGGTGCTTTTCACAGTAACTTCATTGAAGCCTACTTGTGACAATAAGTGATTATTATTATTATTAGTTGTCAAGATGCCCCTTAAACGTCGCAATCGTTCCTGCTTCCACCACCTCCTCCGGCAGCGTGTTCCAAGCACCCACTACCCTCTGTGTAAATATTTTCCCTCGCACTTTTCCTCTAAACCTTGCCCCTCGCACCTTAAACCTATGCCTCCTAGTAATTGACAGTTCTACCCTGGGAAAAAGTCTCTGACTATCCACTCTGTCTATGCCCCTCATAATTTTGTAGACACTTTGCCAGTCTGGGCCCTCTCCTGCCGATTGTGGGAGAGCTTTTCCTGAGGAGACATAGAGCATCATTAGACACATGTGTGGTTCACAGTGATGGGAGAGGGGGTGTGAAGGTGAGGTTGAGGGGCTGGGGGAGGGAGGGCTGGGGGTCACTTGGAGAGTTGGTGGGTGGATGCTCCCTTGGTGGTGGTGGGAGGGGCTAGTGGGGTGCTTAGTGTCTATTCACTCGTGCTGCTCGGTGTAGGCCATTGACCTTCTTCCTGCACTGAAGGCCAGTCCTCTTGGTCGTACTGTTGGAGCTGACTGCTGCCGCCACCTCATCCTAGGCAGCACAGGTTGCGTTGTGGATCACACTCCGGGACTCCCAGGGAACAGGACATCCCTCCTGATGCACAATCAATGGACACGTGTAATGAACTCCAATTGGCTTTATTGGTTGGCCAATTGGAGTATGAGCTCCCTCAATGATAGCTCATTGAGGGGCCCCATATAATCACCTGTGTAGGCTTTGTGAGCCAGTCTTAAGTTGACTGGACTGCTAGCAGCACTGTTTGTAGCTGCTCCTGTAATATCGTTATTGTAAATAAATATTGGTGTGACGACGGAACTCCTGCCTGCCGTGGATTACTACAGTGGCGACGAGGTAAACTACGAATTTTGCGGAGACCAGCTGCCGCACTCGGAGGGTAAGTCTTGCCATTTTAAAAATGCCGTTTTTTGGGAGGTTAGAGGCATTCGACCCGGCTATTGAGGACTGGCCCCAGTATGTGGAGAGAATGTGTTACTTCTTCCGGGCAAATGATACACTGACGGATGAAAGGAGACGGCTTATCCTGCTATCGGCGTGCGGACCCTCCGCTTTCGCCATTATACGTAGTCTGACTTATCCCGATGCGCCGGACACGAAAACTTTCCAAGAAGTAACGGAATTGGTGAAAGAGCACTACGACCCAAAACCACCCCTCATTTTGCGTAGGTACAGATTCTACACAGCGAAGCGGGAAGACAGGGAGTCAGTCATGAATTTCTTGACCCGCCTGAGAAGGCTGGCGGAAAAATGTGAGTTCGGCCCGACACTAAATGAAATGCTTCGGGACCGGTTAGTGTGTGCTATAAACGACCTCACAATACAGAAACGCCTGTTGGCGGAAACGGAGCTAGACTGCAGGCAGGCGTTACAGCTCGCACTGTCCCTAGAAAAGGCAGCAAGTGGGGCGCAGGAACTACAGGGCACGCCAATGGAGGTAGATACCTGTGAGAGGGACTACCACAACGGGTCCTGCTACCAGATAGCCACTCTCAGGAAAAACCTGAGGAATAGAGGGAAAAAGGAAAACCCCAGAACTGCCCCAAAGTCTGCCAGGACTAACTGGAGACAGAGGGAAGTACCGGCTGAGGCTCCCCCAACAGAGAAGGACCGTTTCTGGCACCAGACAGAGTGGGGTAACAACGACAGAAACCCTAGAAGGAGGTGGCAAAACAGGAATAGCAGGTGGGGATGCAGGGAAGTACACAACCTAGACGCCCCATCCTCCTCCGAAGGGGAACAATTATATAATATTACAACGAAGAAAACAGAACCCATCAGGATTACCCCACGGGTGAACAGGCAGCCGCCAATAATGGAAATAGACACGGGTGCCGCCGTATCAGTAATGGGAGTGGCAGCATTTAGAAAAATCAAAGATGGACTCCAGCTACTAACCCTAACAAAAACATCAACAAAACTTAAAACCTACACGGGGGAACCCCTGGAAGTTCTGGGCACGACTCATGTACCCGTGGAATATGAGAAACAATTGCTCAGATTACCGTTGGTGATAGTAGAGGGCTCCGGACCGAGCTTAATTGGACGGAACTGGCTGAAAGACCTGAAATTAGATTGGATGAAAATTTTCCAGAGTGGAAGCGGGCAGTTGAGTGGAGTACTCCAAAAATACCCGGAGGTCTTCCAGGAAGGTTTGGGGGAAATCGTAGGCGCCAAAGCAACTTTGCACGTGGACCCAGAAGCTCTTCCGAAATTTTGTAAGGCCAGGCCGGTACCTTTTGCATTAAGGAAGAAAGTAGATGACGAAATAGAAAGGTTACAGCGCGACGGCATTATCAGACCAGTACAGTTCTCGAAATGGGCAGTGCCGGTGGTACCAATTTTGAAGCCAGACGGCTCGATACGTCTCTGTGGAGATTTCAAACAGACAGTAAACAAATACGCACTGCTGGACAAATACCCAATCCCGAAAATAGACGACCTATATGCCAAATTGGCAGGTGGGCTTTTGTTCACAAAACTAGACATGAGCCACGCCTACCTGCAGTTAAAACTGGACAAGGGCTCCCAGAAGTTCGCTACGATCAACACTCTGAAGGGCCTTTTTCGTTATACTAGGCTACCTTTTGGAGTGTCATCAGCCTGCGCTATATTCCAGCGTACGATGGAAAATATTCTGCAGGGACTACCGCAGGTGGTGATTTATTTGGACGATGTCTTAATCACGGGTAGGACAAACAGGGAACACTTAAGGAACCTGGAGGAGGTGCTCAGGCGTTTCGCAAAGGCAGGTGTACGGCTAAACAGGGAAAAATGTGTTTTTCTGGCCCCACAAGTGACGTACCTGGGATATAAAGTAGACGAGTCAGGCTTACATTCATTAGAAGACAGAGTAAGGGCAATAAAAGAATCCCCAGCTCCCACCACGGTCCATGAGTTACGATCATTTCTAGGGTTGGTAACCTATTATGGAAAATTTATTGAAAATAGGGCGTCCATCCTAGAACCCCTCCACCAGCTACTAAAAAAGGGGCAAGAATGGAAATGGTCCGCCCACCAAAACCGAGCATTTAGGGACATTAAGGAACAGCTGTCATCCGAAAATGTCCTAGAGCATTATGACCCAAGGAAGGAGTTGGTGGTCACTTGTGATGCATCCCCCTACGGGGTAGGAGCCGTCTTAGCCCATAGAGGAAGGAATGGGGAAGAACGGCCAATAGCCTACGCTTTGAGGACCTTGGCGATGGCTGAGAGGAAGTACGCCCAAATCAAGAAGGAAGGACTGGCGGTGATATTCGCAGTAAAAAAATTTCACCAGTATCTGTACGGGCGGAAATTCACCATAGTGACGGACCATAAGCTATTATTAGGGTTATTCAAAGAAGACAAGTCAATACCCCCGATTGCATCAGCTAGAATCCAACGCTGGGCGTTGCTACTGGCGGCATATAGATACGTTCTGGAGCACAGACCGGAAACGCGTGTAGCACATGCAGATGCTTTGAGCAGACTTCCGCTCCCGGACACTCCGCCGCAAATACCAAAAGTAGAGGAGACAGTAATGACTCTAATTTTTTTGGACACCCTACCAGTAGACGCACAACATATTCGGTTGTGGGTGCAAAAAGACCTAGTTTTAGCCAAGATGAAGCATTTACTGCTAACAGGGGAACTGGAAAGACCAGTGGAGCCCCAGATGCACCCATACTGGAGCAGAAGGAACCAAATAACTGTCGAAGACGGTATCCTATTATGGGGAGCCCGGGTAATCGTCCCAGCTCAGGGCCGTCAGGCAATCTTAACTGAGTTACATCACAGACACCCAGGGGTGTCTAAAATGAAGATGCTAGCTCGAAGCTACGTTTGGTGGCCAGGTTTGGACACAGACATAGCAGCCTTGGTACGTCGGTGCCAGGAGTGCCAACAGGGGCAAAGAGTGCCACCAGCGGCGCCATTGCACCCATGGGAATGGCCAGGCAGACCGTGGACCCGCCTGCATATTGACCACGCTGGCCCTTTCATAGGCTCAATGTTTTTGGTGATAGTGGACGCCCACTCCAAATGGTTGGACGTCCACCAGGTAAACACGGCAAGCACAGCATCGACAATTGAAAAGCTCAGGGCCTCATTTGCAACACATGGACTTCCGGAAGTATTGGTGTCAGACAACGGAACAGCATTCACAAGTGGGGAATTTGGAAAATTCCTGAAGGAAAACGGAGTCCGTCACATCAAAACGGCCCCTTACCATCCAGCGACCAACGGCCTGGCAGAGAGAGCGGTCCAGACACTTAAAGCGGGACTTAAGAAGCAGCCGGCAGCGTCAATAGACACAAAGCTCTCCCGCTGGCTGTTTGATTACAGGACCACACTGCATTCCACAACGGGCATACCGCCAGCTGAACTCTTAATGGGAAGGCGGCTGCGAACGAGGCTGAGTCTCCTTTTCCCAAATGTAACGGGGAAAGTGGAGAAACAACAGAAGGCCCAACGCAGGGGACATGATAATAGTCGGCAGCAGAGATATTTCCTGGTGGGGGTACCGGTTTGGGTCAAGAATTATGGGAATGGACCAACGTGGGTCAAAGGCACGGTAGAGTCCCAAACAGGGCCCATATCCTATGAGGTTTCAATAGGAGGTAAGGTACTGAAGAAACACCCAGACCAAATAAGGGCAGTGGAACCACACCTGGAGGCAGGCGAAGCAGGACCGCCTCAAGCTGGGATAGCCCAGACGGAAAGGATACCCACACCCCAGCCCCAAGCAATTTCTCCAGACCCTGTCATCCAGTCATCAGAGTCGGAGATGGACACACACGACGAGGCCGCCGCGACACCTCTCCCCGAGGAGGAGGAACAACTTCCAAGGAGGTTGTCAAGGAAAAGACGGGCACCTATAAGGTACACCCCGCCCACTTCGGAGAACGACCCGGCGGACAACACCGAGGTGACAGACCCAGACATGAGGAGCAGGAAGAAGCTCAGAGGAATGCCAGATGGCAGGAATTCCTCGGACCTTGGGGGGGGGGGGGGGGGGGGGGGGGGAGGGGTGTAATGAACTCCAATTGGCTTTATTGGTTGGCCAATTGGAGTATGAGCTCCCTCAATGATAGCTCATTGAGGGGGCCCATATAATCACCTGTGTAGGCTTTGTGACTTTGTTGACTGGACTGCTGGCAGCACTGTTTGTAGCTGCTCCTGTAATATCGTTATTGTAAATAAATATTGGCGTGGTGACGGAACTCCGGCCTCCCGTGGATTAGTACAACACGAAACGTAGATGAAGTTCGAACGATAGGCTTTAATGCAGAAGAAGTGTACCCGGCAACAGACGTACAGAAGAAAGGCCGACTGCCGGGAAGCACGGGTTCTTATATCCCGCCTCGTAGGCGGAGCTACCTACCTCTCAGCCAATCGGCTGAGAGGCACATGACTTACCCGGACCAATGGGAAGCGAGTCCTCTGCACCGATAGCAGCTCACTTCCAGGTACCGTAATACCCCTAGTCATACTACCACGCCTCCTGGTCTCCATCACGTCCAGGAGCCTCCCCAGGTCAGCATCCCCAAATGTTAGGGCTGGTTTCCTTGGCACCATTACTGCGAGCTGGCTGGGGTTGGCTGAGCAAGTGCAGTTTAAGTGCTGCTCGACCTTGTAAGCGGGGGGTCTGGTGTGCGCGATCCTGGAGAATCAACTGTCGAGGCGTTATTTGTGGTGAGAAGCCTGTGAGGCCTCCTTGAGTGGACCAATTAACGTTGAATTGCGTTGCTGCTTTTGCTTGGCCAAGAACCAGGAAACCTGTGACAATTCCCACTCGCTACAACGCTTGGAAAATTTTCTGGAAGATCACGCCCTGCAATTCAGGACATGGAAATAGTCCAGCACTGTGCCGTGGTGAATTGGAAGCAATTTCCAGGCCAGCGAGCGGTGTAACTACTGGAGCCGGAATTGACACGAATGAGCCTGACACCTGGAGCACTCCATTCACCACACATTCATTGCGGCCACACCAATGGCTCCGAGAAGTCCTGCCAGGGTGGGCCGTGGACTCAAGCCCGCCCTCCTGAACAGTGCTTGGGAGGAGGTGGCAGAGGCAGTCAGTGCTGCCAGCCTCACCAGGAGGTGACAGCTGGTGATCCTGAGGTGTGGGGGTCACGGGAGAGGACCCTGCCCTGGGAGGGGCACAATACCAAGGACGGTTCCAAAGGTCACGGTGCAAATGTCGCGTTTCTGAGGAGTGCCAATTTCTTGTGGGCCACTGATTGAGCTTGGCCACACCCAACCCCTTGTTGAAACCCCTGGGGTATCACATTTCCAGAGGGGTGGCCTGGATGGGATCCCACATCATCAGAGGTTCTCTGAATGTTTACAGGACACAGTGAGCAGTCAGCCGTGTGAGCAGCCAAAGTAGCGCCAAAGGGGTGCGTTTAAATCCACATACAGCAGCAATGGTGGTCTAAGCCAGGTCACCCCAATCCCGAGGGGTCCACGGACTTGGCACCAAGTCGTTCCTCACCAGACATGTTTTAAGAATTCTTTTAGCCCATTATTCCCCCTTCAACAGCTGTGGCATCCAGGCTCCGCTTGTAAATAATTGCACCAATTTGTGCCCGCAAGACATCCATTTAAGAGGGGTAGAGCATCGTGGAGGGGTGGAGCATGAAGTGTCCAACCCACTAATAATAGTTAAATCTGTGCAATTGGCGGTTTTGACTTGCTCGTGCAGATTGCAAACTTCGATGGCGCCGCCAGTGAGGGTCCGAAGCATGGCGACGGAATCGGCGCTGGTCGCAAATTGCACAGTTTCCATTGCATGCTATTCTCCGCCACATTTACAATACACTGCCGGCATCATGAAGTGGAGCATTCGGCCCTCTGCTTTGCACAGATTAGTTGCCATGTTTGCTAACTTGGCAAACTTCAATGTATGCACACTTCAAAATTAATTCATTAGTTGTGAAGCATTAAGGGGCGGCATGGTTGCACAGGTTAGCACTGCAGCCTCTTGGTGCCAGGGACCCGGTTTTGATTCTGACCTCAGCTGACTGTCTGTGTGGGTGTCTGCACTTTCTTCCAGTGCGGGTGGGTTTATCCTGGTGCTCCGGTTTCTTCCCACAGTCCAAAGATGTTCAGGGTCGGTGAACTTACCGTGCCGAATTGCCCCTTAGTGTCCAAAAGGTGGGGTTAGGGGAATAGGGCAAGGGATTGGACCTAGGTAGGGTGCTCTTTTGGAGGGTCATTGCAGACTTGATGGGCCGAATGATTTCCTTCGGTACTGTAGGGATTCTACGATTTCTATGAATCTCCTAAATAAACACAAGTTTGCACTTGGTCTTAGTGTCTATCGCAGGGGTGGGCAAACTTTTCTGTGCAAGGGCCACATTCAGAAATTCACAATTTTAAAGGGCCGCATAGTATATTAAGTAAAATAATTACTTCACCCGGTTATGATTCTGGGCGCCTCATATAGAACACAGAACATAGAACAGTACAGCACAGAACAGGCCCTTTGGCCCTCGATGTTGTGCCGAGCAATGATCACCCTACTCAAGTCAACGTATCCACCCTATACCAGTAAGTAACCCAACAGCCCCCCCCCCCCCCTTAACCTTTAAAAAAAATAAAAAAAATAAAAAAAAATTTTGTTATTTTTTTTAATGACTTGGTGGGCCGCATAAAGACCTTTGGCGGGCCGCATGCGGCCCGCGGGCCGAAGTTTGCCCACCCCTGGTCTATCGGAAGTCAAGTGCAACTCCCAATCTTCCCCATTGCTAAATTTGCATCCAGGAAGCTCAGTTTTCTGGTTCATCCGTGCTGCATTTTGAGTTTTCTGATGTTTTTGTTCTTCAAGGAAAGCATTATTAAATTGAGTTCTGTCGAAGTGTTCCTCTTCAACACAAAGCGAATTTGCATAGGCTTAAAAAGAAAAGCCTGCACTTTGAAGATTGTGCATTAAAGTTAGCCGAGCCAGTTTCTGGGGTACCACAGCTCACGGTCTATTTTAAACTAAATCAAAGAGGCTATATTGTTTCATTCCACAACCATTATCCAGGAGAAGCAGCCACATTTAAACAATTAGCCATCTTGTCGCAGCAATATTTACACCCATTGCGGTGAGGATGATGCTGACAATTAACAGAAGAGGAAATGGAAACCAATGGTTAGGTTAATCAATTTTGAAAGCTTAGAGAGAATTTAGCAGATCAGTCAACAGTTGTCTGGAGCATAAAGCATGCCAAAATAAGTAAGTGGATGGATAGGATGGATAGGGGCATGTGTTTTATTATTTTTTTCCACATTTCAGTGATTTGAGTTAAGCGAGTGGAATTTGGTTTAATCATGGTTTTGCGTGTTCGCATGATGTCTGTGAAATAAAGCAGGTTAACAATTTGTACCTGTACCTTTGTTTGAAAAGATTGCATCAGTGTGTAGCTGAGCTCATGCCAGAGGTACAGGCTTGAATTTTAGCATTGGAGAAGGGGCTGGGAGGCAGAGGGTTATGGTAATATGGGTGGTAAAACTGTTGGGATGTAAGTCTGAGGGGATATTCTTGGTGGTGATAATGCCCACATAATGCGAACATCCAACAGGGGTGTGGTGATATAACCACTGTAGTTATGTGTACTTGCAGTAGGGAGATGTATGGCTGTACCTGTAATACAGGTTCCTCCGGTAAGCCCCTGCCGGCTAGCTCCGCCCACAGGGAGCTTGTGTATAAATATGCGTGTGAGTCACTCAGACCTTAGTCTACAGTTGCAGATGGAGGAATAGCATCGCACAGCAATAAAGCCTTGTCTCTCGTCTTTGAGTATAATTGTTAGCGCAACAAGGGGTAACTGGCTACTTATCAGAAGTGACTGAATTTTCTACTTTGTAGCCCAGACCAGAGCTGAGATCATGTCACCACCCCAGCACACTGGCTGAGATCAGCAAATTTAACTAAGACCAAGGTTGAAAATCTGAAACATAACGGGTGCCACACAGGCACATAGCTTATGATAAACAAATATATTGGGGGTTCTTTCGTGAGGCTATTTGCCGGGCTTAAAGTCTGGTGTGAACTTCTGGAGCACAGAGAAAGGGAAAAATGTCATCTTTTCAGTACCCTGATTTGGAGCACGAACAGAGAGGTAGAGTTGGGAATCAGACAATAGAGTCATGGGGCGGGATTCTCTGATAATCGACGTGATGGCCGGGACCCAGCACCAAAAACGGTGCGGATCACTCCGCCGTCGGGCCCACCCAAACGGTGCAAATTCTCCGGCCCGGAATGGGCTAGTAGCGGCGTGACGCCATTCGCGACGGCGCCACCCACCAAGGACGCGCGGTGTCATTGATGACAGGCAGCGTCATAACACAAACGACGCCGCCCCCTCCCCCTCACCCCCCCCGGAGATCCGACAAGATGGCCGCCTGCTGCGCAGCCCCGAGGTTCCAGGAGCGCGACATGGAAGCGCTCCTGGACGCAGTAGAGTAGAGGAGGGAGGCCCCGTACCTCAGACATGGCCGCAGGGTCGCCCCACGCCTCAGCCGGCGCCTGCGGAGGGTGGTGGCAGAGGCCATCAGCGCTGTGGCTGTAACACCAAGGACAGGCGCACAATTGCACAAAAAGGTGAATGACCTTGCCAGGGTAAGTACCCCCCCTCCCCCCCCCCCCCCCGAAGTGCAGCACACCCCCAGGTGCAACCAACCCTAACCCTAATGTGCTGCGTACCTGTGCCAATATACGCACAACCGCTGGCCTGCATGTATATCCCTGCCTAACACTGTTGCCCTTTATCCCTCCCACCCACACGTCCGTCCCCCCGCCCCCACAGGAGAAGAACGCACACAACAACAGGGAGTGTGAGAGGACCGGAGGGGGTCCAGCTGATGAGAGACCACTCACCGTTCATGAGGAGAGGGCCCGGGAACTGGCAGGCGGACCCGAGGACCGGGAGGTTGCCGATGCAGAGATCGGGGGCGCATCACCAAGTGAGACCCCCCCCCACGGCCCGTCCCCATTCCCCCAATATCCCCATTCCCCCATATCCTCCATATCCCCCCTCCCCCATATCCCCCCTCCCCAGGTACCCCATATCCCCTCCCTTTTCCCCCAATATCCCCCTCTCCCATGCCCCCATATTCCCCCTCCCCCATATTCCCCATATCCCCCCTCCCCCAATATCTCCCCTCCTCCATATCCCCCATTCACCACCCGCGTGTCTAACCATGCTGCTGTATTGTGTATTGCAGGATCAAACATCGAGGCACCCGTCCCCGCGGATGCCGACCGCCCGCAGGACGTCCCAGGGTGGCCACGAGACAGGGAGAGACCCGGAGCAACACGGAGACGACGCCCCCGTCTCGTGCGAGTGCCGCCGACGCAGGCGTGTGACATCCAACGACGAGGGGGACAGCCACAGGCCTCCGTCGCAGCCGAGCCAGGACACCACTACCCAGGACACCCCTACCCAGGACAGCTCTACCCAGGACACCCCTACCCAGGACAGCCCTACCCAGGACAGCCCTACCCAGGACAGCCCTACCCAGGACACCCCTACCCAGGACACACCTACCCAGGACACCCCTACCCAGGACACCCCTACCCAGGGCGCCCCTACCCAGGGCGCCCCTACCCAGGACACCCCTACCCAGGGCACCACTACCCAGGACACCCCTACCCAGGACACCCCTACCCAGGGCACCCCTACCCAGGGCACCACTACCCAGGACACTCCTACCCAGGACACCACTACCCAGGACACTCCTACCCAGGACACCACTACCCAGGACACTCCTACCCAGGACACCCCTACCCAGGGCACCACTACCCAGGACACCCCTACCCAGGACACCCCTACCCAGGGCACCACTACCCAGGACACTCCTACCCAGGACACCACTACCCAGGACACTCCTACCCAGGACACCCCTACCCAGGGCACCACTACCCAGGACACTCCTACCCAGGACACCCCTACCCAGGACCCCCTACCCAGGACACCCCTACCCAGGACACCCCTACCCAGGACACCCCTACTCAGGGCACCACTACCCAGGACACTCCTACCCAGGACACCCCTACCCAGGGCACCACTACCCAGGACACTCCTACCCAGGACACCACTACCCAGGACACCCCTACCCAGGACCCCCTACCCAGGACACCCCTACCCAGGACATCGACGCACATGACACCGAAAGACAGGTCAGTGACACACAGCGGACGAGAGGACACGAACCGCCACCCCAGGGGACCATGGATTCTGGGTCGGACGATGCTCACGACACAACGCCACTGCTTTCTCCAACACCCTCCACCATCGCAGACACTCTCACCTTGGTTGGGCACTTTAGTGATGAGGTTTCTGGTACACTCACTGGTGCGCACAGCACAGCCGGACCGGTACAGCAGGTGGAGGTAGGAGCAGCAGAGGGGCCGGGAGGTCGGAAGGCATCCTGGCGCAAGCAAACATCTGCCACCCAGACGGGTCCCGGGTTCCTGGAGTTACCACATCCACCCATAGACCCAATGCAGTCACCGAACCAGGGACGATCGAAGGGGGTGACGGCCGGCTTGTGGCGGTGGAGGAGTGCACCCGCGTCCAGGAACTGGTAGTGGTGCCGGTCATGCGTGCCACCCAGGCCGAAACCACACGGGTGGCGTCCGCGGTGGAGGCAATGGGTGCGACGCTGTCAGACATGGGGAGCAGTATGCAAGGCCTGGGGCTTTCCCTGCAGGCAGCGTCTGTGGCCCATGGCCCTCTCACAGGAAGCCATGAGCCAGAGCTAGCGGCAGATGGCAGAGGTGCTCAACGCCGTGGCCCTGTCTAAGCAGGCCATGGCCCAGTCTCTGCAGGCAGTGGCCCAGTCTCAGCAAGCCATGGCCCAGTCTCTGCAGGCCATGGCCCAGTCTCTGCAGGCAGTGGCCCAGTCTCAGCAGGCCATGGCCCAGTCTCTGCAGGCCATGGCCCAGTCTCTGCAGGCAGTGGCCCAGTCTCAGCAGGCCATGGCCCAGTCTCTGCAGGCAGTGGCCCAGTCTCAGCAGGCCATGGCCCAGTCTCTGCAGGCCATTGCTGGGGGCATCGGTGCCATTGCCCATGTGCTGTCCGGCGTCGCCCAGACACAGACAGGGATGGCCAACTCCTTGAGCTCCATGGCTGCAAACTTGCAGATCCTTGTCGATACCAGGGCGGACCTCCAGGACTGGCAGCGCCAGGTGTCGGGGGGCGTTGGATGGCCGGTCCGTTCGCACCCCCGACCCATGTAGAGGCCCGGGGGCCATCGGGCACCCGAAGGAGGAGGAAGTGCTGGGGCCCGACCCGGCTCCCCCTGTAGGGGAGGTCACGAAACACCGCGGCACCTCGGACTCCCCTCCTTCCGCCCCAGGTGCAACTGGTGGGCACCGGGCAGGACAGGCTGGCAGCTCGACATCCCAGTCGCCCGAGCCGCAGCCTGGCCCATCTAGGCCGGGCCGCCCCAGGAAACGGCCGCCAAAGGGATCCCGAGTCACAGGGCAGGAATCACAGGGGTCCACCTCCAGTTCTGCTGTACCGTCTGGGGAAACACCTAGACGTAGTCAAAGGGCCCGTAAGGCCAAACTATTAGGCACTGAGTAAGTTGGCACGAGTGCAGGGCACAGACGAGTTATAGGGGCGAGGGCACGTATATGGACTGTTTGTCATTAAATCACTTTCACACCTACAGAAGCTGCCTTTGTGTTCTGTCCGATGCGTGCGGGGGTGTGGTGTGAGGTGAGCGCCAGTGTGTGTGTGAGGGGTGGTATTACGTTGGCCCCAGGTGAGTGTGCCCCCCCTCCCCTCGGTTCGCCCTCGCCATCCCCCTGGGCAGAGGACGGGACCGTGTGCTGCAGTGTCACGGCCGCATGGAGGGTTGGTCCAAGTGGAGGGTGGTACTGTGGCCATGGGTCAGAAATTGTCCAACGATGCAGAGTCCAGAGCTCATCGCAGAGCGGGTTGTCATCATTCTCCATGGCCTGCAATAGACCCGCTTCCATCGTGACCGTGTGAGCACGGCCCGTTGTGCTGCAGGTGGATGTGCAATGGAAGGGTGGTGTGCATGCGGGTGGGGTGGGGGTGGTTGGTGGTGGGTGGGTGGCGGGGGTGAGGGTGTTGGTGGTGGGTGGGTGGGGTGAGGGTGGTAGGCTGGTGCTGTAGTGTGCAGGCTGTGCCCATACTCGGCGATTCTCACGCCCCCCTAGTCAGTGAACCGGGCGGCTAACAGCCTGTCCCATGCCCGCTGGCCCAGCTGGTAACGGTGGGCAGCCTCCCGTCCATGTCCAGCCCGTCTGTCCTGACTATTGTCCCCATCCTCCTCATCTGGGGAGGACTGCATCTCTTCCTGCTGCTCCTCCACTCCCCCCTCCTCTGCCCGCGGCACATCGCCCCTCTGCTGGGCTATGTTGTGCAGGACGCAGCACACCACAACGATGCAGCAGACCCTATCTGGCGGATACTGGGGGGCCCCTCCAGCGCGGTCCAGGCACCTGAAACGCATTTTTAGCAGTCCAAAGCACCTCTCTATCACACCCCTGGTCGCTGCATGGGCATCGTTGTAGCCATTCTCCGCGTCAGTCTGTGGCCTCCGTATAGGCGTCATCAGCCATGACCACAACGGGTAATCCTTGTCGCCCAGCAACCAGCCACTCAGCGGGGGTTGGTGTCCATGCCGGGGATGTAAGACTGCGCCAATACGTATGAGCCATGTACACTTCCCGGGTACCGGGCGCAGACGTGCAGGGCCATCATGCGCTGGTCGCAGACCACCTGAATGTTCATGGAATAGGTCCCCCTCCTATTGGTGAACACAGCCCTGTTATCTGCAGGTGGCCGCACGGTGACGTGCATCCCACCGATCGCCCCCTGGACCATGGGAAACCCGGCCACGGCAGCGAAGCCCGCAGCTTGGGCATCCCGGCTGGCCCAGACCCCAGGGAACTGGATGTAGCGGTCTGCAATGGCATATAGGCCGTCTGTCACTCCCCGGATACACCGGTGCACCAATGCCTGTGAGATGCCGGACAGGTCCCCACTCGGCGTCTGGAATGACCCCGTGGCATAAAGTTCAGGGTCACCGTAACCTTGATGGACACGGGGAGAGGGGATCCCCCCCCCCCGGTGCCATGCGGTGCCAGGTATGCCATCAGGTGGCAGATATGTGCCACGGTTTCCTGGCTCATCCGGAGTCTCCTCCTACATGCCTGGTCCGTGAGGTCCTGGTACGACGAGCGGGGCTGGTACACACGGGGCCTCCTCGGGTGTCTCCATCGCCGTGGCGCAACCACCTCCTCCTCCTCCTCTTCGTCCTGTCAGGCGGGCGGCCCTCCAGCCTGGGCGGCTGGCACCTTCCCCTCTGCAGCATGCTCCACTGCAGCAGCCTGTTCCGTCTCTCTGGCACGCTCCTCCTCCTCCCCCAGGGCAACATATAGAGGTGAGGCTGCTGCAACGGCGGCCAACATCGCTGGCTGATCAACAAAGATAACAGCCTGCAGGGGGTGGGGGGAGGGAACGACGACATGTCATCATTGCCCGTACCCCCCCCCCCCCCCCCCCCCCCCCCCCCCCCCCCACCCCCGCAGCCAGGTGCCATGGGCTGCATGGGTGCGACTGTTGGAGGCTGGCACCTGGCCAGGCGGATGACCTCCCTCGTCCTCTCCCCTCACCCTGGCACTCGCCTCCCCCCTGCACACGCCCTCCCTCCCGTCCCTGGCACTCGTCCTCTCCCCGGAACTCGCCCCCTGTCCCCGGCACTCGCATTCTCGCCCCTGCCTGGCACTTGCCTCCCCTCCCCGGCACTCGCCCTCTCCCCCCCTCCCCGGCACTCGCCCTCTCCCCCCTCCCCGGCACTCGCCCTCTCCCCCCTCCCCGGCACTCGCCCTCTACCCCCTCCCCGGCACTCGCCCTCTCCCCCCTCCCCGCACTCGCCCTCTACCCCCTCCCCGATACTCGCCCTCTCCCCCCTCCCCAGCACTCGCCTCCCCCCTCCCAGGCACGCCCTCCCCGGCACTCGCCTCCCCCCTCCCCAGCACGCCGTCTCCCTCCTTCCCGGCACTAGCCTCCCTCCTCCCCGGCACGCCCTCCCCGGCACTCGCCTCCCCCCTCCCCGGCACGCCGTCTCCCTCCTCTGACCCATGGTCACTTCAGCGGGACTTCGGCCCATCCGGCCGGGAGAATTCGGGCAGCCCTGGGGTCCATAGCGTCGCGTCGGTCCCCGCCATTCTCCGAGGCTGGCAGCGCAATTCACGCCTCGCTGACTTTTGTGGGGGGGGGGGGGGGGGGGCAGAGAATTCGGAGGGCGGCGGGGGCGGGATTCACGCCGACTCCCAGCGATTCTCCAACCCGGCGGGGGTTCGGAGAATCCCGGCCATGGAGTCGCGCAGAAAAGGCCCTTTGGCCCATCGAGGCTGCACCGACAATGACTACCCCTAATCCCGTGCTAATCCTACTTCCCAGCACGTGTCCCATATCCTTGAATGTGATGATGTTTCGATTGCTCACCCAAGTGCTTTTTAAAGTTTGCGAGGTTTCCAGCCTCCACAACCTTCCCAGGCAGCGTTATCCAGATTCTCAATAACCTCTGAGTCATTGACCCTTCAACCAAGGGAAACTCCTATTTACCCTGTCAAAACCCCTCATAATCTTATACACCTCAATCATATCCCTCCTTCAACCGTCCCTGCTCTAAAAAAAAATCCAAGCCTATCCAGTCTCTCCTTAGAGTCCAGATGCTCAATACCAGGCAACACACTGGCGAATCCCTCTGTACCCCCTCCAGTGCAATCACCAGCTGCACATAGAACTTCATCTGCGGCTTAACCAATGCTCTGTCCAGCTCCATCGTAACTTCCTTATTCTTATATTCTATGCCACGACTGATAAAAGCAAGTGTCCATATGCCTTCTTAATTACCTTATTCACCTGCTCTGCTGCCTTTAGGGATCTGTGAACAAGTACCCCGAGACCCATCTGTCCCTCTGAGTTTACTAGTGTCCTGCCATTCATTACATTCTCCCTTGTCCTGTTTCATCTTCCAAAGTGTATCACTTTGCACTTATCAGGGTTAAATACCATCTGCCACTGCTTTGCCTATCTAACCAACCCACCTATATCTTCCTGTAACCTGCAACCATCTTCTTCACTGTAACCACCCTACCAATCTTGGTGCCATCTGCAAACATACTCATTATTCCCTCCCACGTTCTTGTCTATATCATTTATATATAATAACAGACAATAAAGGCTCCCTCGCTGATCCCTGTTGGACACCACTGGACACCGGCCTCCCAGTTACTCAAACAGCCTTCAACCTATTACTAAACCAGTTTCACCTCCATCTTGACCCATTTCCTTAAATTCCATGTGCTTCAAACTTCCCAGTCAGTCTCCATGTGGGACCTTGTCAAAGGCTTTGATAAAATCCCATTAAAACTGCACCAATTGTACTTCCTTCATCCACACACTGTGATGCGCCTATCAATTCACTCATTAAGTAAACTGTGGCTTTAATCGACTTACAACTGAGCCTGCCTGCGACCAGAAGAACTGAGGGCAGACTCACAAGACCGCAGCACTTTATACTTCCGGTAGTGGGAGGAGCCATGGGCGGAGCCATGGGCAGAGATGAGGGTGGAGCCCTGTACAAGCTCCTCATCTCCCCCTGTGGGTAGAGCCGCGCAACGGCTCACAGATGGCGCCCACAGGGACACAGTGATACACAGTGTGAATTATACGCATTATACATTCACCACACACTGCCACTTTATAAAAACATTTTATCAGCTCTGTTGGGCATGACTCCCCCCCCCCCCCCCCCCCCCCCCCCACCCTGACAAAGCCGTGCTGACTATCCCTAATCAACCAACCCATGCCTTTCCAATGGAAATTAATTCTCTCCTTCAACATTTACACCAATGGTTTCCCTACCACTGACATGAGACTCATTAGTCTGTAATTCCCTGGTTTGTCTCTACCACCCTTCTTTCCTTTTCCCTTTCCACCAGAGTTTCCCCTGTTTTATGGCCTCATTCCAATATTAGCTTGGGCCTGGGATAGGCAGTTAAAACCCCTTCCCAAAGCAGGTGGGAGCTCCATAAACACTTGCAAGAAGGGAGTGGAACCAATGTCCTGCCATGTTCTGGTCCAGAAACATGCTGAACACTGAGCCACCAGCTCAACAATGGGACCTGGTGGGAGGGGGAATTCAGCCAGACCCAAAGGTTTGTAAAGAGATTTACTGACTTTAAGGGTAAGCACAATAGCTGTTTAAAGCCTTGACTGTCACCAATCTGTGCCTAAATTCTTTGGATTTCAGTAATCAGGGGAGGGTCACTGTGAGGAGAGTGCAGCAATGCTATAATAGAGTGAGAAGATATCCCAAATGTGTGCACTTTTTAGCAGCTTGAATTGGATACTCTAATATAATGGCTTTCATCAGGTGTTTGCCATTGAGCTAGCCAACAAAAATTGATACTGACTAGCTTATCAAAGTGATACTTCTAAACATAGCAAATTTTATTGTGATAACACTCAACAGAATGGAGGTAGACAGCAACATGGATTATTGACTAACTTACATTTATATGGTATCTTTAACAGAGTAAAACATCCCAAGGTATTTCACAGGAGCTTTATCAATCAAAAGATAAGGAGATACTAGGATAGGTAATTAAAAGCTTGGACAAAGAGTTATCATAGAATAGAATTCCTACAGCGCAGAAGGCGGTCATTCGGGCCATCGATTCTGCACCGACCCTCTGGAAGAGCAACGCATCTAGGCCCACTCCTCCTTTTCCCCGTAACCCCATGACCCCACCTAACCTGCACATCTTTGGACTGTGGGAGGAAACCGGAGCACCCGGAGGGAACCCCGCAGACATGTGGAGAAAGTGCAAACTCCACGGGCAGTCACCGAAGGCTGGAATTGAACCCGGGTCCCTGGCACCTTGAGGCATCAGAGTTGTGTTTTAAGGAGCGTCCTATAGCAGGAAAGAATGGTAGAAAGGTGGAGTAGTTTACAGACGGAATTCCAGAGCCCAGGGCCTAAGAAGCTGAAAATAGAGCCACCAGTCGTAGAACAAAGAAAATAAGGAATGCATGAGGATCAGAATTGGAGGAGTGCAAAGATCTCACAGGTGGTTGAGCAGGTGAAAAAGATGATAAAAAAGGCATGGGCTTCGCAGAGAAGAATGTTGTTGTTTGTCTTCCCACATCTAGTATTGGGTAAGGCAGACTTTCATCTGTTTCCATAATGAGCTTTTCCGTGAACAGATTGCTAGCCTCACCAGAGGCTTATAGCTTGAAGAGCCCCACTCCACTCCAAGCATGGCTGACCGGGAGTCTCTTCCACTCTTACTGCCTGTCATTGGCACGTTGGAAATGTTTTGCAGGTTGATACTCAATTTGTTTGGCTGTGTTATGAATGCATCTTCCTTGGCCATCAAGTCCTGGATTGGGAATCAAACCTGGAACCTCTGGCTCAGAGGTAGGGATGCGACCCACATTACCCACTGCGCCACAAGACCTCCATAGAGGGATAGTAAATCTAAAAATAATTTCACAATCTGCGATCAATGAAAACTATTTAGCAAAAATGCTCCTACTTGTCTATTTCTTGGTAAAGTTTTCAAAGAATTTTATCAGAGAGTTTTGCAACATAGGATTAAGCTTGTTGTCCCATTCCTCAACCATTTTCCAACATTTACCTCGTTCTGTTAAAAGTTTTCATCACTGTTATTTCTGGTAGGTAATCGGGCAACACGGTGGCGCAGTGGGTTAGCCCTGTTGCCTCACGGTGCCGAGGTCCCAGGTTTGAATCCTGGCCCTGGATCACTGTCCTTGTGGAGTTTGCACATTCTCCCTGTGTTTGTGTGGGTTTTGCCCCCATAAGCCAAAGATGTGCCGGCTAGGTGGATTGGCCACACTAAAATTGCCCCTTAATTGGAAAAAAATTAATTGGGTACTCTAAATTTTTATTTTTTTAAATTCTGGTAGGTAATTTTAAATCCTAATGACCCTCAGCACAGTTTTTAAAAAGTCTACTAAACTCTCCCTTTGTTTTTTTAGCAATTCTTTTAAATTTGTACCCATTATTTGTGTGTTCTTCCTATTGACTTTATTTTAATTTTTTTATTTTATTCGTTCATGCGTGTCGCTGGCTGTGCCAGCATTTATTGTCCATCCCTAATTGCCCTTGAAGGGGCAGTTAAGAGTCAGCAACATTGCTGTGGGGCTGAAGTCATATGTGTGCCAGATCAGGACAGCAGATTTCCTTCCCTAAAGGACATTCGTGAACCAGATGGGTTTCAATGACAGTCAACAATGGTTTCATGGTCACCCTTAGACATTTAAATCCAGATTTTTATTGAATTCACATTTCACCATCTGCAGTGGCAGGATTCGAACCCGGGTCCCAGAGCATTATTCTGGGTTTCTTGGTTTACTAGTCCAGTGACAATATCACTATGCCACCACCTTCCCAACACCCTTATGAACATCCTTCACAACTGTGAATACTTCTGTCAGCTGTATTTATAACTTTCTCTTTTTTATTGAAAACAAAACAAATTCCCTAGTCTCTCCTTGAAACTAAAGTCTCCCATCCTTTGCTTTCAGCCTAGTCAACCTCTTCAACAACCTCCCCATTACCTTAAGGTAGCCACTATGTGGAGATGCCGGCGTTGGACTGGGGTGAGCACAGTAAGAAGTCTTACAACACCAGGTTAAAGTCCAACAGATTTGTTTCAAACACTAGCTTTCGGAGCACAGCTCCTTCCTCACCTGTGATTCGAAACAAAACTGTTGGACGTTAACCTGGCGGTGTAAGACTTCTTATTGTACCTTAAAGTAGGCAGCTAAAACTGGACACAATATTCTGGCTACAGCTTAACCAATTGATTGTACGGGCTTAGCAATACTTTGGTGTATTATAACAGCACTTTAAAAGTTCTTTTTTCGGGACAGACTGAGGTTGCGGAAATATAAATACAAGTTCATCGTTTCCTTCATTTACTGCGTGCACTTATTTATAAAATGTAGGATCCCATGTGCTTTTTTAAATATAGGTTTAATAACTTCCATATTTAAAGAATTGACCATGATAAAGAAAATAAGCTTCACAAGACAGTGAAGTCAAGGAAAAGTACCCTTTTCCTTAGAGTAATGAATAAAGCATGAAATAGTGGCCCTATTTCACTTTTAAATAGGGTTTTCAGATTTCACCCATCATAACAGTTGCCCTTTGGTTTGAAAACTACATATACCATATGTGATGGAGTTACTTAAATGGAATATTTATCATATTTCATTGAGATGACATCACATCAGATTCTAATTACTAGAACTCTTTCATTTGAAAGAGTGATTGAAGAGATTGTTCAAAGCACAAACATGCTAAACCCACATCACACAACAATAGCCCAACAGGCACCCACACTGTCTCCAGCTGCACTATACTCAAACCACAAAGAAGTACAGCTTACGTCTATGCTCATTAGATCCATCTTTTACCACTTTTCCTCATTTTTTTTCAAAATAATTTTTGCCGTATGTTACAAGGATTTTGACAAAACCCCGAGATAGTTATATTCCTTAAGGACGGATAACTCACACGTGACCAGGTTAAGAAGGGCTTCTATATCAGTCACTTGACTGATAGAGGAAAACTTAAATGATATGATTGGCATTATTTTAACAAGGACCTTTTAAGGCAGTGAGCTAATGTTAGAATTAAAATATTGCCATTTGGAAAGTCAAAGTTGAAGAACTCAGATTTCAATATACCATATGTGTGGCTAAATATAAAGTGTTCAATTAGTTCAGCGCTTTAAAATCAATTAATGTTTTCCAATTCAGGGGCAGTTTAGCGCAGCCAATCCACCTCCCCAGCACATCTGTTTGGGTTGTGGGGCCGAAAATCACGCAGTCACGGGGTGAATGTGCAAACTACACACGGACAGTGTCCCAGAGTCGGGATAGACCTGGGACCTCGGCACCGTGAGGCAGCAGTGCTAACCACTGTACCACCATGCTGTCCCCCAAATTTCATTTTGATAGTGAGTCTGACACCCGCTTTGCCCACCAATAATGACAGTAGGATATCTCATTGAGTTTGGTCAGTGGTCCTCATCGAAATATGAATGCGGGTTGCTAATTGCACTGATCCACTCACTGCCAGAGCTAGAAGATTGGTTTCAAAAGGGTTTTGCAAGCCAACCGTTCTGTGAAGCAAGCCTGCTGACTGCATTCTTAAAGGGTGGTGACAATCTGTTAACCTACATAATCTGTTCCTGTCATTGAGCACTAGTTTATTGAAATAAATAACACATTTCTTCAAGAGTAAGCTACCCCGATTTTATCAAAATTAATATATGAGACTTAGGTAGGGAAAGGGATTGATAAATCTCCAAAACTGAAGCCTTCACCACTAGGTATCCTAGCCTGTCCAAGGGGGAGGGATGATTGGTAGAACCCAAAGCCTGAAGACACCAAGATGGTGACATCCCAAATGGTGCCACAGTACTGACAAGGTAGTCCAGCTATGTCTATTGAGGTGACTGCAAGCTGCATGGCTGACTTCAGACTTATGTTGTATACCACACCCTGCGCTTTGACTCTTGCCTTGCAAAACTCTGTCACCTCCCGTTTCTGAATGGAGTGTCTGGATATTTAATATGCCATTGGCTCTTGCTGACCTCCTATAATATTTCCTTTTATATCAATAATATGCTATTCCTTTCAATTACTCATTTGAACACTTCTATTAAGATGAAAGCTGAACACGTTTGGCTGTGACACCACTCCAGCTTGCCAAAATTGCACATTTCAACCCGAAGTGGTAACCATGTATTGCTGCCCATATTTAATGCACCTCAACTATTTGACAAAAATCACCAACTATCAACTAAACATAAGCATGTTCTTCAGTTAGCCTTAAGGGTTTGTACCTGAATGCCTGGAGCATTCAAAATAAAATGGATGAATTAGTTGCTCAGATAGATGTAAAGGAATATGATATAGTTGGGATTACGGAGAGATGGCTCTAAGGTGACAGAGGATGGGAACTAAACATTGAGAGCTAATCAGTTCTTTGGAAGGACAGAGAGAAAGGCAAGGTGGTGGAGTTGCATAGTTGATTAAGATCAGAGATGCATGTGATAAAGGAACATCTGTGATTATGGGTGACTTTAATCTGCATATAGATTGGGTGACTCAAATTAGTCACAGTACAATAGAGAAGGGATTTCTGGAGTGTATGCGGGATGGTTTTCTGGACCAGTATGTTGAGGAACCAACAAGGGAACAGGCCATCTTGGACTGGGTGTTGTGCAATGAGAAAGGATTAGTTGGCAATCTAATTGTGAAAGAACCCTTGGGAATGATTGACCATAATATGGTAGAATTATTTATTGAGGTGAATAGTATAGCAGTTGATTTTGAGACCAAGGTCCTGGGGCTGGATTCTCTGAACCCCCCCCGCTGGGGTCCTGCGGGGGTGGGAATTGCGCCGCACCTGTCGGCGGGCCCCCTCCCGGTGATTCTCCAGCCCGCGATAGGCCGAAGCCCCGCTACTGTTATGCCGGTCCCGCCAGCGTGAATTAAAGAAGGTACCGGCAGGACCAGGCGGCGCAGGCGGGCTCCGGGATCCTGGGGGGGGCGCGGGATGATCTGGCCCCGGGGGGGTGCCCCCACGGTGGCCTGGCCCGTGATCAGGGCCCATCGATCTGCGGGCGGGCCTATGCCGTGGGGGCACTCTTTTCCTTCTGCACCGGGCATCAACCTCCGCGATGGCCGATGCGGAGGTGACCCCCTCCCCCCTGCGCATGCGCGGGGATGACGTCAGCAGCCACTGACGCTCCCGCGCATGCGCGGACCTCCGCTGGCCGGCGGAGTCCCTTCGGCCCCAGCTGGCGTCACGCCAAAAGCCTTTCCCGCCGGCTGGCGGCGCGACAACCACTCCGGTGCGGGCCTAGCCCCTAAAGGTCAGGGCTTGGCCCCCTAAAGGTGTGGAGGATGGGGCAGCCCGACGCCGGAGTGGTTCACGCCACTGAATCTTATTAATGGTAACTATGATACTATGAGGCATGAGTTGGCTATGATGGACTGGGAAACATTACTAAAATGAAGGACAGCGGACAGGCAATGGCAGGCATTTAATGAACAAATAGGTGAACTCCAAAAGTTGGTAATTCCTATTAGGCGCAAGAGTAGAAAGGGAACTTTGGCCAAGCCATGGTTTACAAGAGAAATTAGAGATAGTATTAGATTCAAAGAAGAGGCATACAAATTAGCAAGAAAAAGCAATAGACCTGAGGATTGGGAACAGTTGATTTGATTTGATTTGATTTATTGTCACACGTACCTAAGAACAGTGAAAAGTATTTTTCTGCGGCCAAGGGAACGTACACTGTACGTACATAGTAGATAAAAAAAAAGAATAATCGACAGAGTACATTGACAAATGGTTCATCGACAAACAGTGATTGGTTACAGTGAGGAACAAGGGGCCAAACAAAGCAAATACAGTTTAACATTCAGCAAAGAAAGACCAAAGGATTTATTAAGAAGGGGAAAATACAATTTGAAAGTAAGATAGCGGTGAACATAAAAACTGACTGTAAAAGTTTCTATACGTATGTAAAGAGGAAAAGATTCATAAAAACTAATGTAGGCCCCTTACAGTCAGAAACGGGGGAATTCATAACGGGGAACAAAGAAATAGCCGAGGAACTAAATTCATACTTTGCTTCTGTCTTCACAGAGGAAGACATGAATAATGTAGCGGAAGTTCTGAGAAGCACAGTTTTAGTGAGAAGCTGAAGGAAATGAGTATTAGTAAAGAAATGGTTTTGGAAAAATTAATGGGATTGAAGGTGGACAAATCTCCAGAATACTTAAGGAAGTGGCCCTAGAGATAGTAATTCCTTGGTGGTCATTTTCCAAAATACTTTGAACTCTAGAATGGTTCCCACAGATTGGAGGGGAGCGAATGTCACCCAGCTATTCAAAAAGGAGGTGGAGTGAAAACAGGGTACTATAGATCGGTGAGCCTAACATTAGTAGTAGGGATGTTGCTGAAGGCAATTATCAAGTATTTCATAGCATAGCATTTAGAAAGCAATGGTGTAATCAGACAAAGTTAGCATGGATTTGTGAAAGGAAAAACATGCTTGACAAATCTATTGGAATTCTTTGAAGATATAGCAAGTAGAATTGATTAGGGAGAATCGGTGGATGTAGTTTATTTAGACTTTCAGAAGGCTTTCAACAAGGTCTCACATAGCAGATTAATATATAAAGTTAAAGCACATAGACTTGTGGGCAGTGTCTTGAGATGGATAAAAAGCTGGTCAGCAGACGGAAGCAAAAAGTTGGAATAAATGGGTCTTTTTCTGCTTGGCAGGTAGTGACTAGTGGGATGCCGCAAGGATCTGTGCTAGGACCCCAACTGTTCACATACATTAATGATTTGGACGAGGGAACTCGATGTATTATCTCCAAATTTGCAGATGATACAAAGTTGGGTGGGAGGGTGAGCTGTGAGGAGGATGCAGAGATGCTTCAGCCGGATTTGGACAGTCTGAGTGAGCGGGCACATGCATGACAGATGCAGTATAATGTGGATAAGTGTGAGGTTATCCGCTTCGATAGAAAAAATAGGAAGGCAGGTTATTATTTGAATGGGTGTAAATTGAGAGAGGTGGATACTCAGCGAGACCTTGGTGTCCTCGTGCAACAGTCACTGAAAGTCAGTGCGTAGGTACAGCAGGCGGTAAAGAAGGCAAATGGTATGTTGGCCTTCATAGAGAGAGGATTTGAGTATAGGAATAGGGATGTTTTACTGCAATTGTATACGGCATTAGTGAGGCCATACCTGTGCAGTTTTGATGTTCTCACCTGAGGAAGGATGTTCTTGCTATGGAGGGAGTGCAGAGAAGGTTTACCAGGCTGATTCCTGGGATGGCAGGACTGTCATATGAGGAGAGACTAAATTGGTTAGGGTTATTTGCATTGGAGTTTAGAAGAGTGAAGGGGGATCTCATAGAAACTTACAAAATTCTAACAGGATAAGACAGGGTAGATTCAGAAATAATATACCCAATGATGGTAGGGTCCACAATTAGGGGTCATAGTTTGAGGACTGAGGTGAGGAGAAATTTCTTCACCCAGAAAGTGGTGAATCTGGGGAATTCGTAACCGCAGAAAGTATCCTATTCATGCATTTGTCAAGATGCCCCTTAAATTTCACTATCTGCTTCCACCACCCCCTCCAGCAGTGAGTTCCAGGCACCCACTACCCTCTGTAAAAAACTTGCCTCGTACATCCCCTCTAATCCATGCCCCTCGCACTTTAAACCTATGCCCCCTAGTAATTGACCCCTCTACCCTGGGAATAAGTCTCTGACTATCCACTCTGTCTATGCCCCTCACAATTTTGTGGGCTTTATGATCAGCCATTAGGTCACTGTGGCTGTGTCACTGCATTCCCCAATAACATTTCAAGAGTAACCAGACTGCTGTCCTTGAAGACCAGCCCTGTTTTCACAGCAGTTCATAGAGCAGTCCTGTGGATTGAAATGTACAATCATTTAGAGTAACCCAGAGAGAACTGGAACAGAAATTGTAAAAACTGAAAAACTGTGTTCTCCTTTTACCCAACAGGTGGCCCTTAAAGCTTCTGCGTGACTAGAAACCCAACAACTGAACTACATTCTAATAAACACTGTTCCAGTCTAACAATATGTAACTGCTGTGAATTCTTCCTTGCTGAATTAGGAATGGATGACAACCGTATACATACCCATTGCTGCACTTTAACTTAACTTAGTAAAGTGTGGCTTTAAAAATTAACAGCATCAATTTTCCACATGTTGCAAGTGGTGAGTGTTTTGGAGAACACTGCTTTAGGTCCTTTGATGGTTCAGACTCCGTGGTTCCTCCAAAGGGAGGAAAACCCTTCCTCAGTTTTACCATCACTTGCTCATATTTTTGATTCATCAGCACACATTTAATGCATAGCTAGTGAATTCGAGGGGCCTTAAAGAGTGGTTCAAGTGAGCAGGTGCTAGTCAAGAAGTAAACCCAGGAAATGGCAAAGTTGGGTTTTATTGATTCTGTAGAGGACAAAGTATGCAAAATTTAGGCCCAGCCTTCAAAAGAGAATTGTTTTCTGCACATCAGCCATTGCTCAACGTATTGTACAGTCTGCAGGGAACGTCTGATGGTGCAATCTGTTGCTAACTTGTGTGGGGTTGTGGTGTGTAACAACAGTCTTAAGTGAGCCATGGAGCAGGCAGTCACCTCAATAGACATAGCAGCTGGACTGCCTTCCAGGAACAGTAGGGATGCACATCTTGGTGTCTACAATTTTGGGATCTACCATTCATCCCCTCGTCTTTGAACATACTAGGATTCCGAGTGGTACAGGCTTCAGTTGTATCATGAATGCTCTCCTACAATCAGCCATGCTCATGCACACACGCACACACTCACTCTCTTGCCCACTCTCATTTAAATGAACTCCCACACACAAACACTGAACTCCCACACACTCACTCATTCCCACACATGCACACAATCTGTTTTTCACATCATTGCTTCAGATCCTTAGTTGGGGCATTTGTGCAAATGGAGTGGAACAGGCTGCTCTCATGATTATAGTACATCTTCACCCTCACTATCTTCTCAACAAATATTTGCTCTGATGACAGAAGGTCAGATGATCCAAGCTGCTCTGACATCAGTAAACCTGATGTAGCCTTGGGCCTCCATTCATGATTATTTCAAGATCCCTTATCTCGGCTATCGTAGACTTCCCAAGTCCCATGTTCAATCTGCGGAAGGTGCTTCTGTAAAAATAGTGAAGTAGGTAAGAGATCACATTAGGCACATAAGTATTGATAATTAGTTTTCAGATACTTATTTAACCCAGTTAAATAATTAACTATTTTGCTTGCATAGGGGTCCTGTAGTAGCTGGTGACCCTGCATGTCAGGTACAAATTAATGTTGATCTTTGGTCAGAAGTAGTGAGTGGAATGGCGAAGGCAGAAGTTGAACACTTTGATGCAGATGGTTGAAGGGCTAAAGAGCTGCTGCTGGAAAGCTTTGGATGATTGTTGGTGTTGGTACTTACCTGCTTCTTCACATTCTCAGTGTCATGTGTATAGCCTTTGAAATTTGATCCAATGATGGCCCCATTTATTGTATGTGTTCCTGAGCAGTAACCTGTTAATATAGTAAGAAGTCTTACAACACCAGGTTAAAGTCCAACAGGTTTGTTTCAAACACGAGCTTTCGGAGCACGGCTCCTTCTTCAGGTGAATCACCTGAAGAAGGAGCCGTGCTCCGAAAGCTCGTGTTTGAAACAAACCTGTTGGACTTTAACCTGGTGTTGTAAGACTTCTTACTGTGCTCACCCCAGTCCAACGCCGGCATCTCCACATCATGGCTGTTAATATAGGATATTGGTCCACATTGAAATAAGTCATCAGATCACTCCAGACTGGGGAATTACATAGAACATAGAACAGCACAGCACAGAACAGGCCCTTCGGCCCTCGATGTTGTGCCGAGCAATGATCACCCTACTCAAACCCACATATCCACCCTATACCCGTAACCCAACAACCCCCCCTTAACCTTACATTTTAGGACACTACGGGCAATTTAGCATGGCCAATCCACCTAACCCGCACATCAAAATGATCAGAGGGTTAGATAGGGTGGACAGCGAGAGCCTTCTCCCGCGGATGGAGGTGGCTAGCACGAGGGGACATAGCCTTAAATTGAGGGGTAATAGATATAGGACAGAGGTCAGAGGTGGGTTTTTTACGCAAAGAGTGGTGAGGCCGTGGAATGCCCTACCTGCAACAGTAGTGAACTCGCCAACATTGAGGGCATTTAAAAATTTATTGGATAAGCATATGGATGATAAGGGCATAGTGTAGGTTAGATGGCCTTTAGATTTTTTTTCCATGTCGGTGCAACATCGAGGGCCGAAGGGCCTGTACTGCGCTGTATCGTTCTATCTATATTATATCTTTGGACTGTGGGAGGAAACCGGAGCACCCGGAGGAAACCCACGCACACACGGGGAGGACATGCAGACTCCGCACAGACAGTGACCCAGCCGGGGATCGAACCTGGGACCCTGGAGCTGTGAAGCATTTATGCTAACCACCATGCTACCGTGCTGCCCCAAATTATTGTTTGACTACTCCAATGACTTATTCAATGTAAGTTCTTACTAACCCATGGATCGTAGCTCAGTTTGGTGGCAAGTGAGCTTCTTAAGAGAAGTCATAAACCAAGTACACAAGGCAGCCAGAATCATGCGTCCCATGTAAGGCCAAAGAGTAGGGTGGGGGGGATGGAGGATTGGTATAAAATAAAAAGGAGCACAGGCCTGCACAGTGCACTGTTGGTGATCACACAGCAGTTGCACCTAGGGTTGCTGATTCTAGTCGGACGTGTGCGAGAAGGTTTCAGACATGATTCCTTTGTACCTGCATTCATCAACTCCATCAAATTAGAATTTTATTTAAGTCCATTTACCAGAGATTTATCGTACTTGTTATTCCATGTACCACATTGTGATGTACATACTAAAGCTGTACTGACATTACTATTTAAAGTACATGTTAAACAGCCAAGGAGTTCCACAGATAATAACTAATGAAAATAACTCACTGGACCACTAGCTGTTTGCACTTTGCCATTGTTTTCAGTCGCACATTCGACCATGCAGGTTTGTAAGCTGTTGTTTGCACTCAGTTGAAGATACAGGCAGAACACCAGAGGTTTAGTAACTGTATGTATTTGATTACTGTGCCAGATGTTACTTTAATGGATTCATTTGCAAGCTGGAAACACTTGAAAAATTAATTAATCTGCCCAGTTCGCATTCTAGTGTGTGATATTAGTGATGAATGTGCTTACATGAAATTTCTTTGTTTGCTATTTTGACAAAGACATTGACCAGGATTTTTCCTTCCTGTTCGGGTCGGGCAGGTTTGACAGTGAGAGTGGAAAATATCAAGAGTAGGCCTTTCACGCATTTCCCATTGACATAAATGCAGGACACAATACCCCCCCCCCAGCCCCCATCAGTTGCGGGCTGCTTTTCGCATCATTCAACGTCGGGGATGTCATTATAATACATTAGCAAATCATTATTGGTCCCATACTTCAGAATCATATCCCCACATCAAATTCTACAGATGTCAGCATGGTGGGATGTATGACTGGTTTCAAGAGGCATGCACTTGGCATACAGAACTCCGAGGGGAACCTGGAGGTGAGTGCACGCAAGCTGGTGCAGGGGGGGGGGGGGGTCCTTCGCTTCTTCTTGGCTGCCTTATGGTGTTGGAGCTTTAGTGCAGGCCTGAAGGAAAGGGAAGTGTGGGGCATGGGCTTCAGTGTGGTAGATGGGAGTGGGGGAAGGGGGGGAAATCAGCATGGACTGAAGGTACCATGGAACCATAGAGTGGTGGGGGTGGGGTACGTACGGAGGCAGGATGAAGACAAGGGCAAGGCAAATGGAAAAACATGTCAAAGATGAGTGCTCTGTTGCAGCTGAGACTGTTTAGCTTGAGCTCAATTGACATGATTGAATCAGACTATTCACTCAATTATGCCCACTCAAGCAGCACCTCTGTCTAAGCGTGCCAATGATTGCATCATTGATTAATCCTTGGTGCCCAGATTTTGAAATTCAATGACTGTTTTGCTGTAGTTGTACCATTGTCGGTCTGGGCAGCTGATAATATTCACTCAGAAAGGTGGCCATGGGCGGCACGGTGGCACAGCGGTTAGCACTGCTGCCTATGGCGCTGAGGACCAGGGTTCGAATCCCGGCCCTGGGTCACTGTCCATGTGGAGTTTGCACATTCTCCCTGTGTCTGCGTGGGTTTCACCCCCCCAGAACCCAAAAGATATGCAGGGTAGGTGGATTGGCCATGCTAAATTGCCCCTTAATTGGAAAAAAAATTGGGTACTCTAAATTTTGTTTAAAAAAAAAGGAAGGTGGCCATGACACTCTGCCCTAATTAGCGCTCCTCATCCTTCACTTGATGCTGAAATGCCCATTGACAAGTGGCCCTCATTGGCCAAGCTGAGCGCAAGGCCTTGGCATGAAATTTAGGACAATGCCTGTGCCTGAGATGAGAGCTTAGGAGGGAGTCGAGTGGGCAAAGCTGTCACCACCTGCGTGGTGTGGGCATTGGTGATGAGGGCTCTTGCACAACCAGCACAAAGGACAGAGTAGGCATCAAGGTTGTGCCCAGGACATGAGCCAATGGGCTTTGAGAGGCAGCTACAGACGATAAATGGACAAAGAATGGTTCATTAGAGATAGATATGAACTGTCAAGTCTCTTACTTTGATACTGCAGAGAGAAGACTATCAGGAACATGGAGCCTGGTGATCTAACTGACATTTTTCTCGCTCGTAGGCAGGAGAGAAGAATAAGAAAAACGGAACGGCGGTGCCTGTTCACAAAAATCAGGAACAGAAATTTCAAAGGGAAGGAGTGGCCAGGCCTGCTCCACAAGCAGAGAACGAAGTCCAGTTCGCCGTCCCTTAGAGTTGCCTCGCTAGACCATGGGTCTACAAATAGCGCTTGACATAACTGCAGGTGTCTGAGAATCTGTGTCACTGAAGACAATGCATTTCCAGGGAACTGGTTCGTCACATCTGCCAGCTGCTACAAGATCTGGTGCCACGGGGACTTAGAAGGAATCCACTGTCAGTGTCATTGAAAGTCACTGTGGTGCTCAATTTGTATGCCACTGTATCATTCCAGTGCTTCACAGGTGACCCCTGTGGGATTTCGCAAGCCTCTGCACACAAGTGCTACCAGGAAGTTACAGATGCAATCTTTGCGAGAGCACATGACTTTGTCCATTTCAAGTAGGATTAGGGAAACAAGGAAGTAAGAGCAATGGGATATGTGCAGATCTCTGGTTTTGCACAGGTAAAGGCTGCCATTGGCTGCACTCACGTGGCCCTCAGACGTGCATCAAGCTGTCAATTTCATAGCATTTACAGTGCAGAAGGAGGCCATTCGGCCCATCGAGTCTGCACCAGCTCTTGGAAAGTGCACCCGAACCACGCCCCCACCTCCACCCTATCCCCATAACCCAGTAACCCCACCCAGCACTAAGGGCAATTTTGGACACTAAGGGCAATTTAGCATGGCCAATCCACCTAACCTGCACACCTTTGGGCTGTGGGAGGAAACCGGAGCACCCGGAGGAAACCCACGCACACACGGGGAGAATGCGCAGACTCCGCACAGACAGCGACCCAAGCCGGGAATCGAACCTGGGACCCTGGAGCTGTGAAGCAATTGTGCTAACCACTATGCTACCGTGCTGCCCTACTGTGAACTGCAAGGATTTCCACTCGCTGAATGTTCAGCTGGTCTGTGAGCATATCGAATGCATCTTGTAGATGAGTGCTTGATTCCCAGGGAGTGTGCAAGACTCCTACATTCTGTCAGATACCTCTCAGATACCTGACATGTTTCAGGATATACAGTGGCTGAAGGGTTGGCCCTGCGGGGATAAGGGCGACACACTGGGGAGGTGGCTGATGATACTCGTGCGGAGGCAACAGAATTGAGCAGAGACAGGATGCAATGAGGCTCCAGCTGAAATTCGTGGCTTTGTCGTGCAAATAATAGGGAAGTTGAAGATGAGGTTCCAATGCCTGGATCGGTTAGACGGAGTACCTGCAATATATTCCACAGAGGATGTCATGTATTGTCATTGCCTGCTGTGCCCTGGACAACCTGGGGCTGCAACAAGGGGAGGAGCTGCCTGAGGAGGAGATGCATGGGCAGCACCTCTCCTCTAATGAGGATGATGTTGAAGGGAATTAGGCTTAGGAGGTCTTTGAGGGCAGGGATGTTGGACACAAAGCAATGGCGATGTCCTGATGCGGCAGACAGGCTGGGGACCTGAGATTCATGCACGGTGATGAGAATATCCAGTGAGGACATCCCATTATCTTCACAATGCATCTGTGAGCATTGCACCCGTGCCTGACTGCCAGCATTACATATCCTCTATGATAAGGCTCCTGTCATGGGGACGCAGTGAATGCCATAAGCCCTGCATTTTAGGAGGATGATGATAACATGCAGTGGGGACAGTCCATGGATTTTCCCAGGGCTTCTGTAAATTTAGAATTTACAGTGCAGAAGGAGGCCATTCGGCCCATCGAGTCTGCACCGGCTCCTGGAAAGAGCACCCTACCCAAGGTTAACACCTCCACCCTAGCCCCATAACCCAGTAACCCCACCCAACACTAAGGGCAATTTTGGACACTAAGGGCAATTTATCATGGCCAATCCACCTAACCTGCACATCTTTGGACTGTGGGAGGAAACCGGAGCACCTGGAGAAACCCATGCAGAAACGGGGAGAATGTACAAACTACACACAGACAGTCACCCGAGGCCGGAATCGAACCTGGGTCCCTGGAGCTGTGAGGCAGCAGTGCTAACCACTGTGCCACCATCCAGACCCCTGTCTGGCTGATGGCAGCTCACTTGCTCTCATTGAACAGGGTCATCTCATGGCGATGCAGCTGGCAAAGTGTTGACGCCGGCGTAAAGACCGGAGTGTTTCACGCCGGTGTCAATGGGCCTCTTGGCCCAGCGATTCTGCAGCCCACAGATGGCCAGCACGGTGCCGGTGTGCTTCACGCAGCTCCGGCTGCCGAAACGGGTCCCAGCACTTCCGGCTGCGGGTCTGCGCATGCGCGAGGCGGCTGGTCGCGGATCGAGCAGGCGCGTGGTGGCCATTTTCACGCCGGCCCCCGCGCAACGTTGCTGAGCCCAACAGCAGCCTGGTGCGGAAGAAGATAGGCCCCCCCCCCCCCAGAATGCACGCGCCCGCCGATCGGTTGACCCCAATTGTGGGCCTGGCTCCCCCCGGAGTCTGATCCCCAAACATCCCAAGCATCCCTAACATCCGCAGTGGAGGTGGAGGTATCCTGCTGACTGCTTTGCCCCTGTTGTCTGTGACGACCATGGTTGTCGTACTGTGGAAGGCCAAGACCTGGTGTGGGATCCCTAGCCTGCTTTCGGAGTCCTGTTTATGGCAGTGCCTCACTCCTCGGTCTGTGCAACTGGAGCTGATGTACTCACAGGGAAAGGGTATTGGGATGGGTGGGACACTCCTGGAGTCAACTGGGTGGATGGTCCCAGGGTGTGCATCAGCTGATCCTCCTCCCGGTCGATGCACGAGGCACCCTGGCTGCCTCCTTGAGATGCCGAGACAGCTGGAGTGAGCTGAGGAAGGTAGCCATTCTCTGGCGTTGGCACTGGTGGATACCAGAGAGTGCCTCCATTATTGAGTGCATGCCCTGCAGCAGTGCACAACAGAGGTTTTGTGCTAAGGCCTCTACTGTGGCCGCCACCCTACCAGTGTTGGCCTTGGTGCATTGGCCTGTTGCCGCAGTCAGTGCATGGCAGGGCCTGATGAACAGCAGACATCACTCACAGCATTGTTGTCTGATAGATGCTGCAGTGCTGGATCCTGTCTTGGTTCAATGCCACTAACCTCACCATCAACAAAGGAATGGTCGGTGTCCTCTCCGGCCAGCTGAAGTGCTCTCTCTTTGAAGTCTGTGAGGACCTTCAGTTCAGCCATCCCTCTGCCAGTCTCCCTCTTGTTATATGCCAGCTTCTCCTGTATGACCATAGATGAAGAGAGTGTAAGCAGGCCAAATTATAAGGATGCCTGGCACGTGTGTGCGGTGAGTGGGGCGATAGACAAGCTGAAGACATGACCCACAAGGGAGATGAAGATGTGTGTGGGAGTGAGTAATGGTGTCCTTTGAGCTGGCATTGAGTGTGATCCCTGTGGATGTGTGATTGGTCTGTAAGTGTGTGAGCTCAGAGTATTGAGAAGAGTGACTTACTCTGGCGGAACGGAGATCATTCATCCTCTTGTGTCACTGGATGGCTATTTTTCCTCAAGGGAGTTCACACTGACCACTGCTGCCACCACCTTCCATGCTGGATTGGTGATCTCGCTGATCTTCGCCCAGAGTGTCGGTATATTACATCACAGCTGGCCTCCACTGCATCCAAGCAGTCATTGGAGGGAGGTGAGATGAGGAGGAATTTCTTCAGCCAGAGGGTGGTGAATCTGTGGAACTCTTTGCCACAGAAGGCTGTGGAGGCCAAATCACTGAGCGTCTTTAAGACAGAGACAGATAGGTTTTTGATCAATAAGGGGATCAGGGGTTATGGGGAGAAGGCAGGAGAATGGGGATGAGAAAATATCAGCCATGATTGAATGGCGGAGCAGACTCGATGGGCCGAGTGGCCTAATTCTGCTCCTATGTCTTATGGTCTTATAGTGTTGGTGAATTCTGTGTAGAGTGTTTCCTGATTCTGGCAGCTGTGGCTTCCCAGTGAACTCCGAAGTTTACTGGCTGTGCACTGGGGGCGGGGCCTTTAAATGTAGTGCCCAGATCATTGAAGCATCGAGGTGATGGCGGGGCGGGCGTATCAGTGGTTACCTGCCAGCGACATAGTGTGGAACCCGTGCCAATTGTTTCTTCCAAGTGTCGCACAATACAGTGGGAAAAGCCGCCATTAGCAGCAGGGGTCTCAAAGCTGCCTTCTCTGCCTGATATCAGAGACTGTTCATCCATTATCTAAATAATGGACATGAGAATTAGATATAAACCTGTTATCCCATTTGCTTTAACACGGTACATTTTAATTGCTCTGGTTCTCTATGGCTGCATATTTCTTTGAAAGCCTGAGGGAGATGGGTTCCCTGGATTGTTGTTGCTTGTTTTAGTCTGCCTGTCTCTTTGGTAAATACTCGCTCAGGTTAAGGGCCAGCTGGGAAAAATTGCAATGCTAACAGAGAAATTATGTGTTGATACATTCTGAAGATATATAGATCAAGATTACGGATTGTTGATTTGACATAGGGTGAAGTAATAATATACAAAACAAATCTACGCTCGAACCCTCCTATAAATCATAAACAATCCTGATTTCATGTGTTAATGGGTTGGAGTGACTGTGATCCCAGAGTTAGCCTCTTAATGTACGTAAAGCTGGTTACGAATGTGGAGCATATCATTCTAATTTTTTAGATCATCACAATCTCTTGTTTTTGAGAAATGGGTTTAAATGAAATAACTCCTTATCACTTCTATGCTTTAGGATGTTTAGCATTTCACCAGTTGAACCTCAGGTAGGTTTTATGCAAAGTTAGATTAAATTAACAACAGGAACCCATTCGAACAGCACTTATGTCAGCTTGCTCCATTTGAATTTCTTTAAACTTGAATGTTGATGAATTAGAAACCTATTGTACTAAATGTGATCTTTTGAGGTAAATCCTTTGACAAAGTTAATCATTTTGAAAGAGGATATCCAAAAATATAACTTTTTTCCCTGATATTTATTGCATTTTGGACAGAGCTTTCAAGAGGGACAATATATCCTCCCCCTCTTCCTGTCCTGTCTGTGTGGCTACACTCCACTGAGTCTAATCCAGTTCTGATAGTACAGGCTAAATTCCTCTTGCTTATCTGTAAGGTTCACTGCATTTTCACTGCTGTGTAAGTCTGACGCTGGGGAGAAAACACGCCACAACCCTTTCAACTGAGGAAAACAATCTTCTGTGAAATCAGCAACAACAGCAAGAAAAAAAATAATAGCATCAGGGTAAGAGAATAGAAAGAGACTGGGCGTGGACAGGAATTGCGAGCAAACGCCCTGTCCCTCCGCTCCATTCCCACACTCACTGATGTAAATCACTCAGCTTGAAGAAAAACCAGCTTCTGAATGGTTATTTACCAATACATAATAATGAGATTCATTACAATCGCATTATGACTGATCAATTACAGTGTCTCATTACTGTGCAATCACAATGCTTCATTCCCACACACTGCTGGTTCTGAGCCATTCACTGTCGTTGCTCACAAAGCTGTGCTAAGTGTCTGTGTTTGTGTACTGAACTGAACTCCCCTCGAGCTGGCTATTAATTTCCATACAAAAGTAAAATGAGTCTCTGCAGACCACAGCCTCTAGTCACACTACACTTGCCATCAGGAATCAGTGAAGTGGAAATACAGTATGGCAGCTAGCTCAATAGGCTTATGCTTTGAGAACTGTGTCAGGAATTTCCATAACCTACAAACAGTGCAAAGAGGATGTCAATAATATGTCTGCAGTGAGTATAGGTTAACAAAGCAAGGAGCACGTTGCATGGAAAATCATAGATATCCGTGAGCAATAATGGCAGAATCCTAACTGCGGGATTCACGGAAATGTTGCAAATTACTAGAGGACAGTTTGAACCATTCACATCCATCACCTGAACTCAGATATTGGATGATATCATTGAGAATAGTCCTGGATTACTTTTAAAACAATAATGGTAGTAAGATTATATTGGGTTTTATTAATTTATGTGGCAGCACTCAGTGTGGATAATGACAGCAGGTTATAAATCGGCCATATTGGGGAATGTAAAATATGTATGCTGGCTAAAGGGGGCGGCCACAATTATTGTTATGAAGATGCTTACCTGTAAATATTCATGTTAAATTTTTGTGTTTTCCCTTTTTTTTTTTCTCTCTCTCTAATAACTTGTAATTTGTCATATATAAAATATGAAAACTCAATAAAAAAACATTTATAAAAAATAAATGCCACGACTAGCAGTGAGACCCAGTTCAGGATCTAATGTGTGACCACAACCTGTTTAAGCTTTTGCGTTAATTCATGAAGTATGCCAATTGTTTGTTAATGGCTGACAGACTTGTAGGACAACATCATGCACTTTAATTTAGTAGGTCAGAATGTTGGTTGGCTGGACCAGATGCGAGTTAGTTTTCTTCCTTCTGTCCCACACTCAATTCACCCTCATGTCCCTTGGGCTTCATCCCTGGCTGAGCTGAGTTCTGAGTCTTGTGTTTGACGGGGCAATTTTATTGGGGAGAATGTAAAATGGAGCTCCATTTTATGTTCAACTACAGCTGTTCAGATTTGAACATCACTGATTTTGGTCGCAGATGATGCACTCTGATAGGAAAGAGCCTTATGCAAATTGGGGGTATGATAACACAAAGGAAACCATTTAAATATAATTATTTTAGAGTACCCAATTTTTTTTTCAATTAAGGGGCAATCCATCTATCCTGCACATCTTTGCGTTGTGGAAGCGAGACCCATGCAGACAGGGGGAGAATTACACACAGGATGGAATTTTGACCCATTGCTCTCTGAGAATTCCACTGGGTGAACCAGCTGAGACGTCAAGTCCTCCTGTGAAGTGAGTTAACAAAACATTTTCTCAGTGGGTCTAGGCGGTGGAGGTGTGTTCTGAATTTTTGCTGTCCGAGGCATTCTTTTGACCAGGTCCTTTCTGCAGGCAGCCTTCTCTTGAAGCTTGCAGATGTCTCTCAGCCTGTTTAATCTTAGCCAGCTGCTGTCAATGCGATGAGGCTAGCTCCTGGGAACTGCCATGTAGCTGTATGGCTGACCACCCGCAAATGAGGCCTTGCTATTCAAATCTGCTTGACTTCTCAGAGAACTGCACAGGATTGCTGTCATGAGTTAAAATCAAACGTATGAGGGCGGAGAAGGTGGTGTAGTGGCAATGCCAAGTAATCCAGAGGCCCAGGCTAATGCTCTGGGGATATGGGTTCAAATAAAAGAACAAAGAACAAAGAAACGTTCTGTCATAATATACACCTGTATATCATGGTGCAGACACGCACTGATGGACACACACAGGGACCAATCAACATGTACAAACACCACAGCCAATCACCAGTTAGAATACACACACTATAAAGGCAGAGGGCACCATGGTTCCCGTTAATTCTGGGTGCTGCCTCTCAGTGTAACAAGAACTCATCCAGCCCAGCACAGACTCACAACACGTGCTGAGAGAATCAACTGGTTTGGACAAGGCTTAGGTCTCTAGTTTAAGTTAGCATCATTTAGACCCACAGTCATCGTGTGTTAGTTAGTTAGAAGTAGTTAATAAAATTGAGTTGAACCTTCATCAGTGTTGGAAGTGTCTGTTCATCTCTCAAGTCTACACTAGCCAACACTTCATGATACCAGGAGTTGAGGGATGCTTGGACTTCTGAGACCTACCTTTCAGTGATCTGCCTTCCACCAGTCTCGCGCCATCCTACAGAATGGACTCCGTTCGCCCGCCGCCGCCTCTCCGCATTGCCGGGAATCCGGGCTCGAACTGGAAACTTTTCAAACAGCGCTTCCAGCTGTACCTCGAGGCCAGGGACCTGGAAGCTGCCTCGGATGCACGGAAGATTGCTCTCTTCCTCTTCACAGCCGGTGACCACGATCTGCACATTTACAACTCCCTCACCTTCGATGAGGGGGAGGACAAATCGAAGTTCAAGACCGTAATTCTGAAGTTTGACAGCCACTGCATTGTCGAGGTCAACGAGAGCTTCGGGAAATACATGTTTCAGCAACAAATTCAGGGTAAGGACGAGCCTTTCCAGTCCTTTATTACCCACCTCCGCATCCTTGCGCAGTCCTGCAACTACAGGTCTACCTCTGACTCCGTGCTCCGTGACCAGATTGTTTTTGGTGTTCAATC